>NC_022014.1:55831029-55906999 GCF_000317375.1 Microtus ochrogaster | reverse complement strand
CTGTCCTGGAACTAGCTCTGTAGACCAGGCTGGTCTCGAACTCACAGAGATCTGCCTGCCTCTGCCTCCCAAGTGCTGGGATTAAAGGCGTGCACCATCTGTAGGGAGTCTTCTCGTTCAGTTGCTCTTTCTAGTGAGGGTTCCTCCATCAAATAAGGAGAGTTTCCTTTATTTAAATGGAAAATGAAAGTTTGATGGATACTGGGAGTGGTCTCCACTCATCAAACAGAAGCTGGGTTGGCCACACCAGAATTTCAATTGACAGTGCCATACAGAGCTAGCTGGCAGGCTTATGAGCCCCACAT
This sequence comes from Microtus ochrogaster, assembly GCF_000317375.1. Lineage (NCBI taxonomy): Eukaryota > Metazoa > Chordata > Mammalia > Rodentia > Cricetidae > Microtus > Microtus ochrogaster. The sequence goes on along the minus strand of NC_022014.1, from coordinate 55,906,694 downwards.
CACTCTTAAAGGGAATCTCTCTATGTGTGGGTGCCTTGCAGAAAACAGAGCTTTAGAGTTGCTCCCCAACTGAGGCAGTTAGCTCATTATCATGGAAGAAAATGGCCGCTGCGACTAAGTAGGCCCAAGTTTGAGTGCCAGCTCTACCATTTTCCAGATGTGTGACCTAGACAAGCCACTGAACCTCCCCAGGCCCCAGTTACTCATTTGCAATGTTAAAATGGAAGTTGAAGTCCTCTCATTTGGCTGTAGGTCACAGTGAAATAAGGCCATATAGGACGCAGACATACATGTTTTTCTATAGTGTGATTAGTAAAATCTCTGAGCTCAAATGCCTTCAGAGTAACACCAGAACCTCCAGTTCCATGACTGGATGAAATCTAGGTCCAATATAATCAGAGCCAACAATTCTTTGAAAGAAGCTAGAACTTGTGTGAACTATACCAGCCTTTACATGTTGGTGATTGTTTGTTTCAGTGTTTTAATAACTTACCCTTAGGTAAGCTGAGCCCATCTGAAAGCCGCCCTCTGCACCCTTTGGATTTTCTTTTCCACAAAGAGCTGGTTTAAACCTGGATGCTAGGCGTGAATAGCCCGGAGCTGTCTGCTACCAAGCTGAGGGAGGGCAGGCTGTGGCAGGCTTGAAGGCAATGAAATGCCCTAGTCTTCCGGAGCATCATCAGGCCCTGGGTATAAGCTTGTAGGAGATCCGCAATCCACTCAAAATAGAGATGGATGGGTGTGGCAGGTGGGCACCACAGTGAAGGGTTCCCTGAAGAAAGGCAGCAACTACATCCTGAAATTCCAAACCATGTAGTCTGTGCTCATTCCAGCTACTGTTTTCATTTGAATATGCAATGTCTGCCCTCCCCCCCACCCCGCCCCAATAGGCTCTGAATTGAATGCTTAGTAACAAGGTGGTGGCATTATTTGAGAGGATTCTAGAAACTTAGGAGGTAGAGACAAAGCTGAAAGTAGGTCACTGGGGATGTTGTCTTTGAAAATATATTATCTCTGGCTGTTTCTTGTCTTGCTCTTTCCTTCTGGGCCCCACATGATACGAACACCTATCCCCAGCCACATGCCCTTTGGCCATGATGCTCTGTTCAGAATCAAGAAGTCATTGACTACGGACTGAGGCCAACAAAAATATGACTATTTCCTCCCTTAACTTGTATGCTTGGTGGTCATAATAACACAAGAATAATCTACATGGCTGTGATTGGCCCATCTGTCATTTGGGGACTTGAATAAAATTGGGGCAATTATAGAAGGGCAGGAATTATGACACACTTACAAAGGCACATCTGAACAGCCATTTAGAGAGTCAAAGTGATTTCATAAAACCCACTCTCCTGAATTTTGGCAGCATTGTTCCTTTGCATCTGAGGCTCCACGTGTGCAGATCCAACCAACTGCTTGTCAAAAATATTCAGAAAAGACTATTGCATTTATACCGAACGTGAGCAGACCTTTCCCTTGGTCATTCTAATAGGAGCCAACAGGTCTATGGTTGATCGATTAGCTTATAGAAGTCATTGGCCTAAGCAAGTGTCCAAGCTGGGACCAGCCAGGCACCAGCCATTCCTGGCCAGCTTACTTTACTGTCAGAAGCTTTGCTGCCTTTAAGCGCTCCTAGGAAGACTGTGGGGGAGCTGAGATATGAAGGAGAGAGACCGCTGGGCCGCTCTCACCTGCCGCTGGAAATGTGCTCCAAGTGCTGAGAAAATAAATGCTATGCAGAGGGAAATGAGACCATTTGAGGAAGGAATCTCGAGTCCTTTTCAGAGGTAGGCACTACCCTGCTGACTAGGAACATGGCGGTGAGTGGAGTAGGCCCTGCCCTCACCAGCCTGACCTACAAGCTGGAAAGATGCAAAAACACATAAGGACTGAGAGAAGTTATCAATGAACCAGAGCAAATCATGGCTAGAAACGAGCTCGAGGCCCAGGCATGACTGCTGCTCAGGTGGTTCTGGCAATGATGCCTTTTCTTGTTTGTTCTGTTGCTTTGTGTTTTGTTTTTGCTTTTGTTTCTTTTACCTTATTGTCAAGGACCGAGTTTTGCATCTGGTCATACTCCTTAGGGATGCAGAGGTGCGCCGAGGTGCTGAGTTTCTACCCACAAGCCCAGACCTAGGAGAAGCTTTGCTTATACCCAGAGGCAGAAGCAGCGTGTCTTTCCAGGGCACTCTGGGAAAGATTCCCTGACCACTTCTCTGTTTACTCTGTTGGGATTAAGTGCCTAATAATTGGGCTCACACAGAGAAGCAGCTAGAGTTTGTAGCTTATGTGATTGGAACAGTTTAGACAGTCAAAGTAGTTAATGACAACAGTGGCTACGGGTTAGTGAAGACTAGTTGCCAGACCCTGCAGTAAGCGCATTGCTCGCATTATGTAATTTAATTCTCCTAGAAACCCTCCGGTTGGAAAGTGCGGCTACCTCTATTTTACACAGGAGGAAATTAAGGCTCAGAGAGGTCAAATCCTCGTTCAAGGTCCCACAGCTGGAAGATGGCCCGGTGAAAAGTGAACCAAGGCTGGTTAGAGTCATGTCTCTCCTCTAGGGGGACTCTCAGCATCTATAACAGGTAGCATTTCGTAAACTCTGGAACTCTGGAGGCATTTTTGGTTGTCACTACAAGGAGGGGATGTTTCACTGACATGCCTATGGGGACGTCAAGCACGTTCTGGACACCCCGGAATACACAGGATAGCACACTCGCACCCCCACATAGAAGAATAACCTCAAATGCCCACAGGGCCAACAATGCAGCCCTGCTCTGAAGCCGTAGTGCTTACCGTCACCACGCAATATCATTTTGCATCTCACAAAATTGTCCTAGTCTTCACTGAAAGGTTTTCAACACCTTTGCTTGCTCTGACTGCATCTAGAAGCTGCAATGGAGCAATTTAGATCAAGCCATCCCCAGCTAAAGCTTTTGATGAACACAACGAGGGAAACCCCAGTGGGTTTTGCAGCCCCATTTCAGGTCCAAGTTCATGAATGTCAGAAAGGAACTCACTAGAGTCTTACAGGCTGCGGGACAAATGCTAAGTAGCTTCACCTTTAATTTAAGGTAGGCTTTATTTTTATAGCTGGTCCATGGGTAGCCATTAGATTCACGAGAGGCACTTTCAAGAGCTGAAGTAAATCAGTAAAGCACAAAAGCATGGGATTTGAGTTACTGACAAGAATAAAATTCAGTGCTCACACAGACCCCCACATAGACAGACACAGTCCTAGGTGCTCTCCGAATAGAGGCCAAATTTTAAAACTGCGTCCAACTCAAACACTTGGACCTTCGAAAGCCATCCCTACATTATGAAATGTGCAAAGGTAAGAATGGATAAAAACAGGGTCCCAAATCAAGTTCTACCTGTTGGGATCAGCAGGGGGCATTTCTCAAAGCATAGCACTCTAGATGGCGCTTTTGCAGGAGGATAAGCAGCACCGTGACCAGCATTGAAGAATGAAGGGTGCCGCGAGCTAGTCTTTATTCCGGTTCCCTTCATCGTGTCAGTGCGGGTGTGTGGGGCATCTCTTCTTGCATTTCACTTTAAAACAACCTCTAGAGCATTCACCCCACTTTATAGGTGAGAATTCGGGTCCAGAACATTTAGAAACATGTTCAAGGTCACAGAACTTAGTTCCAGCATAGAGAGCTCCTGCAGGGATGTGAATAAGACCAAGTCAGCTAATCCTCCTGAAAATCTGGTGGGGGGAGCATGAGAGCGCCTGTGAATGACCACCCAGACCATGTCTACCAGCTGAGTTCGTGTTCGTCATCACTTGACACATTTAGAGTAGAGGATTGCATACCACATGAAGCTGTTTACATTTTACCTTGATTAAAATCCAATACAATTAAAAATCCAGTTCCTAGTCACAGAAGCCACCTTTCATATGATGATAGCCACCTGCTGCTAGTGGCTGCCACATCTTGCAGTACAAGGCATTTCCCACTATTAAATCACACTGGATTAGAGAGATAAAGAAAATAGAGCTATTGGGGTTATATCTAGTGTCTTAGGGAGGTTTAGAAAGGTGGTGTTCAGTCTCTAATGACACAAACAAAGCAAGTATAAACCTCTAAGAGTTTTGCTTTTGAAGAAAGGAATTCTAAGGGTTGTTATGAACCCTAAGTCAGGTGACAAGCAAGGGACACTGTCTTCATGCTCATTCTCAGTCCGTCCTCTGGGGGAACTGTTAGCACCATTCATTGTGTGGTTGAAGCCCATGAAGTTTGTCACATGACCAATGTTTGCATAGTCTAAGTAGCAGAGCAAAGATTCAAACTCAGGTCTGCTCTCCAAGCCCACACATCCCCGTTATTCTCTCTCTATACCTCAGTTCTCAGTACAGATAAGAACTTTGTCTCTCAGTGTCCCCTTAGGTCAAGTACACCCCAAGTTCCTCGCATGCAAAGGTAATTGCCGCATGCAAAGGTAATTGCCATCCAACTCCAGGAGTTTGGTCCGAGTATGTAAGCCATGGTTGAACACACAGGAATGTCCCGTTTTCTTGATCTTAATTCTCTCAGCCCTGCTTCCTAGCCACGCAGCTCAGTCGCTGAGACAGTATGAGCCACAAAATGCCACTCAGCTTCTGCCACCAGCATTGTTGCTTTTATGACTGCAAGTCACCAGGGTGCCTTTCTCCCAGCATTTGGAAGAGGTTCGGCAGGGAACAGTCCTGGCGACACTCAGTGGTGACTCTTAACCGCACCAAAGTCACAAAGCTCATCTATGTCTGGGGCCTGGTGTTAAATGAGACATATGTTCTCACGATACACATTCCTGGCCCAGATGGCTTCACAGCTCTCCATGACCAGAATCCCAAATGCACATCCCAAGCTGGCCCATTTACAAGGGTGGAGCGCCACCAGACAGACACATAATCGCTATACGTGGCCTTCTAAAAGAAGCAGGATATTTTCCCAAGCAGTCTGCCTCATGGAATGTGGAGGGAACCTTGCTTTTGTGCGTTGAAATTACAAGTAGGCAAGGTCACCATAAAGTCGTTTAAAATTGCATCTCAAGACAGCACAATGACAGAGGACCTACCACCCCCGCCCCATTGATTTATTGCTTGCTTTAAACATTTTTAAAAAAAAGAAAGAAAAGAAAGAAAAAGGCCTGCAGATAGATTGTACTGCCTGTGGTGGGAGACATGCTTGGGCCTTTTCTCGGGCCTGATTCATAAAACATCGCTGACCTATTTTCAGCCCCATTCCCCCGGCGCATAGTAAGTTCCCCTGAGGTCACAGCACTAAATGTTTAGCACTGAATGAAGGCAGTATGCCATGTTCAACCAGGTGACCCAGGAGGAGGAAAAGACATGAAGTCCCCAGAATGACCCATTACACTGCTCGCCACAAGGCTGAGGAAGGCAGGAGAGCAATTTCTAACGGGTGCCCAGAGGTATCTGAACTTGGGGCTATGAGTTTTGAGGTCACTTTCCAGAGAACTGTGGTGGGTGTCTCCTTGTTGCTGATCAGGCAACCAGGGCCTGTCACCCTGGGGCAGAGGACTGTGCCCAGTTTACCTTGATAGTTTCTTATCCAGGCTAGGTTAACTATTTGCTCCCAAGAGACTATCCTAATAAGGCCCAATTTCTAAACCCTGCATATATTTGAAATATGAGTCATCCAGCAATAAGCATAAGCAAAACCCCGAGGTTTTGCAAAGACAGTCAGGAAATATATTTCCACATCCGCAGATGCTCATTGTTTCAGTAAAAGGTAGCTACTGTTCCGGCTGCTAATCTAGGGACCTGGCATCTTTTCTGGGTTTATTCTTTCACTGATGCTTTTATTTTAGTTTATTATCAGTGATCCCTAGTCCATTCATTTACTTAATAGATTAAATACATGCTATGTTTAGAAAAAAGGGATTAGAAAAAAAGGGGATTATTATTATTTGTTTAAGAATTGCCTGCCTTCCTCAGATCCTTATTAAGGCTATGTGGCATTCCATGCTCATCTTGGTCTTGCACAAACCCTGTTTATGAGAGAGCCTCCCCCTCCCCGCTTTGGATGTGTAGGGCACACAACATTTCAGACGCACCAACATCTGCTCCCATTCTGCTGGGCTGTTCATCAAATTACCTTCCTTGTCCCGACTATGGGATGTGTAATGTGGCCAGTGACATTTTTCTGTGGCTGTTTATTACCTGCTGGTGAGCATTCCTCTGAGACAATCTGAGGTAAAACCTTAGGAGTGATTATGCTTTATGAGGGCATAATGCCCTTCAGGTTTAATTTCACAGGATACTAAACCCAGTGCTTGTGTGCAGTTCATTTTTGGCTGTGTTCATGTAAAAGGGCACAATATTAAAGTTGCCTGTAATTAGCCCAGAAGTCCACGCCACTCAAATGGTGCAAATTGACTTCAAATCTTTTGTCTGACTGCAAAACCAATAAAAGACAGGGAGGTGGCATGCCAGGTTGCCAGCTCATAACAACAGGTTCCTTGGAGGCCTAGAGACAAGACAAGAAAATCAAAGGAGGGAGCTGTATTCTAATGCCCTTGGGGGAGTCTTCACCATCCACGCTTCCATGGGACTGTTAGTGGTGTTCCTGCTTTCAATTCCCATGATGCTTTCTGGGCGGGAACTTCCTTCTCTAGGGTGATTTGACCACACCCCTTCTCTGAGTTGTGGGCAGGGAACAGGCTAGCACCTGTGTTCCAGGCTGGAGAGTCACCAGAGCCCCTTGCTCTGCTAGGAACTGGCACGTGCTGAAAGACCAGATGATAGGAGGCACCCAGGCTGTGAGGACACCTTTTGTTCTGTGTTTTAGTTATTGGCCAAGCTGGCCCTTCCTTAGTTTTGATTAGGAAATATATTGGCTTCCTTGGAGAACTTGTGGTTCTTCTTATAAATATTCTCTTCTTATCTTTTGGCTTCCAAGATTGTTGCTGTACTTTACAGTGCAAGAGTCATAAATAATTTTAGCCACACACAGAACCACATGGTAGTAATAGAGTTGTGTCTGCATCCCTTGTCTGCATTCCATCCTCCTAGAATCTTCTGAAACCACCAGCATTCTCTTCTGCGTGAACTACTGCAACAAAGAACTCTGTCCACTGTGACTGTCCCATCTAAACAGAATATTTAGGTGCAACTCTGGGTGGTAGTGTGTGTGTGTGTGTGTGTGTGTGTATACATGTGTATGTATTAGAAAGTATATGTGTGTATGACATAATGTATAAGAATGTGTATGCTATAATGCATTAGAATGTGTGTCTAGAGTGTGTTAGAATGTGCATGTGTGTGTGTGAGGATGTGTGTATGATTGATAGAATTGTTAGACTCTGTGTTAGAACGTGCATGTGTGTGTGCATTAGTATGTGTGCATGATTGAATTGTTAGAATGTGTATATGTATGTGATAGAATGCATTGTGCATGGTAAGATGTTAGAATATGTTTGTATCTACAGGTAGGAGTTTGTGTGTGTGTGTGTGCTGTGTATGTTCACATTCACACTGCAGTGTATCTATGAAGTACAGATGGTAGCATATTGGAGCGTTGCAGCTTGCTGCCTGAAACCCACCAGTTTTTTAAAGAAAAGAAGGCCTAAAGTAGAAACAGCTGAAGGGGGTTCTCCCCAGGGGATACTTCTTTTATTCTTTCAATCAACCATTTGAATAGATTACTTAATTAGCATTTATTGTTTGTAAAATTCCTTGTCCAGAAGTACCAGTTTAGGGCCTGCAGTTCCGAAGAAAGACAATTTAATGGGTGATAATCTTGTATAGAATTTTCAAATTGATTTCTTGGTAGTAAATTGTTCCTCAATTGTGGTGCCTTCTTCACTCTCATTAGACACCAAGGCTTCTTTCTAAATGCATTCATAACCATTAAAATGTTGTCTCCCGTTTCCTGTCATTTGAAACAGGTCATAACTCCAGGCACAAACATTTAAAGGACAACTATACTTTCGGTTTCATTAGTGTGCGAGGAGAAATGGGAATGTACGATTGAAGTTTATAGAGCTCCGCAGCTCCTGATGCAAACAGTTCGGCTCTCCCCATCCCAGGAGGAGAGATAACCTTTTTCTTTGTACACAAAATTGTTTGGTTGAAATTCCACTCTGCCTGAGTCTTATTTATCAGCCTGATGTATGTCTAGGACTATAGGGAGACTCTCCAGAATCTGTTTACAATTTGCCTGCCCTCGTCTTTCCCCAGCAACACCCTGGGAGTCCAGCAAGCTCATTGCCAAGGAAACTCGCTGGTGGTAGAGTCCTGTTTGCATCTATATTTAATCTGCTCTTTGGAGGATGGTACTCAGATGTGTGACTCAAGAGGAGCCCTGGAAATTTCAAAATACTACAACAATAGCAAAACACACACACACACACACACACACACACACACACTGAACACATTGACATTTCCTAGGCTGTTTCTGTCCATTTGTAGGATTTTGGTTTCTGGAAATGAGAAGATGTGAACAGTACTGGTTCCACCTGGCTGGTATATTCAGTGGGGGGTCAGTGTGATCTTTTTGAGGCATCTACCTAGGATTTTCTTGCTCAATTAGGTCTAAACAATGACCCTTGTGATTTGACTTTCATTTTAACCAGGGGAGGGGTTACATGCTTAGGTATGATTATAACACACACAATGTTGATCCCATTTAAGAATATTCTGGGTACCCATCAAGAGGCTTTGGGAACATTCTTAATCCTCAGGTCTAGCTGCCATGCTGATGCCAAAGATACACTCATGGCTGTTTCTTTTTGACGAAGCTCGGGAAAACCAGGTTGAGACTCACACCACATAGCAGGGTGTGGTTGTCTTGGATGGATGCCTAGGTTGACAAGGATACCCTTTCAGAAGAGGCTTCCAGCTAAAGGAACAGGGAAGAATGGTTTTGCTTCCCAGAAGCCCTGAGTTGGGTGTTTTGTACTTGAAGGCCATTGTTTTAATCCTTCACCACTCCTCTTAGCTAACACTAAGCTTCCTTGATTTTCAGCAGACTCTACATTCATACCAAGTCCCCCTAAAGGGCCTTTACTTTATACTTTCTGGGATTTTTTCCCCATTAATTCATATAAACAATCATCCCTTCATAAAGCTTTCTTAAAGAATCTTTTTCCATTTGTCTATTCAGAAAATGAATAATATCCACTGCCCATTCTGAGCCAGCAAATGATGTTAAAATAGGTTGGTGAACCAGACCAATGGGTTCTCCTCTTGCCTACACTCTTGGGACAGAAGGTTCATTGGAAAGCACAGAATATGGATGCTAACAAAAAGTCAAAGGACAATTCAGAACACTAAAATGTGTGAAGGCTTACATTTAAATATGGCCTGTGTCTTCAAAACTGAATTTAGTGTTAATATTCTAAAACTAAGAGAGTCTGTATAGAAAGCAATGCAAATTTCCAGGATTACAATGGTAACCTGGCTCCGCTGAGAATATAAGATATCAACCCACATGATAAAGGTATTCTGGGATTCTCAGATGGGAGGAAAGAAGGCCTTGAAGCTACATGTATCGTACTCATGTTTTTGTATACCCACCTGGCTTCCTGAGCATAACAATCGATCTACTGATCCCTATAGACTCCTCTGAGGTCTTTGGGGTGAATGATCTGTGAAATCTCACTCTGTTGTGGGTTCTGCTTTGCATGCTACAGACTCAAAGGGTTCTCTCTTCAATGCCATTACCTGGTCTAGAGATAGAAGCCATACAAAATCTGTGTGGTCTCAGAGGGTCCCAGGCAGACTCACAGTATATCTAGCACTTAGACAGTGACCTACTACCATCATCTGGACCAGGCTCCAATGTTGAGTCCCCCACCCTGTAGAACTCCCAAGAGATATAGTTTAAGTTAACAAAAGCAACAAACCTAGATAGTTGGGAATTATATGATAGGGCTCAAGTGAGTCAAAAAGAATAGTGGGAAGTCCCTTTGCCTCAATACCAAGGTTTCCTAAGTCCCAGAACTAATATTAATTATTAGTGTCTTTAAATTTGGTTTGTGGGAGCTTTAAAATGTTTACTGACAGTCAGTAACAGGCCTGAAGAGACTTCCCAGAGGTTAGGAGCAATTTCTTCTCTTCCAGAGTACCTGAGTTCAGATCCTAGTACCTACGTGACACACTCTTCTAGAATTCATGGGTGCCTGCACACATGTGGCGTTCATTTGCACAGACACACAGACCACTTAAATGTTACTTAAATCATTAACTTAACCTGGTATTCCCATTTGGTAGCTGTAAAACTGAGAGCTTACTGAATTGAGTCTCCTGTCTCACAGAGGTCATGGAACTAATGTCTTAAATCAAATGTTTTAGTGATTTTTATCTCATTTCTAAATTTGCTTGATTATGTTGAGCTATAGGAAGGACACAAAAAGATCTGTCCTTTCTTCGTATTGAAAATGAATTGCCATCATCCTTATTGCTGCTGTAATAAGTCACCAATGAATGGCCTGTGAGCAAAGTGTTCCACAGAAAAGTCCTCATGTGGAGCTGGAAGATGCACTAACAGCGAGGTGGCAAATAATACAGAAATCCAGGTGTGACTCTGACGTAGGAATTGATCCACACAGCAAATCTGAATAAAGATACAATTTGGTTTTGAAAGTATCAGAGCAAATCCTATCTTTAAAAAAAAAATTATGCTGAATTCTTTTAGATTAAACTGGGCACACTAGAACAGAAAGACAGGAGAGAAAGGGCCCTTTGGTTCTCTATTTCTTATCTGTTCAAATCAACAATCAAACATAAGCAGGCAGCTCACGGGGTAGAGACGAGGGTTAGTTGGGAGACTTGAGAATTCAAGATGGAGCTGCGGTGTTCTTTGCTACCATGTTCTTCTTTGCCAGCCTGGAACCTAAGCCGCTTTACAGTCTGAAAATAGAGTCCTCAGAGGATGGGATTCACAGATAATCCATTAAAACGCTCCGCCTGCCCCTAGACACGGGGAAGTGCTAAGTGTGCTTGTTGGCTAAGAGCCTGTTGTGTCTGACCCAGGTCCGTGCATGCTTGGAGCTGAGGATTCAGCCACTTTGCAGGGACCTTTGTGTCAGGGTCTCCAGTTGTGGTATGCTGCTGACCCTCATATTCTTGTGTTGAGACTTAAGAGATCTTGTCATGAGGTGACTCGGAGAGTGAACACACCCAGTGGGAGTGGAGTGGTTGGGTGCATGACCCCTAGAGCTTGGGTTTAAGTGCAGGTATCTGGCGGTGGGAAACCATTCTTGGTCTCTGTTCCCTCCAATTCCTGTGAGAATTCATAACATTGTTAGTGGTTCAAATTTCTTCATATATTTAAAGTTTTTAGAATAGTATTTGGCACATAGTGAGTCTCATATTGGGCTTATTATATAACCTCAAGATGTGACTTCTTTTTAGTAACAACCACAGCAATTAAACCTCTCTTCTGTGCCGAGAATTTGGCACACAGTAATCCATTGAGCATTCAGAGTACTCAAGATGCATTACAGACTATAGTAAATATTACCAACTATCACCTCCGATTTCAGTTAAGAAAAACTCAGACATGGAAGTGTAATAAGATGTCCAGGCCACACAACTAGTAAGGATGTCCAGACTGAAAAGCAGGTAGCAGTCTCTGGAACCCATATACTTAAACCACTACTTTGTAAAGAGATGCAAATGAATTCCGTATTTACTGTTCTAAATATAAGATTGAGTTCATTCACTGCAGATACACCAGCCTACTCTGAGGCTGGGGCAAAAGATGTTATTGTCTTGTTACCTGCAATTAAACACCAGTGAAGGGCAGGTGAGATGGCCCAATGGGTAAACACACGTGCCAAGGCTGATAACCTGAGTCTGATCCCTGGGAGTCTCGTGTAAATTCTCACATGCTGTCCTCTTATCTCCAACTGTGTGCTGTGGCAAATGTGTACAAAGAGTATGCACATACACAAACAAATTGCTAAATGAAAAAAAAAAGAGAAAGAAAAACTAGTGAAATTGGCATATAATCAAACTGCCAACTCAAAGTATTTCTTTGGACAAAAAAAAAAAACAGGCTTTGGGCTGTTGATACCAACAATGACTTTTCTCATAGTCAAGGCAGGGTGTGGAGAGTCTCCTGTGGTGCCAAGATCAAGCTCTAGTGCTTTCTAATTCCTTGTACTGTTAGCATAGCGCACTGGCTCTCTTGATAGTGTGGTCTCCATACTGCCTTTGTCTGCAAAGAAAGCTCCTGACAGAGGTTAAGTTCTGACCACCTTTGATTTCCAGTAAGGCGAATTGCAGGATGAGATGAAAATTGGATGTTTGTTGAAGATTACTTAATTGATGGCTTGCTGGGTTTCAGTGATTGTAAAACTCTGTGAAGTCCCAGAGGAAGGAGATATGCATAAAAAGAGAAGCCTCGAGAAGGTGTCCATAGGGAAAGCAATTGAGGGCGGCACAAACCACGATACCATAGTCATAAAGAATCTTTTCTGGCCACTTGTAGAAAAGGATGACCTTGCACTTGAGAGATAATTCTGGGAATTAGAGAGAGCTTACTGTGTAGAAGCAGATCGCCCCCCCCCACACACACACACAAGCTTTCCATTCTGAAAGCCGAAATGGAACATTAGAGAGGGCCACCACATTCCAAAGGAGAGGGACTTACAAAGGGTCATGACCAGGGCTGAAAGGGGCTCCCAGCTAATGGGTGCTCCCTGTGAAAGCCAGCTGCCTTTCAGGAAAGAAAGGCATCTAGCTGGTATCTGAGGATTAGCATAAACTTGTGCTGTAGCTACCCTTCATTTCAAACCTTAGCGGCATTTGAAAGCTTTAAAAGATCATACTCAATTTGCTTTGGACAGCATTAATCATTTTAATGATTTCTTTCTTTCTTTCTCTCTCTTTCTTTCTTTCTTTCTTTCTTTCTTTCTTTCTTTCTTTCTTTCCTTCTTTTAGTTGCAGAGCTCTGCAGGTTCCTTACTTAGGGAGACCACACACTCTCTTCCTGGGGCAGCCCCATTTCTACCTGTTGTGCTGTATGATTAACTGTCTCACAAAGGTGTTCTTGTTTGGATGCTAAACTAAACTCTACATTGAGCCCGATGATGAGTAGACTATTCAGGCTAGATAAGTGCACCAATGTGCTCAGAGAGAACACCGCAGCATGGGTTATAAAACACAGCACAGAAGCCTTAGGACGCTGGGGGTGCCGCCCTGCCGGGAGTCATCCTGCAGTCAAACTGTGTGCATTACCCTAGATGTCTGAAAAGGAAAACCCACTTAAAATATATTTTACAGTTATATCTCTGTGTGTAAGAGAGTAAAATAAGAAACATTTGTCATAGTCCTGACAAAGAGTTGGTTTGGGTGTTGGGGGATAGGCTGGGATTTGACGTGGTTGAGTCTATGAGTTCAGTTCAGCTTTGTCCCAAGAACATTATGGTCGCATAGAACCGATCGCTGCTTTTAAATACAAGTTGAAATGTAGACCAGTGTTCCAGGGGTGGTGTTGCTCAACACATGGTTTTGTGTCAAGAGATCTGGGGACCTGAGACCTACAGCCATTACCTAGAGTCATGCCATCATCAGGGCAGAGGAGGAACCTGGGTACCCTAACTCCTGCTCCCCGATTCATGTGCTGGAGAACACTCTCCGGCAGGGGCTCCATGGGCTTATTAAGTGGACTCAACTCCATGGAAATAAATGGCTGGGCACAAACTGAACCATCATTAAATTTTACGTCTTCTGAACCCCAAAGTGAAAGGTAATGGCCGCACTGCCGAGCCCAGCAGCATAGACTCAAGGCTGGCGACCACTTGACTTTTTCTTTGGAGTCTACTTTTATCCTCTGTCCTAGGCTCACCTGATGTGAGCATCAGAGGTTAAGGTTGACAATGGGCTGGAAAGGTGACGTAGGCAGTGAGTAGGTGTTTCCTGGCATAGGACTTACACTCATCAGAAGGCCGCTTGCCTTGGTTTGTGTCGATATCCTACCTCAGATAAGCAGTGCTCGTGGCCTATTTTCCCGGGGAATTTCTTGAGTGCTAGTGGATCCTACTAATGGGCAGGCAGCTGGAGCATCCAAAATGTTATTCTTCCCCGGAGTGCCTGCAAGCGAACAGAACAGGACCTGAAGTTCCATTTGACGGTGCCTTAAAGGTGGAAGTTTAGTGTTAACCGGAAGATTAGTATGTGTAGAGTTTTAGTGCCTTTTTTTTTAACCTTCCTAATTTTCCTTCTTTTATACCCAAACAATTACACTTTCTGGTGATTATTAGCGCTGATCCGAGTAGCAATCACTGTCAATACTGTTGAGTTCAGAACTCAGTACTTTGCAGGAATAAGGTCACCCAATTCCTAGCACCCCATCACGAAGCAAAGTCTATCTCCATCCTCTGACCTCTCGAGACGTAGCTGCCCAACAAGGCAAGGGACAGAGCTGGGTCTGAACCCACGTAAGCCGACTTCACGGCCTTGGTTCCTCCTCACTGGGTCTCATTGCTGCCACTGTTGTAATGGTTATGCAATTGTGACGGTTGTGAGAGTAAGATGCAACACAATCAAATATAATATTATGCAAGAGGTAATTACATGCCATTAGCTGTGTGGGTGCTCATTTGCATACTTTGATCTCAGAGATGCCAAAGGGGAGAAAAAGCACTTTCTTAGAGGATTATTAATAAAATTCCAGAAACTGGGTGGGCTGGGCTGCCTTTAAAAAGCACTTCTCACCACGCCTCTCTTAGCTCAACAGTTTGCTGGCTGGAACTCATCCATAAAAGATAAATGTAGCCCCAGATGTCACTACTCGTGGCACTCACAGGGTCACGTATCACTTCCTGGGTAGCCATGGGGCTTGGTAGGAGGGCACGGTTGTCACTCAGTGGAACAATTCCACCAACATCATGAAGGTGGTTACTGGGCCCTGGTGGCAGATGATGGACGGGGTACCTCGAGAGCACATCCACTCTGCTGCTTCCCATCTCTGCAGGCTTAATTTATGGCGAGGACCTGGCCCTTCCCTTGGACTTATGGGAAAGCTTGAACTAAAGGGCTGAGCTTTTCAAGATCTCTGAGCAAGGCTCCTATCGTCCTGCTGACCTCCAGGAGCTCCTCCAAGTCTGGCAGCAGGAAGCCCTGCCAGAGACTGGCAGGTCTGATTGCCAAGTTATATAGCTCTGTGATTCTTTAAGTGAACTAAGATCCATTTCTTTAAGGCTTTGCTCAACTTATAGACACTTTCCAATTGCCACTGCAGAATATGATTTTTTTTTTCTCAACTGTCTGTGGTCAGTTCCATCTTTTAGAGAAGAGGCCCCCAGTCTTTCCCTTCCCATAAGGGTCTTCCCTAAGAAAGTGATGCCCTCTTCACTGCCCAGGTATCTCTCCAGGCCCCATGACGAAAAGTTTTGCATTAGAACATTTGAAGAGCGTCATTTCTTAATGAGAAGCAGCTGGTCTTATTTCCTCCCATTGTATGTATGATAGTTAGTGCTCATTGTCAGCTTGGCTGAATCTAGAATCATCTGGAATATTCCATGCCTCTGGGCATGCCTGGGGGGCTATCTTGAGTGTACTGAGATGGGAAGACATACCCACTGTAGGCCATAGGCCACTGTAGGTGGTGCCACTCCCTGGCTGAGATCCTGGACTATGTGAGTGGATAAAAGAGGCTGGGCAGCAGCAAGCTTTCCTTGCTCTCTTCCTTCTGATTATGGATGTACTGTGATTAGCTGCCTCAACTTCCCTGCCATGACGGACTGTACCTCTAATTGTTAGTCAGAATAAGCCCTTTCTTTCTTAAGTTGCTTCGATCGGGGTATTTCAACACAGCATCTGGGAAAGGAAGACAGTTTGGTTTTCTTCTCTTGGCAACATAAAGCTACTTTCAGGAATTTCCCATAGGCCTCAAAAGCTCAGGAATTCCTGCAGCAAGTAAAGGTAACTTTGCTGAACCCAGTATTTTCCAATCTCACTTCATCAGAGAGTCCTTTCATAGCTGTAGGTCAGAAGTGCTCTGGACAAGCCCGTCACAGGCATGGAAATTGTATCTGGGGAGTTCGTTGAAATAATTGCTTCCTTGACAATTAGGGCCTGCTGTTGAGAACAGACTGTCTGCAGTGTTAGTGGCAATCATTTCCCAGAAGATCTTAACAGAACCTGTATGCTCTCCAGGGAATAGTGTACATCACAGGGCTTTGTCCCATTGCTGGGAGGAGCACAGCCATATACAGTAATACTATGGAAGCCTGTTGACTAGGGAGGAGCCAGCCCGATCTCAGCATTCACTAAGTGGGAGGTCCAGCACAAAACAGCCGTGTGCATTCTGCGAGTGGGCATGTGTTTTGTGGGAGCTTTGTCTGAGCTCTAATGACCTCTCTGTTCAGTTCATCTCCTAAGCCCTTTGGCTTTAATGTCACTCGACTTTTGAAAGACAGCGTTAACCTAACACGCAATAATGTCATTTCTTCAGCACTTGTGAAACTGGGGTGCCGCGTTGGGAGGCAGCGTTCTAGAAACCATTCCAATAGGTTGTCTCTAGTGCCTGAGGCTCCAGGGAGCAAGTCCTCCTGATTTATGCCTGCACAGTTAGAGGCTTGGAGAACACAGCCTCAAATCACACAAATTAGAGCCGTGGTCCTATTTATCAAGAATATTAAGAAGCAACATTAGTAAATAGTAAACGGTAATGGGAATGAATCAGCAGAAACGGGACTGATCCATTTAGTCGATTTGCCTTTCCTAGGACCATGGCTATTAAATCCTTTTAATTATGTCAACAAGGTAGAACTTGATCATTACTTTTACAATAGCAGCACAAAGGAAACAAACCCAGCGAGCAAGGAGTTTGCAGTTTATAGAGTATTGCCTACATTCTCCTCCTGGGCTGGCAGAGAAACCTCACTTTTTGTAAGTTTGTAGGATTCCGAGAAGTTAAGTGATTTGTGTATAGACACACAGCTAATCCACAGCAGAGGTAGAGCCAGAGCTTACCCAGTTACTCTCCTTTATATTATGCCGCTTCATTCCCCAGAGCTCTTTCTCCCTTCCTCTCTTCCCTTCTCTCCCTTTCTTTCCCTCTTTTCTGTCACATGCTTTTCTATATCTCTAATTTTCCTATAGCATTTGTGTGTCATTTTCATAATAATCAAAGGACAACCACCCAAAATATGTTATTTGAGTATAGGATTTTGGCTTTTATCCTTGGTACTGATGCTGATGTTGGTAACATGTTTGTACACCACACACACACACACACACTCAAACTCATACAAAAGAGAGCTTTGTTGGCCCCAAATTCAGTGTTACCAATAGTCATTGCTTTAGCAATCTTGGGCATAGTTCTGCATGTTTGTGAACCACTCTCTTCCTCCTCTGATAGTGGACATCTGGAGGACTGGGTAGGGCAATGGCTATGCACATATTTAATAAGCAAAAGCACAGAAAGAGTGTAGATGGTGTTCAGAGCGAAACACACAGGGCCATGTGTCTTTAAAGTTCCCACATTTCATTATTTGGATAAATGTTATGCAGCCTGCGTGCTGGAAGGTTGGCCAGGAAGGGTTATTTTTTTCCCCTGTTGCCCTTTGCCAGACAAGATGCGAGCTAGTGGGGAACATTTTGTGGGCTAAGCAATTTGCTTCTTCCTTGGAGAATTCTCTGCATTTGCAAGTAGGAGCAGTGAGCTTGGCAAGACAGAGTCCAGGGAGTTTTGAAGCCCTTGTGCTTGCGAAGGACTTGGTAATTAGTTGCCCCTTTGCCACCTGCAGCTACCTTTTTCCTCCCCGACCTGTGGTACTTCTGTATGCTCTCTCCCAGTTGCCTGATCCCTGCAGGCTACACTCATCTGATGAGTGGGCACTGGGGTGACTTACTCAGAACACACACTAGCCTGGACCCTGAGCTAGGAGTGAGAGCAGGCCTGGAAGATGAGAAGACATGAAGGCTGAGGGACAGGAAGTGTTATTTGAGGAAGTAAGTCCCAGCACCATCTTCTCTCTGGCCCATGAGTCCCCATCCTACGTGAGGCTTCTGCATCGTTCCTGCATCCAGGTGACTTAGTTCCCAGTTCCTAGCATCCCATTGGTGAGTTCCATCCCCTGTGTGTTCGCTCCCTGGGCGCCCTTCAAGTCTGGCTGATGCTTCACATTCATTTGCTGCTGAGAAGATTTAACAATCAAGGAGACCCTTGATCTCTCAGCTGCTTCCCGGAGAGCAATTCAGGCTCCCATTGAACACCCATTCCCCTCCTCAGCTCCGCTCAGTCACTCTGGAGTTCATCTGAAATGTCTGTGGTTTCCTATTTAGCATCTCCATCCTGCTTAAAAAATGAGGTCTCCTTCCGCCCTCACAGCAGATCCAAGAGGACTGAATAATTAAACAAAACCATATTTCCAAGTCCCTTTTGCCTTATTTCATCAATTTCAAGAACTCTGGCTGACATCCGGCTGGGCCTGGCACCAGGGAAGGGAGACACTGTGGAAGGCCAAATCACATTCGTCAATCTGAGACTTCGCTGGCAATGACAGCCCTAGAAGCCCCTACAGCTAAACCCTGATGGCCTGTGTCCAGGCTCAGTCACTTCTTTCCAGCGCCCCTAGGGACTTGAGCAGCCTGGAGATCCATGCTTGCTCCATTTGAGACTGTTTACCCGGGTCATTTAGCATCTGTGACAACAGACCGACCTTCAGGTTGTGCTTGCTCTGCCTTCTCCTTCCCTCCTACCCCCATCTGCATGCTCTTTGGTAGGTAAGGTCTGAAGGTGGTTTATATAGCAAGGAGGGAACACTGGGCCCTCGAGCATACAGCATGTCTGATTCCAGTTTCATTTGCCTACACATAAAGATGGAGCAGGTCACTCTTGCCTCTGGGGACTCTGAAGGAATGACTGAGGCAGGTAGAACATGGAGAATGTGCGATCCTTGGATGGGATCCCGGGTTGGTGATGACGAGCTGTGACACCTGGGGACCTCTGAAGTTCAGACTCGTCATCCCAGAATAAACTCCATGACACCTACTGTCTAGATGGCTCCCTGCCCAGGGTACCTGGTGTGTAGATGGCCCTCTCCCCATGGCTCTTCAAGCAAAAAAGCAGTCAGATGGGTCATAATCAATAACTGATATCTGATACATTCTGGGGGTGCTGGGAAGATTCAATGGAGTCATAAATTTAAAATGTTTTCTGGCACTTTGGGCAAAAATAAGTCCTTCAAATATATAGATTGAGCATTCCAAATCCAAAAATCTCAAACCCAAAACGCTCCAAAATTGGAAACATTTTGACATCAATTTCATAGAAAAAGATTGGCTAAAAAAATTGCATTTGGAAAAAAATTGCATTTGGGATATGTGGGTCAGGTATCCATGAACAAGTGAGTTTTGTGTTTAGACTGGGGTCAACATCCCCAAGTTACCTTACTATGTACATGCAATTAGTCCGATATCCAGAAAAATCCACAACCTGTTCAAATCCTGCTTTAATTCTCAACACAAGTAGGTTCCTCCGGTGGAATGACCAGGCATAGGCTCACTGTCATTTGTGACAAATGACAAGCAAAAAGAAGCTTGTCTGGTGAAAAGTGAGAAAGGGGCCAATAAGCCTGAGAACATTCTAGGTGGAGGAAGTTTGGACAGGAAGATCATGACCCTTCCAGGATTTGAGCAGGTTGCTGCCTAAGAAGAGGAAGGCAGATCGCCTTCTGCTGTGTTTGGAAGGAACCGGAGTCAGAGTCTTTGGCCCAGGCCAGGTGACTCTGATTCACTTCCAAGCTTGAGAACTCTTGTCTTGCAGTACAACTCAAAGCCCTGGCCTGGTCCAAAGACTCTGGGTCCAGCTGCTTCCTTCCAACCTACTGACATTAAATGCACATTGGGCTCCAGCTGCTGTTTTCTTCCAGCCACCCACTCTTGGACAGCCATTCTCTATAAAGTAGACATAATGCACTCATATACCACGTTGATTTGTTTTTAGATTTCCTACATTCCTAAAGAGTATGGGTGCATTTGGACCTTTGTGCCTATGTGTCCTTCACACTCCCCCTATGCTTCCGTGGCTTTTGTTAGCAATTCCCACCTCTCCTTTCAAGATCCTCTTTGAGATGTACATGTATGTGTAAGAGTTTTAGTTTTTAATATGTTTCTTTAAAGGCTTCTCCTGCCAAGTCATGATGGTATTCTTCCACTGTATCCTGACCTCTTTGGGGTGGACCATGCTTCTTGCCACTCACTGCTTTGGATCTTCTGCCTAGAAACATTGCCTTCCTTTCTTGAATGCATCCACAGATCAATGAGAAGAATGACATAGGACAATAATGGGACTAAGGCTATGAATCTGCCAGGTTGCATGAGAACAGTGGAATGTTCTGGCTTGAGAGGAAGGGCAGGACAGACCAGACCTTGTCCACTTCATTGAAGTAGAGGATCCCAGGATGCATGGCTAATGGTCAGAAGAAATGGTCTGACTCACTTTAGGATGGGCTGTGGTCAGGGTGGTTAGAACACTTTGCAAGACAAACCCAACTAGGGCAAGCATCTTTTGAACAGACTTTTCACTGCTGACTTGGACAGGGGTCCCCTAGAGTGTCTGCTCTCTGGATCAGCAGTATCAACATCACAACTTGCTAGGGATGTGCCTTCCCTGGGTCCCTAGAACTGTGAGTTTCTAGCTCTCATACCCAGAATTTCCAATGCATCCATACTCTTTAGGAGTGTAAGAAACCTAAAAACAAACCAACATGATATACGAGCACATTATGTCTACTTTATAGAGAACGGCTATCCAAGAGTGGGTGGCTGGAAGAAAACAGCAATCAGAGCCCAGTAATGTGCATCTAATGTTATTAGGTTAAATACCATACACGTAATTACTTAGTGTTGAAAATTATTAATTGTGCGCATGAAGCTCGTTCGGTGCCCCGAGTACTTCTAGTCCTGCTCAAATAGTGGAATAATTAGCAGATAACTGTACTATTAATTATGCCAAGGCTTCTCTAGAAATAGACCAAAGGACCAACCCTGTAAGATGACGATTGTCAGTGTTGTCCCTATTTTATCTCTATGCCCTGAGTAGAGCAGATGGGATATTTGATATCAACCCAAGCCACCTCTGGCCCAGGAAAATTAAGTTCTACAATGAGGATTCTAGAGACCAGTATGCCATATACTTACAACAGCTCGGAGGCTGTTTGCAAACTGCCAATCACAGTTAAGTACTGTGAGGATAAAGGTGGCCTTGGTCTTGAGTTCAAATCACAACATATTCATGAACCAGAACCCCAAGTATCAAGATCTTGTTTTTTTCCTGTGCCCATCCTTCCTTGATCATATGACAAACATCCTTCATTTATTGCCCGACATTTATAGCCACAAGATCATTCCACATATGTATGACCAGACACCAACAAAGTTCTTATGATCTCACCTGATTTTCACAAAGCAGATCCTGACACATGGTATGCAGATTCTATAATTCATCTTTCCATGGAAGGAGCCTGGAGAGTAAGATGCTGTTCTAGGGTGAATTCAGACACTCACACTCAGTGTTGTCTAGAGGACGTTTTGTGGTCATAGGAATCTTGTTTTGTGCTGCCACTGTGCTATGCCTGCCTAGTTGAAATCAGGTGACTAATAGGAAAGACAGGACTTAGTTATGTGTACAGTTCATTAGTTCAAATTTAAATAGCCTCGTATGGATGGTTACTAATACAAGACTTCAGCAGGGACATGGGCTCTGCTCCATTCTCTATGAACTCATAGCTAGCATTGCCTGTCTGAGCCCCAGGAGCCTCATAGCCCCTCAGGGTGATGTGTGACATTTCATCTTGGGCAATTTCCCTCTTCTTAACCAATGAATGCTGTAGTCATTCCAAATGAGTAAAAGCTGCCTGGAATTACTCAGGGAGGTGAAGGATGAACATATTAACAGGCTATAGATAACAGGAGAGTCCTTTAAGAATGGACATGCTGGCTGGGAAATGCTGCCAAGTCAATTTGTGCAGAATAATGGAAGACAAGGATGAGCTGTGTCTGACAGAGAGCAATTAAATTTTGTGATAATTTTTGCCTTGAATTATTAATTTCAAGAGGGGGTTGCTTCTCTCTCTTCAACCCATGACTTCATCCTTCAAGTGTTATGTGGAAAGTCTTGCACATAGGAACCTTGTTTTCCAGGGTGTTAAGCAGCTTTTACCTTGGTTCCTTTCCTCATGTTTGCTACTCTTCCTCTGGGCTGGCATTTCATTTTCCTCCGTTAGCCTCCATTAGCCATACAAGGACCAGTCAGCAAAGTTAAACCAAATAGAAAAAACCTACATGAAACAAGAACATATCTACCTTCAGCCTCGTGGGTTACTCTCTGTCCTGGCAGGTCCCTAGGACCTGTGCACGTACAAGTGTGCTAAGGAAATTGGAGCAAATGGGCAGGGAAATTTGGGAGTTCATTTCCCTCCTGGTCAGCTCAGCTCATGAGTGAGTTACAGTGCAGCTGATATCAGAGCTAAGCTGAAAATATCCATCATGAAGAACTCCTCCAGTCTCAGGAAACCATCTTCTAAATGTATATGCATCTCAAGGAGGTTCAGGAGAGACAGGATTGTGCAGGGAAAGGTGTTATTAACAAAAGCCATCAAAGCACAGGCTCTTCATCACCAGCGGCTCAGGGAGAAGGGCAGAAACCCAGAGTCACTCAAGGGGGCTTGGCTTGACACTGCATCCCTCAGCACTGCCATCCCTCAGCAGATCAAAGATGGCCCGATGTGAATACTGCTCTTTCGCTTGTCACCTTGGTTTCTTGATCTTGGACCTCCTTGGATCAGCCCTTTCCTCATATCCATGAACACTAACTTTCTGGCACATAAAATTAGATGTGGTTATTTTATGGGTTAGTGGGAAGGGCTCTGGTAAGATCAAAGAGGAATTTAGTTCCTCTTCAGTCACTTAGTGGCTGTTAGAGTTTAATATAAAGTGCCATGACATCTCTAGCCTATGGAACCAAGATGATACCATGATCACACACACACACACACACACACACACACACAGACAGACACACACACACACACAGGAGAGAGAGAGAACACACTCTAGGGAATGTCTCTTTCTGAGGTGTTTGCACCATGCCTTTTCCCTTCTTTTGTTTCTTCTTGTTTATGCTACACTAGGGAAAATAGCATTGATCAACTCACTCCTATTCAGTAAACACCATTGCTACTTCATGCCCCTAGTAGTCCTAGGCTCTGTGCCGATAGTGCTGACCACCAGTCCTGACCGTGATGTCCATATTTTAGTGGGGACCTAGATACAGATCCAGTAAACACGTGAAGATGTATCCAGTGCTAGTAAGTGCTGAGTGGAAGGCAACGGAGGCCAAGGTAATGAAAATCAGATGGCAGAGGCCTATTTAGAATCAAGGGTTAGTCTCCCATCTTTAACATCTCATGTGTGTGTTTGGGGGTGAGTGAGTGTGCGTGCGTGTGTGCTTGTGCACTGAGTGGAAGGCAACATAGGCTAAGGGTAATGAAAAGATGGCAGAGGCCTAATTAGAATCAAGGGGTAGTCTGTCATCTTTAATATCTCATGTGTGTATGTAAGGGATGTGAGTGAGTGTGCACACACATGTGAACATGTGCACATGATATAGAGGGTAGAGCATCATGAGGAAGGAGCATAAAATGCCATGGGAACAAGGAGCATGGAGTGCTGGATTGGGGCTTATCTAAAAGGTGGCAAATGGTTAGAACGAGACAGACTAAGGAGGAGTTGAAGAGAAGGGGCAGGCACGTGATGTGGAATAGGAGAAGAAAGACAGTGGCTGCCACATGGGATCTTATGGAGAAAGAGACTCCCCCCGTGGATGGAACACAGTAATGGGTGCCGTTCCAAACCCCAGCCAAGGCTCAAGAAAATGTCACAGGTCACAGTTGCTCGTACAGTTGATGTCTGGACCTTTTAGACCTGGGATATGAAGACTCCACTGGGTGAGAGCCAGGATGGATCAACCAGCCAGTATCCATATGCTCCTTGTAGGATGTAATCCAACCCTTATCAACAGCAAAAAAGACCAAGTACTTTTCACTGTTTCCCTGATTCCAGCCTCTGGGAGTGACCAGCATTAAAAGTGAACATTTCCATCCTTTCTGATATTTTCACCTATGTATAATGTTTAAAAAATAAACACGGGCTTTATTGGCTGTTTGAAAGACATCATTTCTTGGGGCCCAAACCCCTAATTGAGTACTAGGCTATTCTAGCACTAATGTTATATCCTCAAACTATTGATAACGTGTTTTAAAAAGCCAAAAGACTCCTGCTGGCTCCTCCACCATAGCCTAACAGCCTTGGCACACTCAGGTCTGCCTGCCATTCGCTGCAAAGCAATGATTCTGCTAGCAGACCCTGACAGACAAAATTCTCTCACTGCCCTCAACTCAATCTGCTAGCCATTAAGAGAGACACCCTCGCTCCTCGCCCTATCACCTGAAGCAGGGTAGGGAGAAGGGGCAGGGAAACAATAATTTACGTTTGAGTGTGCCCTGAAAGGCAGAGAAGCTGAAGGCTGTGTTGCTATGGAAACCAGGTTCTGTTTACTAGAAGCTTCCTCTACTTGGAGCATAGCAGGTTAGCCTGTTTCTGGCAGGGTGGTGGTTCCCTAGCCCTGGTTGGATATTAAGATCTCCCGGGGCTGCGTAAATATTGGTGCCTGGATACCATGCCTAAGCCCGGTGGTTTCATTTGCTTGTGATGACGCCTGGCCTCCATAGATAGTTCTGATATATAGCATGGAGACAGGTCCTCCTGGTAGGATCAATTAGTCATCACCCTGAGCAAGCAACAGAAGTCAGCAGAAACGAAGACAGTTTTATTTTAACAGGGATGCTGTATTCAGCCGGGAAGGGAGAGTCTGTTCATTTGTCCACCTTTCAGAAACTAAGCATTGGGAGCTCGTCCAGCTCCTTCCCTCTCCTTGCCTGATCTGACCTTCTCCCTGTGGGAAGGAGCGGTGCATGAAGAAGTCACGAGACCTCACTGGCCCTGTTCTGGAACGGGCTAAGAGAGCTTGGTGCGCAGAGCAGCCTTCAAGCAGCTGTGGTTAGACGCTCTCTTCTCTGACTTCCAGGCAGCCGCTGACCTTTGCCCTTGCTTCTTGGACTTCCTTCAATGGGCAGATTTACAAGGCAAGGAATGGCTGTGGGTGGCAGGAGTCCAGGCTTGTCTTAATCCCAGAGTAGAATGAGCCTCGTGTGCTGGAGGGAGCAGCCAGCCCTTGTGCACAACACTCCCCTGGTGTTATCCGTACTGGTTCAGTCTGGAGGGGGGGTCCTCACGTGATTCCTGTCTCCACTCAGCTGAAGAAGCTGCAGCTGAAGATAGGTTTGCTTATCTGGGGCCAAAGATACCAGACTTGCCTTTGTGCTGTGTATCTATTGGCCGTCGCAGGGACAGCTCGGTGCACACCCGTGTGGTTATATGCTCCAACTTGAGAACTAAAAAGCAGGGGTTTAGGATCAGGTCCCACATGTGAGGGGGGGCGGGGTTGAAAGTATCCAGGAACTGGGCTGAAGCTTATGCCGTTTACTTTTCTTCAGTTGGAGAATTGTGACTTTTGGGTTGGGCCTGGTGCTGCCCTTGAAGATACCCCACCCAGCCCCTGCTCCCCCTCTCCTAAACTGACTCACATTCTTCTCCAAGCACCAAGATCGTGGTCTCTGGCACAGATCATAGCCAATCCCAGCTCTCTAATTTGCATTCAATTACCCATTTTCCTGCCATTAGGCACACAAGCCCCTCTGAGTAGGCCTTCCCAGACTCCAGCACTACACTCCTGAGGTAGGGGCAGATTATACACCCGTGCACAGGAACGCAGTGGTGTCAGCTCCACACTTCTCCCAGCCCACAGAGTTCTCTAAGCTCACAGAGTCCCAGTTGTCAACCTCACCTTTGCTTCCTGGCTGTCTGACCTTGGCAAGACCCGCCCTCTTGCCCCCTTATTAAGCCTGGCCACTGCCAGTTCTAGATTTAGCACTACAGCTAAAATATCACTGATTTGGGCACTACTGATTGTTTTCTTCTTTTGTAAACACCTCAGCTTTTTGAGGCAGAGTCTTGCTTCATAGCCCTAGCTGGCATTGGACTTGCTGTAATCTTGCCTCTGCCTTCCAAGTGTTGGGATTAAATGTGTCGGTGCGGGTAAGCAGGGGCAGCGGGTAAGCAGGGGCGGTACTACTAATTGTTAAATGTGACCTTGCAGATGAAGTGCTACTGTTGAGAGGCTTGCAGGGTTGGTATTTGGGAAATGCTCACTGTCATGCCATGGTCTTCATCATCCACTGCTACCCGTGTCGTAGGCATCACCTGTTTGTCGTAGGCAAACAAAGTAGGAAAAGCTACCAAACCAACCATCTCAGACTTGAGTATGAATTCTGATTGGAAATCAATAGCAACAACTTGAGATTATAGCTGGCAAGTGATTGTGGTCAGGACACAGTTGTCCAGACGGTTATCCATGGAGTCTGCTGACTTATGGATGCGGTATGAGATGGGGAGTGGCCTCTTGGAAAGGGGAGAATACTAGTGAGTGAGCACTGGAGAGGGAGTCTGTTTCATGGGCCATTACAGGCAAGCTGCAAGCTCGACAGCTGGGCAGGTCTTGTGGAGAGTGCTGTCCAGGAAGGAGCCTCTTCATTTGGAGGGGTGTCAGTGCAAAAGAACAGCCTACAGAATACCTGACCATTATCAGTTCACAGTGAATCTGTCTGCAGCAACACAGCCAAGATCGTCCGCTATGTATGATGGGATTCAAATTTTACAATCGGCCAAGGTGATGATTTCAACTTTCATCTGAAGTAGAGAAACTGTCTCTTTGGTGTTCCCTCTAAGCCAGTCCACAGACTGGGTCACTCCAGGTTCTTTTTCCTTCCTCTGTGCTCAGTCACCAAAGGCTGAGATGCTAACCAGTCATCAGGGCAGAGGCATTTAGGATGAGCATCTTTTTCTAAGGCTACATTCACACATTGGAATATCAGGTCAAGGCTGGGGCTCCACATTAAGATGCGAACACTGATGTTTGCCTGTGGAGGTGAACGTGGGTTGTCATGTCCTACCTACACTGCGGCAAAATGAAGGTCTTCGTACAGAGGCATGATGAACGCTGCACGCGTACGGAAGTCATCTTTCACCACCATGCTATTTTGCTTAAAGCCCCAAATGCTACATTATGTCTTAAAACTTGTCAAATTGTGCACAGTACATTGACTTCATAGGAGAAAAATGGGCTCTCTAAAAACATCAAAAGTCAGACATCCCTAATAGGACAAGGCATTATAACTCAAAAGTCCTGCAGATAAATAATAATTAGGAATGACATTTACCCAGGAGAGCAGACAGAAAACAGCATTTGCTATCAGCTCTGCCCTTAAATGGTTCCAGTTTCATGCCTCTAAACACACTAATAAAAGGCCAGGTCGACAGCCTCGAGGAGGTTAGCAAGGTTATTTTTCAGACCGGGAGTGGAGGCAAACAACGTAACAGAAGCATCTTTTACTTTTTCAAGCGTTCTTGCAAAGAGCCCCATAATCGTTCCCTAGTCGTGGGAAGGCAGCACACAAACACCTGTCTGCCTTTTGAAAGACAAAGACCCGACACCACAGTATTTACATTTTGACTGCACACATGGAATTCATCTCCAGGAGCGTGGAACTTTCTGAGAAGCCTGAGCGCTAACACCACTGCACCTTATGCCACCCAGAAGGGAATAAACTATGGTTGCTTTCTAGGATGGGGAATGAGTGGGAAGGACCGAGGCAGCCAGGATGCCACCTCGGAGCATGGTGCAAGCTTAGGGCCCCTCACTGGGCTCATCCTCATCCTGGCCCTGTATGCAAACTCTGAAGGTGCCTGGCCATTCAGATGAGGAAATGGAGGCATCCTAGGTCGAAGTGGCTTTTATTTATTTATTATCAGAGGCTTCACAGCTTGTCTTAGACATCTAGTCCCCGGAGAGGGAAACCACCAAATGTGAGCTAATCAACATGAGTAGTGCTATCTATTGCACCCGCGGTAGCTAGTAGGGGAGGTGAGTGTCATCGGCAGGTCTCTATCAGAGTGGCTACTCGGTTTCTTTTCTTTATGACTTTGCAAATCCTCAAACAGCACTGGAGAAAAGTCATCTGGCCGATGATCTGTGACAGGATGTAGCTCTCTCCGGAGTACACAGACCTCCTAGGGGGCTCACTCCTCCAGTCTAGGAAGACTTCGTCTAGCCACACTGCATTGTCCCCTCGAATAATCTCTTATCAGAGGATAATAATTAAGACATGGCAATGCCCACTTAGTAAATTAGCTAAATTGGTAAAACTCAATTTAAATAGCAATTTCGTCTCCAGCAATAGAATTATAACAGCACCCTTCACTTAATGAGCCAAGCACTTAATAATTCAAACATACTTAGAGAAAAATCAAACAAAGCTTTTCCATCACAGAAGGGGTTTCCCACTACCCGCTGCTCTGCCAACACAGCAGCTTTGGTGTTCTGGAGTGTAGGCTTCCTATCTGGTGAGTAGGTAGGAGCTGCCCAGCTTCTGGGCACGGGAATTCACTTGGCAGATTTTGAGCCAGATAACTGTGTTTGTCAACAAAGTTTTATTGGACTACAGTCCTGTATTGTTGACATGACGCCTCATGGCTGCTTTTATAGTCCAGTAAAGAATCAAGTAGTGGTGGCAGGAATGCAGTAGTGCCCAGAACTAATGTACATTATCTGGGCTTGTCTGAAAAAATCTGACCCTTTAGGAAAGTCTACCAAATCCAAAAGCAGGTCTGAACCTGGATGAGTGACTTTGGATAGATAACTCCCAACTCCCTTCACCTGAGATTATCTTTCTCAGTCAAGAGAATTTGAGACTTGAGATAAATGGTACAGTCCTCGGAGGACGCTGTTCAAAAATGGGCCAGTGATGCTATCAGCATCATATACTGAGTATCCACTGTGTTGCTGACCCTGTTCTAAGCCTTCATTTAACATGTAACAATCTTAGACTATTTTAACCTTGTAATGATGGAAGAGTTTGTAGTACTCTTTTGTCCTTCCTTCTAGTCCTTCCTAGATCTGCCTCCCTTGTGCACCGATCTCCCAGAAGTTGAGTTTCTAATGGCAGACGGGAGGTATGAACACCCTCTCTGGCTATGGTGAAGCCAAGAGTAAAAACTCTCAAAGGAAACCTTCAAGGTCTGGGGAACCAGTCAAGCCTTAAAGCAGACATATGTTTGCTTATTCTGCTACCACTGGGTACCTGGAATGCACCCGATAGGATGCAAAGTCCCTGGCCGGCTACAGCTCACTTTCTGTTATCTCTTACTCAACCAGGTGTCCAGGACACTTACCCAACCAGGTGTCTAGGACAGCTGCACTTTAAGCACATCTTTTTGTTTCTCCTCTTGCAGAAAAGTCAAAATGCTATTCCTAGAAATTCCATGCCCTCATAGCCACTTTCATGCGACATTAGGAAGATACTTTAGACTACATAGAGGAATTCATCTCTCTGTTGAGGTCCCTAAAGGATATAAAGACAGGACCAAGACAAGTAACCCCGGGGTTAGCTCTGCCTGTTTGTCAGGCACTGAATAATGTATTTTGTTCATTTCAAATCCTTTCCTCTCTGTCATAAGTCTGTAGAGCTGACATGGTCATTTCTGCTTTTGCAAAAGATGAAGCAGAGACTCTAAGCATATTATTTTCTTAGGGGTTCTTGGCTATTAAAAGGCAAAGTTGTCTTATTTTTAAATCCTTGAACCCCTTATGCCTCTTAGTCCTCTGGAAGTTTCTTGTGTGTTCCAGGATCGCCAGAGGCACCATCATGTTGCCTTTATTTTCTGTAGTCCACTGGTTATAAATTGGATTCACTTCTCCGGAGGAAGAGGAGAAAAGGTCATTGGAGAGTGGGGGACACTTTAATTTTCAGAGTGCCAGTTCTGTGTCTATCTTTAGCCCAGAGGTTCTCAGCTTTTAGTGGCTTTGCATCTCATGGGACATTTAGCACATTCTAGAAATTTTTTGGGTTTTCCCCAACTTTGGGTGGAAGGCAGGACTACTGTAACTACTTCTAGAATTTTCAAGATAACTTCCCACCCCCAGAATAGAGCTGTTTGCTCCAAAATGTTTTCTTGCAAAGGCTAAGGACTGCATTCCCCCAGTACACATGCACATAGACACCACACTAAGCCTTAGATTCTCTGAATGAGCAACAGCAGAGGGCCTGTGGGGCTGGGAGGTGTACATTATGATACCCTCCACGAGAGTAGGGCTC
This sequence comes from Microtus ochrogaster, assembly GCF_000317375.1. NCBI lineage: Eukaryota > Metazoa > Chordata > Mammalia > Rodentia > Cricetidae > Microtus > Microtus ochrogaster. The sequence continues at coordinate 55,876,445 of NC_022014.1, read as the reverse complement.
TGATGGGAAAGTGTGTGGTACAAGGAAGAGAGATGGCAAAGATCCATGGGTAGGGAGGTTAAGATATAAGTGATGTAGAAAGCAGAGAGATAAAGAGCAAAAGAGAGAGGGTGGGTAGGAGGAAGGGAGGGAGGAAGGGAGGGAGTTGTAGGCATAGTTTCTGTAGATCCAAAGGCCCTATGGAGTGAAGGCAGGTGACTGATAACCCACAAACTTGAAGGGAAAGTACCATAGGTGAGATGCATGCTGGGAGAAGGAGGGGGTAGACCCAGAAGAATGCTTGATCATCTCAAAGATTCTGGATTTGATATTAATTGTTAATACCTGGGAGACCAAGGGGAACCTTCTGCAGGGCATGGCATGAACCGACATGGGTTGGAAAGGGCCACTCTGATGGTTGTCTAGAGTAAACAAGCTGAACAGAGCCAGGTGGCCCCTGGAAACCAGCAGGCATCATTATCAGCTCTCGTCAGGTGGAGAACGGGGATTGGCCAGGCCCCTGCCAATCAGAACCCTGCTCCCATGATGTAGAGCTGCCTGCTTGAGCTTGTGCTCAACAGCAGGTCGCTGCACAGCAGGAGCTCTGCCACCACAAATGTCAAGATGCAGCCTTTACCCCCCACTTAAAAATATGCACCATTCCAAAATAACACTCCACCATATCATTTGAGCTACACATCTGGCCTGCAATTGCAGTGTAGCAATTCTACTGCTGCTGTTGGCGTGCGCAGAAACAGTTCAGCGTGAGAAGGATGCCGGCCCGGCTCTAATTTCTTTTTTCTTTATTGACCTTTTCCAAGGTGCCAGAAAGCAGATTCTCTCATTAAGACGTTGACACCTGAGAAAGTCAGTAGTATATCTTATTTATGGTAGTGTGTGTACGAGTCACGGAGAAGAGAGTTAAGCATCAGCTGTCAAGACAAGAAAAATACGGTTTTCCTCAGTCACTTCTTTCCTCCCCCATGGCTTCTGGCTCCTCTGAATCACAGAGTGTATCCAAGCCTCTCCCATGGTCTAATTAACTTCAAGGGAGACTGGGTGGGAGAGAAAAAGATTGAGAATTGCCCAGGAATCTGGGTGCGTGGAGCAGGCACAATTCATTTCTGATTAGCCGCAGTTCACGCACTCGCCCGTGAACCACACAGATGTTCAAGTGGGATGTCTTGAGGTACGGGGAAATTATCATAAATTTGAACTTGTTGGCAAGCATCTATTTCCATATTTTAGAGAAGCCTGTAATTTTCCTTCCTTGCCTCTCTTCTGGTGAGGGAGATGAAATGTATACCGAGATGGTGGGGCTCCCTGTCTACAGCCTTTTTACATGGTGAGGAGATGATGCAGGACACGCAGGGCTCTGTCTTAGGAGTGACAGAGACTTGGAGGCCTGAAAGCCTGTGCACTGTATACCCTCTGGTTCAGGCAGCAGTTGAACCACCAACCAGACTACCTAGAGGAAGTTAACTGTCAGGAACCTGATACTTCTATGCCTGGCCTTGAGCTCCTCTGCCTTCCCTGATGTGTGTTCTCTCCCCTGGGTCAGTTTTCTTCCTTGACTGAACTATTGGCATGGCAACAATCCCTTCATAATAGCAAGAAATTAAAGGAGAAGATCATATGTAAAACATTGGATGAGTTACATGCATATAGCAAACATGGTTGTTGAATTTAACAGCCAAATGGGGCGGGCTATGAATAAATCAGGATGGGCTGGAGGAACAGCGGGACTTGGAGTTCCTACCACTTCTCTAGTCCATGACAAGAATGGCCATGTTGAGTTTTCCCCATGCCCGGCTCACAGACATCTTTGCTGTGAGCTTCAGTTTTAGCTTTGGAGAACGCTTGTGGAATGTGAATTGGATGAATAGGTTTTAAAATATTCATTGGTTGTATCTCCTGATATCTCTGGTGGAATGAGCCACTGCTGTCTGCTGGGTCAGTGCCTGCTGAGGTCTTGGACCCCTGCAGACATGTGGGCAGAACAATACGTAGGTCCCAAATTTGTGATCTAAAAGCCAGATTCAACACATGGCTGTGATTCAGTGATCTGAATGTTTAAAACATGTGAGTGAGTTCGCTGCTAACATTTAAACTCCAGTTCTCATGTAAAGGACAATTCCATGGCTTTTCTTGAGGAAACGGAAGTTCCCACATTCCTGTGCCGTGCTGTCCCAATTTGACGAGGCGAAGGGTTTCCCACAAGACTTGGCACCACCTTCAGTTACCCTGGCTCCGAGCCCATTCCTCTGTCGTATTCTGCCTAGTATGACTGTTCCATGGACTAACCAGCTGGGCCCAGCAGGCACTGCGGATTACAGACCCTCCAGCCATAGTTCTCTAGCTCATCAGCTGCATCACTGAGCGCTCCCGAGAAGCGCCTATCACCTGTCCGCCCAGCCCTGCTGAGTCTAAAGGCAGCATCCAGCAACTGATCAAGCCCCCTGCCCAGATGACCCCATGCACTTGCCCTAAGGTATGGAGCAAGTGCTGGGAGGTGAGAACTGTCCTCAATGTCATTCCTTCAGTGTAAGTTTCATGTGAGTTGAGAAAAGTCACTTGCATTTCTGGGGTCTTATTGGCTTTCTCTATTGAGTGGTAAGTTGGCTATCTCGTTGGCTAATTCTTTAGGTCTGTGGGCTCATAATTAGCATCTATAAAGAGCTCCCCAGGTGCTAGTGCTTGATAAACATTTGGCTTTTACCTGGAAGATGTCTTTAGTCCTAACTGTGGCCATGGTTCTCTTTGCAAACTCAGAGAAGCAAGCAAGGTACAGAGGAGTAAGGGGGCACCTTAGATGTAACCCAGAGAGCAGTTCTGCTCCGTCTGCGAGGCAATGTCAGGCCTTGTGGGCAACACCTTAGAATAAAGCTGATGGGTCTTTTATGGCAGGCATAAGTAAGTAAGGAGGGCATTCAGGAATAGAAAATGCGAGAAGTGCCCTTTCCCTGCCTGTGTGCAGAAAAAACAGCTAGGACCTTCATAGAGGGAGGAGTATGACCTCATAGAAAGGAGAGGAATAGACAGACTGACTGACTGACATGCACACACACACACACACACACACAGAGAGAGAGAGAGAGAGAGAGAGAGAGAGAGAGAGAGAGAGAGAGAGAGAAAAGAAACAAAAACAGAGACAGACAGACAGGGAGAGAAGAGAGAGAGGAGAGAGTGTATGCCCGCCAGGCTCTGGAACTCCACAGGCCCCCTTAGAGCTGCAGTTCATCTCTTAAAATAGTGCAGTATTGGGGGAACACTGTTGTCACCTCGAGCCTCAGTTTTCTCTCCTGTGAAAGGAGAACAACACCTGCTTCATAATGGCTGGGAAGATGATGAGAACACACAGGTTTATAAACAGCAACTGGTCCAGTCAGTGGTGACGATCATCAGCAGAGAAGCCTTGTCCTGTCCTGATGGGCCTAGAAACACCTTGTGCCATTGTGATGAGGGAAAGGCTGGGAACCTCTCTGGCCATAGGAGAAGCCTTTCAGAACTCATTTCCTAATTCTCTTGTCTTATTGCCCATCTCCACCGGCCACATGTTCCAAGTCTTTGACTTGAGAAAGGATCTCAGGGGTCTGTCCTTCCAGAATGGGGTAGAGAAGGATTCTGGGAAGATTAGCTCCTGACTGTAACCTTAAGGTTGTCTCCTAGGCATCACTGGGGTGAAAGACCCCTTGTATCCATTGGCACTCAATATCCAGGACAGGAAATGGAGCCTCTCTTCTCTCTCCTGACCCTGGAAGAATCCTATGGTAACATTAAAAGAGAGTGGATTTGAAAGTAGCTTGTCCTGAGTCTGACTTACCAGCTCTGAGAAAGTCACCTGACCTCTCTGCACAAAGGTCATTGTCATCTTCCTTGTGTTGCAAGGTACATGGAAATGGCAGCTATCCTCCACTCAGGGAAGGCGTGGCATTGTGAGGAGATACCAGATGGAGGTAGCAGAGCAAATTTGAGCTATTGTGTCTCAAAGGGAGAAGCCAGCAGGGATAAACTCAACTGAAATGATGATAGATACCTTTAATTGAGTTGTTCATCTGTGCCCAGGATGGTGCAAAATATTTTATATGTATCATCTCATTCAGTCTTTCCCAATACTAGAGAGAGAGAGAGAGAGGAAGGAAAGGAGGAGAGAGAGAGAGAGAGAGAGAGAGAGAGAGAGAGAGAGAGAGAGAGAGAATGTGTGTATTTGCACATGTATGTATGCACACATGTTGAGGTCAGAGGCTGACAATGGGTGTCTTCCACTATAGTTCTCAGCCTCTTTTGAGGCAAGGTCTCTTACTGAACCCAGAGCACACCAACTGGCCAGGATGACTGACAACGAGCTCTAGGAATTGGCTGGTCTCAGTTTCCTTCCTCCTCCCTCAGGGCCACTGTTGCAGATATGAGCTACCATGCCCAAGTTTTTGTGGGTGCTGGAGATCTGAGCTCAGATCCTCTTGCATACATAGTACTTTGCCTACTGAATGGATTAAAACCCCATCTTAAATTACAGAAGTATGATGATGTCTATTTCAAAGGTGAGAATATCGGAGCTCAGTGAAGTACCATAGGTGCAGCATGATTAATAAAAACCCAGAGACAGAAATCGGGGTTCAACCTGAAGGTCAGAAAAGCAAAAAACACAATCACTGGCTCTTCTACCTATTCCAAATGGTGATCCTGCCTCTAGGAATCTCAGAATGAGACTGTGTGTGAGAGCTGTCGCCTCCCATCCCATTTTACATTCTTCTCTAGGGCTGGAATTAAAGGTGTGCGCCACTACCACCTGGATTCTGTGGCAAGCTAGTATGGTTACTGGGATTAAAGTTGTGTCACCATTGCATAGTCTATAAGGCTGACCAGGGCAGCTGCTTTACTCTCTGAACTTGGAAATAAAATATCACCACACATAGGTTGCCCCAGGTCTACAACTAGTTGACTGGCTGGGTTTGCAGATAGTAGTTGACCTATTCTATGTGCCGTGAGAAGTATCGGGACTGCTGGGTGTGCCCCTCCCATCTGAAAGCCACTCATGCTTCTGGACTGTAGAATGCTTCTTCCTTCGCGGTCCTCCACACCTCTCCTATAGCAGCCACCACCTACTGTTTGATCTGTCCACTGGATTTTATTCTGATTTCAAGCCCTTAGACACATCTTTACTTGCATGAGTCTCCTGTATCCACATAAGCTCTCTACAAAGTAGACATTCCTCGTGCTACCTGTTATACAAAGGCAGGCTGGAACCCTAGGACAATACCCCAGAGCTATTCCTTCCTTGTGCCCCGAAGCCACTCACAAACCCTTAAGTGAGTGGAAATTCTCAGAGCCAAGAGCAGTTCATTCCTGCAGACCCTGGGAATGCCTGACCGATTCCTCCCTTGAGTGTGGATGGAGGGTTTCTGGTTATCTGGAGAGAAGAAGAAACTGCAACCTGATAGAGATGTTTTGGAACGCTATGGGAGCAGGAAGCTACAACCTCTGTGACCTTTGATATGGGCCTATGGGAACAGCAGCTCCAGGAGACAGTTTGCGAGTCCCCGTGACTGAATAAGGGGGGGCACACTTCACGAGAAGCCCCTGAGAACTCTGGGAGAGCTATCTTGGGCTTTGTCAAGTGCAGGGTTAGCTAGCTGGGTTCCGTATTTAGAGGAAAGAGAAGAGAGTTTTAAGACCTGGCCCTTACCGCAGATCCCTGATAGGGCACAGAATGGCAGAATTCTAAGAAAACACTGCGTGCCACCAGGTGCTCCAGCATCTTCATGCCTCTGCCTTTCACTCCACACCAGACACCGTTACAAGGGACAAACAGGCCGGCCCTTAGTCTCATGTGGCTACATTCCAGTGGGACAGGGAGGGACAATGAATAAACCAACCACACATGGAAACTAATTTTGTACAGTGAAAGACATCCTGAAGCTGACATGGTGGAGGCTTGTCATAGATGTAGGTGTCTTGGGATGGAGGGGCAAGCTGAGACTGGGTAGTCCACAAAATGTCCACGTTGGTGAGGTCCCTGGGGCTGGACCTATATTAAAGTGGCACCACTGCCAGGAAGATATGGAATCATGGTTTTCTAGAGAGAGGCCACAGCTTAGGCAGAGGCGCTGTGCTAACAAAGGAATTTTGCTATGGTGGCAGGACAGGAGAGAGTTCTGGGTACAGAAGGGGCTGTCACTGCTCTAGAACTGTTGCCCACAGTGTGCGTTTATCCTTTCTCCATGCCGGGCATCACTGTCTTGTTTTGGAAACTGGCATCCAGAATGATGACCCACCCTTCCGAGGTCACACACCCAAGTGATGGAGCTTTGAAATGAACGTGAGCAGTCTGGAAGAGGAAGCCAGTCTTTCAGCTGGCATGCAATACAGTCACGGTGAACTCCCTTGAGTGGATGAATGAACAGAGCCAGGGTAGGGGAGACAAGACTCCTGGAAGAGATAGTGCTTTTCCCAAGGGGACCAAGGAGAGAACTGGCACTTAGACAGGGCAGCGGCTACATGCCAGGCATGGACCACATGCTTTATCATCCGCTATCCTTACCCTAACCCTGTTGAAGGTAGGCTGTGCAGATGGCAAACACACAAGTTCAGATAGGTGATATGTCCTGCCCAAGGCCACTCGGCTAACACCAGATTGCCCATTTGGGTTGAGCTCTGTCTGCCCCGGCATAAGGGCTTCTCTGACCTTCAACATTCAACTGCTTCCTTTTTCACTTCATTATTTATTTATCCTCCTCCTCTAAGAGTGAAAATAGATATCTCCCCAATGACGGGAGCCTGACCAAGAAGTGGACTTGTTTGCCTGGAGATGCAGCAGCTGCCCGTCAGTTTATATGTGTGTTTCTCCAGCTTGCCAGAGATCTGGAAGACAGGGGCAGCACAGACCCTTTACTGTCGTGGCACCTGCTGGCCAGGCATGCACACACACAGACATTGCATAAATAAATGCCATGTCACATAGCTCAGTGCCTCTGCAGAGCTTTTTCAGGGGGTCCTTGCCGTTGCCAGAAACAGGCTCATGAGTCACTGTTCCTACCACCCCACTTCCCCTAAGGCTGACTGCTTGTCTCCCAAGGGACCCTTTTAGCCAGTGGCACCCCACTCTTTACTTCTTGTTTTAATGTCTAGGTGTGAGAATAGCCACCCAGTCTCTGTCATCCACTCATATAGTAGGCGTTCCTTTGTCCCTGTTGCCTGGTCTCTGGCGTTCTGCAAAGGAGCGTGGGAGACCATCTTCATCTTCCTCCCAGTGAGCTTACATATCAGTAAGGCCCTCAGAAATTTTATAAAGTAAGCATGTAGACATACAAATATATCAATTTCAGGTGGTGATAATTGCAAAGAAAGACACTTGGGACAGAAAGTAAAAACCTATTTTGCTTCATCTATACCTGTCTTATCTGCTCTCCATGGATGATCTCCACCTTGCTTTCTGTCTTTATCTCTCTCTCTCTCTCTCTCTCTCTCTCTCTCTCTCTCTCTCTCTCTCTCTGTCTCTGTCTCCCCCTCCCCCATCATGTGTATTCACACTCATGCGGACCCACGAACATTTCTGAATTCTTTTGAGGACTCTTTTTCTTTCAATCCCCCCCCCCCAATTGTATCCTTCTACACTGTCACTTCTCTCTAGATAATTTCTGATGCCCACTCAGGGCTAGCCCCCCATCATGGTTTATCTTGTCCCCCTTCTTTACTGATCAGAAATGATCTCTCCATGTCTGTTCTGTGTAAGGCGGGCCTGATTGGCCTGTGTTAAAGCACTGAAAGCCTACATATTTCTACACATTCAGTTACCCAGCTGTAATAGATGGCAAGGCATGCCCCATATTTGCTGCCAGGGGCCAGTTATTACATGAAAAGAAGAACCTTCATGAGCAGATGTATAGTTGTCCCTTCATATTCATAGGGGATCTGTTTCAGAAGCTCTTGTGGGGAACCAACATCTGAGGATGCTTGATTCTCCTTTGTAGAATGAGTGTTTGATTAAAACCTGTGCACACCTGCCCCCCTCCCTGTGTGCTAAAATCACATGATGATTCTTATGATTCTGCACAATGCAAATACCAAGCAAATAGTTATACTGCAGTTTTAGGGAATAACAAGGAGAAAAAATATGTATGTGTTCAATACAAATGCAAATTTCCCCCAAATATCTTTGATTTATCTGCAACATGTTGAGCCTGGGAATATGGAACCAGAAGGGAAAAGGCAAGCACATAGCTCAAGCCTTTGGCAGGTTTCCTTGGCTTTTTTTTTCCTTTAATTCAACAAGTTTCCAAGGCTGATCCATTGTAAATCAGTTCCCAGACAATTTATTAACTCAACCTCAAAATACTTCATTGAACACATACTTGAGCAAAGTGAGAAAAGGTTCCCTGAAGGTGGAGCCTGTGCCCTCTTATTTGATGGTCCAAGGTGAAGAGAACAATGATGCCAATTGAACAGTGGGCAGACTTGTCAATAGAAGTTCCCGGGAGCCTGGGAGTACCCACAAGAGAGATTTTTGCCTATTCCAGATACCTTAGGACTGTGTGAAGGGGGGTTATCCTTGGAATTGTGGGGGGGCACATGTGCACATGCACACATATTTATGAACGTGTGCTCACATACTTACAGGGTGCAATGCCCAAGCATTGTGTGCTTCATTGCTTTGAGGCGGGATCTCTCAGAGAACCAGGAGCTCACTGTTTGGGCCAGGCTGGCTGGCTGGCCAGCAAGCTCTTGGGATCTGTCCTTTTCTCTTCAATATTGGGGTTACAGAGAACCTAGACAACAAAGAGGGCCCTAAGAGAGACATATATAGATCTACATAGGAAGGAGAAAAAGACAAGATCTCCTGAGTAAATTGGGAACATGGGGGTCACAGGAGAGGGTAGAAGGGGAGAGGGGAGGAATGGAGGAGAGTGGAGAGAAATGTATAGCTCAATAAAAGCAAAACAAAAAGATCACATGAACTCCCATTAGAGACATCTGAGTGGAAAAGAAGCCTTTAAAACTACCTCTTTAGAAGAACCCATGCTGGGCAGCAATAGAATGGTGACCACTGATTTTTCCAGCTCTCAGAGGCACAAATAACTCTAGTCAGACTTCATACCCAATAGACTAACAAAGTGGACGTTGGTGTGGTTTAATTTAACAAACTGAAACAAGAGTTTGCTAAGAGCCATAGGACAAATCCAACACTACATAGGTGGAGGCAGAGGGAAGAGACACTTTAGTAAATAATGCTCTTGGAGATAATGGAAAAAAATACTGGGGTTACAGGCACATATAGCTATCCCTAGCTTTTTACATAAATGCTGAAGATTCTAACACACATCTTCATGCTTCCACTGAGCCATCTCCCCAGGCCCCTGGAACATTTTTAAAGGCAGGGAAAACCATAACTCATTTTATTTAAAAGGAAAGTGAATGAGTCAATGAAAAGTGAAAAAATAACAGAAGCGAGCACATAGAGTCCAGCACCTTAGCTACAATCCCAGTCTAACTTGGAGGCATCAGTTACTCGGGGAGAGAGCACTGTAGCTTTTTAATGATGGGGGGGGGGGAGTGATGCGACTCAGAATGTTGTGATCAGGTTAGAATTTGATTTCTTTGGGCTGTGGCTCACAGGGCAAATAATGTATTCAATGTGATCTTTAAAAGAAATTACAGAGATCAAAAGGGAGCAGTGGAGGAGAGTTTCTGAGTGTACATGGAGGTGTGACGTCTCAGAGTTCACTTAATTAAAGGGGCCCATGCGGGAGGCTGCTGCCTGTCATTTGAGATGAGTTACTAGAAGAGCCTGGGGTCTCCTATTCTCAAGTGGGGAATGCAAATCGCCTCTTCAGCATGCTCACTACCTTACTGTGGATACTGCTGGAGTTTGTCCTCTGACTGAAGTCACATTTACAAGGGGGAAATAAAAGTCGCAGTGAAGAAGGCTCTGCATCATGGAGATCCCAGGTTCTCACTGAGCAACCTGGTGAGCCCTCCGCTCTGCAGAATGCTCCACCATCTTGCGGTGCTTCTCAGCAGATGGTGGCGGCCTTGCCTGCTCCCCGCTATCCCAAGAGGAGACAGAGGGACCATCAGAGTGATGTCTAAACGCTCAGACACTGGAGCCAGCCTGTCTGGGTCCAGAACCCAGCTCTGCTATTTACTAGTCTGATGGCTTTGGGGACCTTATTTCCTTTCCTGGGTGTCAATTTCCCCCAAGACAGAATTAGCAAGCTCTCCTCACAGGGATATTTGGGGATTAAGTGCACAGATACATGCAAAGGGCTTAGGCAGTGTCTGGCGTGTGCAGAAAGCTCAATAAATATTAGCATTATCTCAGCACGGCAGTCCAGCTTTTAGGAGACAAATCTGGACAAACAAGAGTGGGGTCACTGATGGTCAGGGCTGAGAGGCCTGCACCTGGGGGTGCTGACCTGGCCTGACTGGCAAAGTATTGTTCCTCCATGGCCCCTGCTGCTTTCTCTTCGGTTTGGTTCACGCACTGGCTCCTGCTATGATTTCCTGTGAGGCAGGAGACCTCAGGTGTGCCATTTTCACCCATGAAGTATTTCCGCCAATGTTGTGTTTTTCTAGGGATTTGATCATTATCCCATCTAATGGCCGCATCCCGTGCAGCATCATTTGATCTGTAAAGATTGGCTGGACTATTAAGACCAGATTCTACCCCCACCTCTATGACTCATGATTCCGCAGGCAGCCTCCTGTCTCAGAGGCCAAGTCTACTGGGCTGAACTGGAGGACGCAGTGCCCCACGCCCCTGGGGCAAGTATGGCCCAAGCTGTGTTGACTGACTCCCATATGATTGGCCCACTTGGTGCTCTAAAGTTAATTTTGTGTTAAATGGTCATGGGTGATATGTGGGAGGTTTCACATGAACATTTAAATTCAAGCTCCTGAGGCATGAGAGCAGCCAGTAGCCATGGGGAGGAGGGAGACCTGGCAATGCCGAGGAGAGCCCCTCACTTGCCAGTGTTACAGTGTCTGCCTCCCCAAGCCAGCCTTAATGGCTGTCTTGCAGAGAGGGAGTACAGGGCAGAGGAAAGGGGAGCGTGCCTCAGGCCCCCGTGTTGACAGTCTTGGGTTCCTCCCAGCTTCCTTCAGGCTTTCCCTCTGAAGGTATGTGTGGCCCCAAGCAATAGAGTTCTTAAAGCTTGCTTCCAAATAGCAAGTGGCAAGGTCAGGACTCGAACCCAGACCTTCTCTATGCCAATATAGCGTTAACTTTCCAAATTGAATGCTTTAACTAACTCTCTAGAGAGGCTTCTAGTGGTACCTGCCCAAGTCCAGAGGCTGAGGATCAGGCAACTGAGCCTTTAGCGTCTCACTGTGATCAACCTAGTATATACATTCATCCAACCTATAGTTGTCCATAGAAATCAAGTATTTGGGTGTTGAAATGACAGTATAATGAGGGTCCACAGTTCACTGTTAATATGGATAACATTAGTGTGATTTTGAACTACTTTACACACACACACACACACCAAGCATTGTGTTTAATATTTTGCCTGCATTGTCTTGTACGTAGTTATAATACTCTTCCACATACAATGTGGGTTACAGCAGGACTGACCATACTATACAAGCACAAGTTCTACATAACTTGGGGTAGAATCAGAATCACCATTTCACACATGAAGCTCCAGAACGGAAAAGGTAAGAGTGATGCCCAAGATCACACCGCCTTGAGTTCACAGGTTTCCCAGTTTCCCAGCCTCGCGGCCTCTACTTTAGCTATGACCATCTGTCAGTTACCCTTCTCCTTCAGGACCATGCGGCTGCTGAGTCCTCCTCCATGGACAATGTGCAAAAACAAGAGCATTGCAGTTTAAGTCACCAACCCCCAGAGGCTTCTCTTGCTGTTTCAGCGAGACAGATGCTTTTCTTTGCCATAAACAGTGGCTCTGAAAACAGAACAGGGTGCTTCTGGGGTGTGGGGAGAAGCCTCAGAGAACTAGAACTCTCTCTCCTCTTTGTAAGTAAGAACTTGCCATAACCAGCACTTCTTCACACAGCTCTCAGAGGAGACTCCATTCTTCTTCTGCCAAGTTCTTCACTTGACAGTTTAGTGAGTCCCCACTTACAAATGTTCCACCGGCCTTGGGCAGGCATGCATCAAGACAGTACCACAGTGTCCCCCAGTAACTCAGCTGACTGCCCAGCACTGTTTTCTGGATAACTTGAATTATGGTTCATCTTTAGCAAAGGCCAGAGAAACAGCATCCAGGCAGACTTTTGCTCCTCCTCTTAGGCAGGTTTCCCTTTCTGCTAATACTTCCTATGACTGAGAATATGGCACGTCATTTCACCTCATTGTAAGAGCAGATATAATGGTGTGTCACAGAGAGAAACCCTGCCAAGGGGCGGAAGGACCCCATGTTCTTGTCCTAATCACATGAGCATCTGCTAAGCCTTGCCCTAAGGGGTCACAGCATCCCCGATGGGCGCCATCATTTCTCTACATGTCCCTCTGCATCTGTCTGTTCATGTAGAGAGAAGGAATCCATCAAAACAAGTGAGAGAGGGAGCAGACAGATGAATAGATACTTAGGATGCTAAAGCATATAGCTCAAATCTAGAAGGATGCACACCCAACTATTCACAGTGGAACAGAGAGCGATTAGCTGTTAGCTGCCGCCAAGAGAGGGCTTTGCTTTTCACTCAATAAACGTGTTGCTTGCAGGGTTGTTTAGCATATACCCTGCACTGAAACAGAGTTGGCTTCTCAACAAGCCCAGAATCTGCCTCCTGTGGTTCACTCCTAAAAGCTGATGTCATGGGGAAAATATTTCAAATCTATAAAACCACCCCAGTTCTCTTGTTCATAAAATGGGGGTTCTTGTGAGAACAGGAAGAGGTTACATGCTATTGGAAGTTGTTGACGGACTATTGGTAGCCATCAGTTCTTCGTTATTTGTGACTTGAATTATTGAGAGCGTGTAGGTGGGGCTGAGAGCCAGCAATAAAGGAGACCTCCGGACAGGGAGCTACAGAGTTAAGGAGCGCAGAGACAAATAAGAACCGCAATCTACTTAATGCAGCATGAATTGCGCTCCTAAATCTGGACATGCATATCCCTTCCTTTCAGCCTGCCAGGGTTTATTTTTCTCTTCTGGAAATATCCAGGGTTGCCAGGCATCTTAGCTGGTAAGGTCACTAAGAGCATGAGCCTGAAGCCATTGGTTTCAACTCTGACTGTGACTTGCTATCACATGTCTTTGGAAGGATGACTGACATTTGAGTTCTTTTTTTGTATGTAAATGAGAATAGTGATGAGAATATGAGAATAGTGCAGTGGTCTCTTGCATCTTGGGCACTGTAGAGCCCTTGGCAGATACCAGAACCTACAGATGGTCCAAGCCCTGTAAATAACCCATGCACAGCCTCTTGCTTTTTAAATCACTTCCAGACAACTTAAAATACTTAATACAATGTAAAGACTATATAGATAGGCTATACTATATTCAGGGAACAATGACCCAAAAAGTGCATATGCATGTCATGAAAACACTGTTATAAAATAGCTGTGATTCATGAGGGTTGATTCTGCAGATGTAATAGATGCCAGTGTGGGTGCTCAAATCTGACTGTATAGTCAAGATTGTATAGAAGATTGGACAAACTCATGCATGCAAAAGGCTTGACAGGATCCCAGCATAGAATAGCTGCTTCATTAAATATCAGTTCTGGTTATAAGGCAACAGCCCTGAGTACGCTTTTAAAACCTTGTTTTTATTTTTTTATTTTATTTAATGTGAGTGTCTGTATGTGGGTTTGCACATGTAAATGCAATCCCTACAGAAGCCAGAAGAGAGTGTTGGATGCCCTGGAACAGAAGCTACAGGCAATTGTGATGCACCCAAATTCAGATCCTCTGCAAGAACGCTGTGTATCTTTAACCACTGAGCCATCTCTCCAGCCCCCGCCCTGGCCCCAGCACTTGTGCTTTTAGAGATGTTAACCCTACTTCTCACCAAGTATATTGCAAGTCACCCACACTCCATGCTGACAATTTTAGCTGTAATATGTTTAAAGGGGAGTTTTATGGTTTGGCTTCTGAAAGCATTTGGCAAAGAGCAAAGTGGAGTTGTGAGCCATCACAGGACACATTTGAAAACTCCTTTCAGAGGGAGCAATTCAAGGGAACAAATTGTTTTCAAATATAATGAAACTTTTATGGATATCAAATTTAACAATTAATGATGTTTATGTAACATCCCATTAGGTAGACATTTAATTAAACATTTATTCATTTTGATTTTACAATTTTCTCTTTTTTTACATTTGAAGCAAGTTTTTTTTTGTCTTAACATTTCAGGAAATAGATATAGACAGTTAAGAAAACTTCTCTGCCACCCTTCCCACAGCCAAAGCTCAGCAGATCCAGGCAGGGTTACATGTAGAAGGGACCATCAAATCCATTCATAAATGGAATAGAAACATCCTTCTGCTTTGTGAGTGAGGAATCTGGGGTCTAAGGCGGTGAATGACTTGCCCAAAGAATAATTTGGTTTCCCAAATGTAGCAATCTGAGTATCTCCAGATATGTGTGTGCGTGTGCATGTGTGTGTGTGTGTGTGTGTGTGTGTGTGTGTGTGTGTGTGTGTGTGTGTGTGTGATCTTTAAGAAGTGGTTTACAAAGGTTTGGGGAGTAAGTTTTGCAGCTGGTCAAAACAGACAGTGCAGGAAACCTCTGGAGTCCCACGTGGCTCAGGTGTGGGGGCAACTGTGGGGTAGAATCAACAGTTATTTGAATGCTAGCTGAGCTATGTGTGAAATGCAGACAGGTCTCCATTAGTGGGGGCCATCGATCTCAGGCAGCCTGGTCCCTCCACGGAGAGGAGAGTGTGGGAACCAAGAGCAGTGGCTGCTCTCGGCCCACTAAGAGCAAACCTTGGCAAAGCTGTGAACCTCTGGCCCCTCCTGAACAATGCAGCTCCAGGGGATGCAGAGAATGATTTTGGAACGACGGAAAGCTTAGGCGCTTCTCAACCACCCCAAGAAACATGAGAGCACCAGGCTGCTGCCAACATAGCAAGCCTGTGTCAGTGTGGTGGCATAGAAGACGGGTGTCCCCTGCTCAGAACAACTGGGCTCTGTGGTCACTTGGGAAGTTCAAGGCATGTTCAGAGAGTGAAAGGCCTTCCTTGTGAATAGGAAGGGTGTGGGCTCAGGCCATCTCTGAGTATCTACCATGTGCCATGCTCAAATATTTAAGAAAAGAAGGAGAAAGAAGATGAAGAATGTGGACCAAAGGCATGTCAATTATCAGTTGTGAGCATCCCTCATCTCCAGCATGTGGTCTCTTCTTCTGCCTTACATCTTTGTATCTTTGAGTAGATGAAGTCATCTTTTCTTGGTCATTAGGACAAGGCACTTAAAAAAAACCTATCTTAGGCCCCTCCCCAGTCATTAAGATTCTGAAGACTGAATAATTCAGGATGGCATAAAAGAAGCAGAATGACAAATTGGATTCATTGTCACCATAGCAACAATGTTGCTGTAGAGCATTGGGCCATTGGCTAACCTCTCTGAGACTCAGCTTTCTCATCTGAAGAATGGGCATCAGGAAAGCAGGCCTTGACCTCACTGTAAGTCTGGCAGCCTTAGTTCAATCTTCAACCTCTTCCCCCCACACACACATACAAAAAACCTGGATGCTGTGTTATGATGAGACCGGAAGGAGGCAGAAGAGTTGCCTCTGAAACCTGTAGGCTTTCTAGCTTGGAATATGTAGAGAAGTGGAAACAAGAGAGAAACTGCCTCAAAACAAGGTGGAAGGAGAGAAATGAATTCTAAAAGTTGTCCTCTGATTTCTGCATGTGTACAGATATATGCACACCTGCCCCCACCCCACACAGAGAGGAGAGGAGAAACAGGGAAAGAAGATTAGATGAAGAAGGGATGGGATGGGAAGGGATGGGAAGGGGAAAGGGAAGGGAAGGGAAGAGAAAGGCCACTGTACAACCCAACAACTGGTACAGCAGAGACCACACAGACTCAGTTTCTTTCCCTGTTTCAAGGTCAGAGTGGTCCAGCTTGAAACTAGTGGCATAACTCACTACCCAAACGGAAGAGGCCAAGCAGCACTGGGCAACTGCAACTGTTATAGGACTTTTCAGAAGGCCAAGACATAGCTCTGAACCCCAGGAATGAAGAGCAGGACCTTAGGCCGGGGAGGGAAGCGTGCGGCAGGGCCGTTCAGCTGGCCAGCCCTTCTGCTTCTGACACAAGTTTGTCCATTCCATCCATCAAGTCTTGGTAATTCTCTGCTTCTGGGCAGCAAGGGCAGGATTTGACGTGAGGGGTCATCCTGGTTCAGCAGATTCAGAACTGCTTGGTGCCACTTAATGGTCCCCTTTTGGGTGTATTCAAGAAGAAGATTTTTTTAGACAGCCTGAGCCCCTGGAAGCAGCTAGAAAGATTCAAGGAAATGATGTCAAGTTTTACCCTCAAGTGATACTATTAACCAATGAGTTGCTGCAGATCTCCTGGGAATCTCTAACTCCGCCTCTGCCTCTCCCTCTACCCAATGTCTCTCTTAGTTTGTATTAGAGGGAAAACCACTACTATTGATGAAGGTATCACAGGCCCAACAGTGCAAGCCAAATCAAAGGAAAGACTGCCGCAGAATTTCTTTTAGGGGTATAAACACGGAACAGAACAGGGAGAATGGCATAGCTTCCCTTTTGGGAAACCTAGGATGCTAAGGGCAGGGATGTTTTGCATTCCTGAAAAGCTGTGTGCTAAGAAAGCTCATCAAATCAATCCCCACTTAAAATGCAGCAGAAGGCTCCATCTCTGAAGGCACAGGAATGCCCTGAAGTTCACCTGTTTGTAAATACAGGCTCTGTCTGACCAAGTTTATAAAGCAGGTTTCCCTAGCTGCATCTTTCCTACAAAGAAGAGTTCAGATGTGGTATTTGTCAGGCAGATAAATGGTCCTATTCTTCCTCAAGGTTCCTTTCTGATCTATAAGTCTAGGAGTACTTCAGATATAAGGAAAATGCACTCACCATCCTTCTTTGGCCAATGCATCTGTTACCATTCCTGAAGGGCCTCAATCACCATCGCCAGGCAAAGCCACGGGGGCAACATTGTCCCAGAGGTTTTGTATAGAGCCAAACTTGGGGTTTGGTAGGACTGGAATTGATTAAACTTCCATGATTCTGAGAGTTGTGTGTTCCAGTAAAAAGGTTGTAAGTGCCCTGAGGGTGGGGACCATGAGGTTGGCTTCTACATGGCCAGTATGGAGAAATAATGGTGACTGAATAAGTCAATGAAAACAGGGACTATCATACTCTGCAAGTCGGCTGTGTGACCTTCATCTAGTTATGTAACTCCTCCGAGCCCCAGTTACTACACCCACAAATGGGGAGAGTTTCTAGCTTGCAGAATTGTCATAAGGCAAATGAGACAAACTACACGGAGCATTTAGCATACTGCCTGGAATACAATGCTCAAGTACTAATACCTCCTCGGGTCGCTGTTTTCATCCAATACCCCTATTATGCCCTTTGCAGTAGTCTATGAGAGTAAGGGTAACCGTCTCCATGGGACAGGAGAGAAAACGGGCTCAGAGGTGTCAGGAAGTGCCCCAGGTCACAGGCAAAAGGGGACCTCTGGCTGTGGGCTTCTATCATTCTGACACTGTGGAAGCCCTCCATCCATGCCTGTGGAAGGTTTGAGTACTCAGTGAAGACAGAGAGATACAAAAAGGACTGAACTGAGCCACTCCCCGCCACACACACACACAAAGTGCCAGGACTCCGCTCTTGGGTGAGGGGTTTCTCTTGGGGGTGCAGATCTGTTTGCTGCTCATGCCTCAAGGCTGATCTCAACTCCACTTAATGTTGTTGACCTAGCTCCCAACGCTCCATGCAGGCCCTGCTTGTTCCTTAAGCAAGCCTGTGTGCCTGCAGAGCTCAGTAGTGAAAGGGGAGGTTGGGGTGGGATGCTGATGCTGAAGGAACACAGAACCCACGGGAGGTTCCCAGTTCCTTTCCACGGGGACGCTGCCATGCTGGGTGTTAAAGAGCAAGGGCAGCAGGCCCTTTAAAATGTACCATGAGTGTGCTGCCTGTATGGATGGAGCAGACCTGTATGTCCCGGTGATACCCACGACCATAAGCCTGCAGAAGGCAAAAGCTCCTCATTGCAATCTTCTGCCCTGGTGATGGGAAGGAACTGAGGAGTGGTCTGAGGGAGTGGAACACAGGGAGACTCTAGAAACTTCACGTTGCAGAAGAAACCTCCCTAACCATCCCCTCGCAAACCCTTTAGAGACTGCCTTTTTCCCTTCTCCATGCTGAGCTCAGGTTTCTATGGGAGTGAAAAGCCCCAGAGGTGGGCCAATCAAGAGAGGAGCATGTGCAGAGTTGGGAAACCCATCGTTGGAATAGCAGTGTTGCTGGTGATTTAGAATGTTCCCCCTTGAGAACCTGTGCACGTATTCAAATTACAGCTTTCCCTTACATGACATGCAGGGCTCTTATCTTCACCCCAGTAACCCTTTCCCCTAGGACTAAAATAGAGGAGAGGGAGGGGAATTTGGGCCTTTCTCTCCCTTTAGTATGAGTTAGTAGTGTGTGGTTTAAATATTGATTTTATGAGAACAATGTCCCATTTTAATATTCAGTGTTAGTCACAGTGCTCTGTTAAAGATTGGTAAGTAAGACAGGGTGGCACAGATGGCCAGAATAGAGAGGGCACACGGGCTGCAGACATGGCATCCATCAGCCGCCCAGTCATCCTTATAATTGACTGGGGGAAAGGACCCTCGCCGCCCAGCGCTTCTGTTTTACTAAAACTACTTAAGGCAGTGGGGGCATTGGGGGCACTGGGGGCATCCAGCAGGCTCGGTGGCTCATTGTCATTAGCAGCTGGGGCAGGCTCGATAAGAAATGACATGGCTTCTTAGAATTCCAAGCAAACAGCTCTCACTAACAGAGCCCTGACTTCCAATGTATTGAAGGGCTGGACAGAAGCAACAAATGAAAATTTAGTATTATTTTGGACTACTCTGGCAAGTAGAAATCATACTTTGAAAGGACAGATTTCCCCCATACAATTTTGTGGCGTTTATGTTGCCTGACAGAAGCAGAAGTGGTTCAGCATCTTCACGTCTTGAGAAGTTTAAGGCTGAATACGAGAAAACCTTCTCCCATATCTATCAGAGCACCAGGGGAAGGTAGCATTTTCTCTCTCTAAAGTCGTTTGAATGAGGCCATAGCATTTTTAACTGGGATATTATAAGGATGGGTGTTGGAATAAAAACCCATAGAAAGCTTCTACAGTTTTGGGGCCTCATGAATTCCCTATTCTAATATTTTATTAACAGAACACTGTGTTTATGCTTCACACATCGTAAGAGTTATGACAGAACCTGGGCTTTGTAGCTGGATTGTAATTCCAGCTCTTAGAAGGCTGAAGCAGGAGGACACGGGTTCAAGGCCAGCCTGGGCTACTGATAGCATAAACGAGTTATCATGAGCTATAAAGGTCCAGAGAGTTCTAGAATAGTTCAGAACTACAGAACGATGGCCTTGGAGCATTGGTATAATGCAAAGAGATTTGTCCAGGAGGGCAAGAAGCAGAGCAGCTTAGCTTGCTGAATCCCCTGACTAGAGGCTGTGTGGTTACATTGTGATCTAGAGAAGAGTAAATTGGTTAAACTAAGCCCAGGAGGAAGCTGGCTCTTCAGAAGGCAGATTGTCTCCACTCAAAGACTTGCTTTTATTGAGGATGGATGGGGGGGGGGGGTTGTGTCAGACTGAGCAGCATTGTTGTCATGAGAAACTGATTCAGTCAAGGTCTCCCCAGCCTCTCCAAGCCCTTTCAGAAGGACTCATGATAAATTCCTGCCAGGCTATGGTTGTAGCAAAGAAAGGCGTATATGCTTCCCATGCCAGAAAAATTAGAACTGTTTAAACTGGTATATTTTCTTTCTTTCCTTACCCCCGACCCCTTATTCTCTGGTTGCCAGAGAACTCAGCCAGACCCTCTGCTGTTTCTGTCTGCTCAGCTGTGATGCCTGCATTCCCTAATACTGCTTCTGGTAGTAAACACTTCAGGCTGTTGATAACACACTGTGTGTTTTCAGCTGTCAGTCATCTCACATACTGGAAGGAAGGGAGTGTCCTTAAATCAAATCTCCATATTTTCAAGATGAAGTGAAAAATATGAGCAATTAATAAAATAACCATGAAGCCCTTCAACAGACATGAAAGGCGGGCTAGAGGACTTCAGTCATTTAATTCCTGTCCTGACCAGTCCTAGGAGGGAAGACCGAGGACTCTGCATCCTTGCCCCTCATGTCCTTAGTCACTGTGGTTGGTGGTACGCTGTGTTGAACCTCTGCAGCTACCTTGGGAAACACACCCATCAGTGAGTGATGCCTTAGAGCCAGTTTAGGTCTACCGGTTACCTGTTTGCAGGCTGGTATGCAGGGACTAGATCAAACACCTCTCCTACACCTGCCCTTGGCCAGAAGATGCACACGAAGAAAGGAGGCGGCTCCTAAGGGCAGACAATAGATTGTCCTCCTCAGTGACGCTTCAACTTCTAGAAGAAAGGCTGTCAGAGCTTGGGTGTCTGTGAAGCTTTTGGAATTAAATTAAGATGAATTGAGTGTAATTGAAGCGACTGAGAAGAATTAAATTGAATTGCCTACTCTTGCCTCCCATCAGGGGAATGGTTCACCTTTGCTAGCCAATCAGTTCAACAACAGAGCGAGGGTAACCTGGCTTTTCTGAGCATCATGTTTAGAATTTAAGTACATGTTCACTCGGAAGGTATTTACTATATATGTCTTACATCCAGGGCCTGTGTTGAGTGCTGTGAACGCAGTGGTAGACTAAACACTCAAATTTTCAGCCAGTTAAGAGCTCCACCTAGGAAAGAGACCAGCACCAGATAGTCCAGTGCATAAAGAAATGCCTAACTGAGGACTGGGAGACGTGCTGATATGGAAAACTGTAAGGCTGAGTAGGAAGAATCCGAAGTAGAAACTATGAGAGTAAATTGTCCCAGAGCAGCAGTGGTAGCTACAAGCCAGGTGAGGGCAGTAGGTTTTATGGTGTGTGGGTAAAGGCAAGAGCATGGAGCTCAGGAGTGTGTGAGATCCGCTCTGATGGCTTCTGAGAGGATCAAGGTTGGAAGATCTCTTTGAGAGACCCTTTGATGAGCTACCCTTGGTGGACAGAAATAGTCTAGCCGTGTTACAGAGGTGGAATTGGAAAGAAGTCGGCCACAAGATGGACTGGCCAGGTAAAGTGTCAAAGATGCCTAAAGCCTCCCATACAGGTGGCTAAGGGAGGGGAGGATGGGCTTCCACGTGGCAGGTTATAAAAGAGGATCGGGTGGAAGTCTAGAGTAAATCAAGGGGGGACAAACAAGGATTCTAAGTAAGCACCTGCGGTCTGGAGGCCTGTAAGATGCACACCTGGAGCTATCAAGTAGGAGGCTGCGCACATGTGGATCCTGCAAATGTTTATGGAAATCCTAGCCTGTATCTTGTCCTGGGATGGGAGTGAGATGATGATAGTGGTAATAGTGAGTCCTGACCTCTGGAGGCACAATACCAACTGCTTGTGATGCTGAGATGGCGTGTGGGGGGAGACACTACAACCAAAGGTGGGAAATGACTCTAAAGATATGAGGTGGGGTGTGTGTGCGTGTGTGTGCGTGTGTGTGTGCATGTGTGTGCATGTATGTGTGTGTGTTTGTGTGTGTATGTGTGTGTGTGAGTGTGTGTGTGAGTGAGTGTGTGATGAGAAGCCGAGGAAGATAGAAGATAGACAGCACTTTCTTATGGGGCGGCCAAAGTGAAAGTGGACAAGAGGGCCAGACCGAAGGGATTAAATTCCCTCTGCATGAGCCCTAACCTCGCCTGAACTGTGTCCTCCCAGAGGTGGGTGAAGGAGTACCAAATTCTCAACTCCAGCTTGCCACAGTCCATGGGGGGGGGGAGAATTTACAGAAATGTTGATGAATAAATGAAGGTCTTTAGGAAACCTACCCCACCCCCTGCAGAAGCTTAAGAAGATCAGTAGACACGGTTGCCCTGGAGAAAGCAACATTTCTGTTTCCTAAATCCAATGAACACAGAAGTGGGGCTGAGGGCTGTCGCTGTGCTCCCAGACCCAAGCCAAAGCCTCTTGAAAATCACCCAGGTATAGTGGGTATAAATTTGCCTCCTGCGTTGGTGAGCTAGAAGGTGACAACTTTCATTTTCTTTAAATCACATTAAGTATAACCCACAGCAGCCCCGGCCAGAGTTAGCTGACATTGACAAGGAACCCATTTCAGATGCTCATCTGGCCCTCCCCGCACTGAGGGTATTAGAGTCTCTGGAACTCTCTTCACTGTTCACAGACAGCCTTTTCATAAGCCTACCACACTATTGCTGATATTGTCATTGTCCAGGAACGCACATCCTTAAGAGGAAGTGCTGATCAGGGAGGGCTGGGGTCAAGGACTAACTGGGGGTCCTCTCTAAGGTGTGCCAAAGGCAACTTGACACAGAAAATTCTGTGAACTGCTGTGTCTTTTTCCTAAGCATCTATGAACACTGAGGCAGTGTGAGAAGGTTCCAAATCCTTCTACTCCAATTGTGGCCGGCCACCACCTCCACCAGCAGAATTTCCTGGAAGCTTATGGAAAATGCAGACTCCGAGGTGCCAGCCCAGACCTCAGGAATCAGAATCTCTTTATATGACCCACTGGTGGGTACTAAACCCCTTGAAGTTTGAAGAACTCTGCTGAAGCACACAGTGGGTGTTCAGTAAAATGTAGTCTCAGTGTGTGTGCATCCTCCTCAACCTGCTTTCATTCATTAACTCTTAATACTTTCATATTGCATATGGATCCAAAGCCATGAGCCCCTGCTAGGAGGACTGGAACAGAATGGGGCTGTGCTACTCAGTTTCACTTCCCTCCTCTCCCCAAATCTGGGGAGTCCTTCCTGCCTTGTTTGCTTGTTTGAGACAGAGTCTTACACTAAAGTCTGGGTTGGCCTCAACCTGGCAGCCATCCTCCTGCATCAGCCTCCTAAATGCTGAGATTACAAGCATGGATCACTATGCTGTCTGGTCTTACCAGCCACATTGGTCCCTCTTTCTTCCCCTGATAGGGGCCGCTCACTGGAAATGCAGACGCAGAAGCTCCCTTAGGCACCAGGTCTGAAATTTGAGCATCCTTCAGAGCCCCCACTGCTACTAGGCTCATTAAGCCCTGATGGCAGGCAGAGCCTGCTCTAGAGGCTCAGATTCAGTGAGTGTAAGGTGGATTCTAAACAGGCACCCAGATAGCTGCTGCTGCTGCTGCTGCTGTGGGCAGGAGGAGCACTCAAAAGAGCTACCGCTGGGGAAGGGAACAAAGGCCCAACCTCTGCAGAAAGGGAGGAATGAAAGTAGAGAGAGTGGATAGGGGAAATCCAGCAAGGCTGAAGCACAGATAGATATTTCAGGTGCTCTGCCATCCACCACCTCACGTTGAGTGGTGAAATTATATTGCCTGGAACATGATTGCCATGCCCAGTTCCTGTTCTCATCCATCTGGAGAGGAAGACCCAGGGGAACCATATAACATCCTTTATTTCTGGTGACCTTGGGCCTGCCCTGTGCACCACTGCTTCTTGTCTTGGCTCTTAGGATGCCTAGATTAGGACTTGCAGGCTTGTCCACATCTTACAATTTTTGGAAAGCGTCTCTACTCCTCCTCCCAAGCTCATACAGCCTTTCTCTCCGTAGCCTGGACTTGTCATTGTGAAGCCTGGCATCATCTGCTGCATGTATTTGCAAGTAAAATGTCCAAGTGCAGGAGTGAGGCCTGGGCAGGGGCAGCCAGAGGCAGTGAAGTGTATCAGACAAGTGGCCCATGGAGCAGGCAGCCCTGTGATGAGCTCCTCTGCTGGGAATAGCAACCCCGTCTCTCGCTTGTGGGGCCTCCTGCCACCTCTCCCCCGAGCACGGAGAGAGACAGGAATGCCCTTGAGAGGCCCACGGTCAAAGTCAAGTCATCATGCCTAGTGCTTCCTCTCCCCAGGGCATCCTGCAGAAAGGTCTTGCTGCAGCTGCCTATCTTTAAGTTTTGTCAGTGCGTGCACTAGCTGAAGGTGGCTCAGGACAAGCTACCTTACCTCTTTGAGCCAAAATTTCCTTGACTATTAAATGCGTGTATACTGGCATCTTCTTCCCAGTGCAGCTGTAAAAATTGTCAAGGAGGATGTTTATCCACTGTTTGGTACAATGCCTGTCTGGGCCATAGAAGGAGGCAGGTGAATCTGAGCCCCTACCTTCCAGCAGCCGTACTCTGTTTTGGATATCAGGGCTCCTGTCGTCATTTCTTCCTGGACCATCAGTTGTTTTAGAGAATAAGCCAGGTCTGATTCCCCTTTTCCATACATTCAATCAGTCTCCATAGGTCTGCTGAAGTCCTACTGTGTGCTAATCCTGTGGAAGGGGCCTCTGCCCTGGCACTGCTCACAGTATGAAAGCATTAAGGGTTAATGAAAGGAGAGAGGGTGGAGGAGAATCCTCACAAAGACTGCATGTTGTTGAGTACCTACTTTGTGCTTCAGCAGTTCCATGCAAACTTCAGGGGACTTAGTGCCCACCTGCAGGTCCTATGTTGAGAGTTCGATCCCGAGGACTGGGTTGGCACCTGAGAGTCTGCATTTCTCACAAGCTTCCAGGCAGTTCTGCTGCTGCTGGTGGATGGTCATACTGGCTAATGAAGTAAAAGAAGCTGGAACCTTTCTGGACTGTGTGGCTTATTGTTCAACGATGCTTAGAAATGAGGAAATGGGTTACGTGGGATTAGATGCCTTGCTCAAGATCTCATATCCAGCTAGCCCCAAAGTCAGGCAAGCCTGGCTTATTCTTGCTTGGTGAACTCACTGCTGTGAAGATCTGTATCTCACCCATCAGTCACTCAGGAAATAGACATATGCCCTAGATTCATTTCTGTTGCTGTGATACTGATTTTTCTAGTCTCATGAAGTCCAGGACTCCCAGCCTAGGGAATGGTGCAACCCAGGGTGGTCTGGATCTCTCCACATCAATTAATTAAGATAATCTCAAATGTACAGGACTACAGGCCAACCTAATGCAGACAGAACCTCACTGAGACTCTCTTCCCAGTTCATTTCAGGTTGTGTCGAGTTGACAATTAAAGCTGACCATTCTAATAGCCCAGTGTCTACAGAGAAGAATAGCATAGTCTTCTATTGTAAAATACCATTTGGAAACCATGACCTCTGAGCCCAAAGTCAACCAGAAAGAAAGAAAAGAAAGGATAAAAATCTTCAGTTTCCACATGTCATACACAAACTATAGACATTTAGGATCTGGTGTTCTGGGGCAGTTGATGCTATTATAGATGAAAGGACCGAAGCCTGTAGTGGAGCAGAGATTTTCCCAAGATTCCTCAGCTTGTTGATGGCAATGTTTGGGCTAGCTTCAAGTCTCTTGATCTCTACTCACTATACGTCCCATGGTTCAACCAGCTTGCTAAGGTGGTGGCCTACAGACACAAGGAGCAGTGAGCATCATCCCTGTAGAGCCACGCCATGTCCTTCTGCTAACTGAGTCCCACGGGCTCCTGGGAGACCTATAGGTCCTCAGAAGACCATCGGCTGACTTCAGAATGACAGGGAGTGTCCTCTCTCCATGTACTGCCCATCTTAAAATGGAAGTATGCAGCAGATAACACTCTGAAGTTGAAAGGCCTTAAAAATTCCCAAATGAAACTCCTAACCCCACTCTGCCAGAGCGTAATTGATGACTTGATTCAGTGCAGTAAGCATTTATGGTCTTAATTATAACATGATGTCAATTATGTTAGATGCTTCATTATAGGACTATAGTAGTTTACAAAGGTATGCAGCCAGCATTTTAATTTTTTTTGGAAAGAGGTAGGCATTGGTAGAGCTCAGAATTGGCAGTCCCCAAATCTTAGCTGTATCTATGTTCCTTATTCAATGATATGTCGCTAGTGATATGTCAACAAAGGGAAGAGGAGCTCTCAGTACTGGGGTAGGACTGTCCTGGTTGGGACAAAAGAGTCAGGTGGCCTCCATGAAGGCCTCCTGGAGAAAGAAACACCTGTGTGGATCCTTAAACGACCATTGTTCCTGTTGTTGGAGCATAAAGAAAGGAACGGAAGAAAGTCTACAGTAGACAGTACAGAGAAGAAGGCAGCAGGATCCAGAGGGCAGGCAACTTTGAATGCCATTATAGGGTGTGGAGTGTGGGGTGTATAAGCAAGAGGGAATCATGGGAAGGGATCACATGTGCAGTACCCACGGGGGTCCGGATGGCAACAGGAGATAACTGGGTGAGGGGACCAGCTGTCCTGGTATGACTGGAACTGAGGGGCTTTCTGATTCCATGTCTACTTTGATGGGCTGCCCACTCTGAATAAGGTAGCTTTAGCCACCTGGAAAGGTTGTGTCCTTCCAGCCCTGCAGCGTGGAACTCACAGAGCTAGGGGACATAGCCTAGTATTTCTAAACCCAGGAGAAACAGAGAACTGAGGACCCTATGTGGTCTTTTCGGGTTTGTACATGCTGGCCTTATGGTCAAGTGTTTTTAGAAAGTGGGGTCAGTCAAAGGAAGCATTTCTAGGGGGTGTGGCTCATCCAGCTGCCCAGCCCCATGCGTCTCGGATACACTTTCAGATGACTGCCACTCTCCAGAGGGAAACCCGTGGTCATCTGTTTAGTTTGTGACTCGATGCTCTCCATCGGATTCAGATGCTGAGCACAGAATGGATGGATGGATCAAAGAGGACGCACAGTGGTCGCAGGGCACCTATTCACCTGTTCAATGCTCTGAAAGGTGAAATTGGTGTGCAACAGCACCATGCCCTGCCCTAAGATGGAAATCTAAGATAAATCTCAAGTATAAGACTCCATTATGGGTTTTGTTTGATTCTGTATTGGTATCATGACACCCCTGTGCCTGATACTGGACTCAGAGGGAGAGGAAACAATCATTTTGTTTGTGGGAGTTTAGTGGTCAGGCGACTGCAATTTGGAGGGTGGGGAACTTGTGTAGTCAGTGTAACCATATGCTCACACAACTGGCTTTTACTCTCAGCTCTGCCGCTTTCAGAGGCTGTGTGATGTTGGGGAGAAGCCACCTAGCCTTTCTGGGCTCTATCTCCTTCACCTATGTTACAGACGCTGGTTTGCCGGATAGCATCCCCCCAAGCCCCGCTCCATCCCCTCTCTAAGCTTTAACTTCTATTAGACTTCTGCCAGGAGTTTTGCAGCCTGCTGGGACAAGAGAGTCAGCAGGGGATTTACAGAACAAGTCAGGCCAAAGCTGACATCTTTCTTTCCTTTTCTAGATGGAATTAGCAGATAGTCTGCTTCGGTAATGCTGATCTGATATCTGGGCACTACCAGGCCAGCTCTCTCAGTGGTGTATTCATTGTGTTGCTTGCCTTTTCTTTAACTGAGTGTGGGGAGGAGCTCGGGTAAGGGAGCTGGGTGCAGGGAAGAAGTCGCCCATGCAGCTCTATGGCCAGGAAGCCTTCTGCTCCAAGGCAGGGTTCGGGGCAGGAAGGGGGGTATTTGCATCCATGCCAAGCTGCATGGTCACCCTTATTAATGGAGTAGGAGTCGCAAGGCACTAAACTAACGCTGACTGCAGAGGACCGGGATGGCGGGGCACTGTTACCATTCCAAAGGACAGGGAGAGGGGACAAATGGTGTTGAAGAGGGGAGAGGGGAGAAGAGGGGGAAGCAAGGGTGGGGGAGGGTAAATTAGTAGGATGTCATTTGGAAACTTTCAAGGCAATGAATGAATGGACGGATAAGCGGCATTCCCAGAGCAGGGAGGCCAATGCCAGGAAAGGATCCTGCCCGTGAGGAGTCAGAGCCCAACAGGAAAGCTTGGGTTGGTTGGCAAAGCTCTGTCCAGACCAGGGTCAGCCACCATGGGAAACTCAGGAATGGGTTTTCGTCCTCCTGTCCCCTCCTCCTTGAGGCTGGGCATGTGCAGGCATGCTGCATTTAAAAGGGCTTTGCAGGAACTCATTACTGCGAACCCTGGGAGTCAGCTTTTCAGTCACCCCCGAGTTAAGCTTCATAGGGGTGTTTTCATCATTGGGATGAGCTTCATAAAAGCCACAGCCTCATGATCCTGCCACTGTTAGCAGATGAAATAGCACTCCCTTTATAGAAACGAGGAGCGAGGGCTTCGAGGAGCTTTCTTTACCTTGTCAGCAGAGCTGGCCCAGAGGCAACACAGTAGGCAGGTGCCAGCACGCCATCCCATTACCTACAGATTGAGTTTTGCCGCCCAGAGCCTGCCATTCCGGGACCCTTCCACATCTCTCACAATCTCCCCCTGTGCACTTCTGCAGCACCAAAACCCCTTGCCCGTTTCCACCTCTGCCTCTGTCCTCATTCTGTTCCACTGTCTAAAAGTGGGGCAGCCATTTCTCAGAGTTTGTACTATCAACTCCCTCCGCCAGCCTCTGGCAGACATCACTAATCGATCACCACAGTCTTTCCTGCTGAGCTAAGACTTGGCCTTAAAATCATTCCCGACACAACTCCCTAGGCAGTCACCACCAATCAATTAAATTAATCAAATTATAAGATGAAAAGTATTTTCTGTTATATATCTAAGATGTCATTTCCCATTCTTAGTTTAATCTCTTTCGACCTTGCCATTCCTCAAATCTACATTCTCTTTGAACGCTCCCTTGAATATCTCTAACCTACTTCTGTCTTCACTTAAAAGCGCAGCACATGCGTTACCTGCAGACTCATTTTACACTTGTGGCTCAGCATCCTAACGCATGTGTGCTTGTCCCATGTGCCCAGAGTGTCTTAAGGATGATTTTAGTGGCATCTTGGACTGGGTCACTCTTGGCTTTGTGGGGCGTCCCATGCATTACAGGGTGTTTAATCAGCATTAGCCTTCACCCAGCAGACACAGAAGCAGCTCTGTTTCTCATTTGTGACAGTGACGATGGGATCGAAGGAGGTGCTAGCAGTGGCTGGACTGAGAAGTGGGGCTTGATGTTCGTGAGAGGTGGTCATTAGTCTTCTGCGGTCCCCGGGAACCACAGGAGGCTAACTGAGGAATCCTATTATCCACAATGCAATCTTGCCCACAGAAGACTCTGCTCTAGCCTGGCCTGGCTGCCTGTGAACATATCTATCTGCCTACCCTCTGTCCCTTTAATTGTGACAGCTTTGCCAAGGGAAAAGCAGGGAGATGCTATGTAAATCCTCATCTGCACTGTAGCTCCTGGATCCAGGGAGAGGTTTCAGTCACCCTCTATCAGTCAACCGGAAGCAAATTTGGACAGGTCAACTCACTGTTACTGGGGTACCAGGAAGGGACAGAGGCTGCACACTGGGAGAGACATCTTAGCGGACTGTCCTCTTGGGGCTTCTGACTTCATCCTCACTCCAGTCCTATAGCTGGCATCATAACCACATGCCCAAAAAGAAAGTGGGATCTTAAAGAGATAATGCACCCTGTCCAGAGTCCTAGGTCATATCAAAGAAAGTTGAGCCTCCCATCCCAGGACATACTTGTCCCAGCAATGCTAGCAGCATGGAACAATAGATGTTTCCTAGTATGTGGCATTGGGATTACACCAGGAACCTCTCCCCATGTAAAGAGCCCAAAGTAGTGCGGATAATGGAGTCTCCTTGGAACTTACAGTCATCATGAGAGTCTTAAAGCCGTATAGCATAGTTATTGAACAGCTGGTTGTCTGTGTAGCTGTGTTTTCCCTCATTACTGGTCTGCCTGCCTTCATCTCCACCCATGCAACCTTACATAAGCGTTTGTATTTATCTCTTTTTCTCCCTCCTTCATTCCTACGGGAGCACAGAGGACACCTAGACTGTTTCCTAATATTCAGGAGATTTCTGACAGCAGCACTAAGATGAACTGTATCATTGTTTCGCTTCGCTGAGCCTTGAAGTATTACTTAATTTTAATTACAATAAGTTATAATTTCAATAGTCCCCCTTTCCTTAAGAAAAGAAAGCAAAAGCGTTTGTGGAGCCAAGCTGGTCTAGAAAAGTCCTGTCATCTCCCTGCTCCTTGACATCCTCATCTGTAAGGTACAAACAAACTATATTTTCAGCATCTAGTAAATGTTGACATCTTCGTGGGCCTTCCTGTTTCAGTGATAGAGCACTGACCCAAACCAACCCAGGGATGAAAGGGTTTATTTACACTACACCTCGTTGTTCATCATTGAGGGAAACCAAAGCAGGAACCTGGAGGCACCAAATGAAGCCCCAGCCATGGAGAAAAGCCTTGCACCCAGACACACGTTCAGTGAACTTTCTTATATAGCCCAGGTCCACCTGCCCAGGGGTGGCAACACCCTTAGTGGGCTGGGCCTTTCTACACTAACTGTCAAAAAATCCCACATAGATATGTCCATAGGCCAGTTAATGGAGGTAGTTCTTCAACTAAGGTTCCCTCTTCCTATCTGCATCAAGTCAACAAGCAAGATCAGTCAGCACAGTTGGTGAAAGAGGACAAGCATTTGCCACAGTTGGTCCATAGTAAATACACAATGGCTGTTATGGCCATCGACATGGTTTTCAGCTGTACCTGGCACATACACATCTGACTGATGATGGTTTATCTTCCTTCTAATTTGTCTCTTTCCTTACTGTGACCCTATAAACAACTGTATAGATGGAGAAATAATAGAATTCGCCATGGTACCTGACACACTGTCCTTTAGATGGCAGTTATTATATATATATAATATATATATAATAATGCCATTATTATTGTCATTTAGATCATGATTTCCCCATCTCAGATTTCATAGCCTTTTGTGATACCTTTCCCCATGGAGGGTGTACTCTCGACTCATTTAACCTGGACATACATGTTTGCAGGAGAAGGGTAGAATGTTTCTTAGAACATGTACCCCAAACTCCAAACCCTATCAGTGCTTCAGGTTTAATGGGATGGGGAGTGGGTTTGAGCTGAACAATGCCCTATTGTTCAGGACTTACAGATTTTCTTAGGACATCTACTATGAAGCTTGGAAGCCCACCACTGGTGTGAACAATGAGAAGAAGGCTTTATTTCTGAAGTTGTTCTTTTCCTAATCAAATTTATTTTCCTCCCTGCCCATACCTTCATGGATGAAATTAGAAAAATTGTTTGTTTAGTAAAAAGATGAACCATTCGAATTAATAGCCCATTTCCCAGCAAGTTGGCCTCGCGGGTGGGTCCCCCAAACTCAGATGATTTTAACTGGAGACTGGGGGTTGTTTAGTCAGCAGTGAACAACAGGGACCTGAGCATGCCACATCTGAAGACAAATTAAATCGATGTCAAACTGGAATCCACGTGTGCTCCCACAGGAGGGCCAGACTGTGCTATGAAGTCATCATTGAGTGAAAAACACTTGCTCAGGAGTGATGACACTGCCAGGAACAAGAAATGCCCAACACTAAAGCATAATTTAGCATGTTCTACAAAACCGTGACCCTGGAAACATTACTTGAGTGGCTCTGTGGAGATGGGCAGGCAGCCGACAAGCAAGCAGATTGAGAGCTTCTATGGCCCTAAGAAGAAAAGCCAGACTCCTGCCCCTGACCCCCATGCACCCTTGGGAGATGGCCCCTGCCTGTCTTTCAAACATCACCTTGTATTTTATTCTTCCTTGTCCGTAGCTTCTGGCCCTGCTGGCCTTATGCTCAGTCTCTCAGATGCCTTCAGCCTATCCATCCCCAGGGTCTTTGATTCTGCTCTTCACTTGTCCCATGATGCTAGTCCGGACTCTTACACAGCTGTTCTCATCACTCCAATTCTCACTCAGATATTAGCTCCAAGAACACACCACTGTCTACTAAGTCTAAGATAAATGCCCTTGCATTCCGTCCCTGCCTATTGCCTAGTGGAGCAAACTACTGTCTACAGTTGTTTTATGTGTTGTCTTATTACAAACGTGTCTTCCTGCTGTTAGCCCCATTCATCCGGAGTGAGAGCCTCTCAAGGAAAAGGCTTTTGATAATCTCCACATTGGAGCCTCAGCACCTAGAACCATGCCTGGCACACAGTGGGTACTCACACAGTGGGCACTCAAGAAGTACTTGTTGACCCAAGGAATGTGTAAAAGAATTGCCTCACTCAGACCTGATGGATTGTGAGACATGGGGCAAAAATTCCTAGATTTCTGGCCTCTGCTAAATCAAAGGTGACAATACCTAACTAATTTTCCAGTTTATGGAGGAGGGACCCCATAACGTTCCTGTAGAGATAGGGAATGCAGTAATAAACTCAATCTTTACTAATATTTATCAAACTTATGCAATATTCAGGTCCCATTCTAGATCTTAGCAGCAAACGAAGGGACACAGTTCTCTGCAGAGCAGAGCTGACGCGGGATGCGTGATGTGGAAATACAGGTCCATGAAGATACAAATTTGGGAATCTAAAATCCCCGATTTTAATTCCTACGCAGCACAAGCTAAATATCTGTCCGGAGAAGCTATTTGGCTTTTATGCCGCTTACGTTCTCCATGTGTAAAATGGGCACACAGATTCTCTCATGTGTGTGCTGAGAAGACCCAGGGAGATGACCAACATAGTTTTGAGAACACAGAATGAATGAATAAGTAGGATCTGCCTTCCACCCACTCTCTTGCCACAAGATACCCTACTGTTCTCTTTGGAAGATCTGAAGTGATACACAGGTAGGCCCACTCAGAAGGGTGTGCTTCACTTCTGAGAAGAGTGGGTGAGGAATAGAGGCCCCTCTTCTAGCCTTGACTCAAAGCAGCCTTCCGGCCTCCCCACTGGAGAGTCAGTGATGACAGCTTCCTAAGATGATGTTACCCTCAGTTCTGGCCTTGGTTTACCTAGAGAGTTGAGCTGTCATTAATACCCACTGTATCTGGCAAGGGTACATGATGCTAGCCGCCCTGGAGTCAGCATGCTCAGGAGAGCCATGTTAGGATGCACACAGGAACACACCACCCAGGAGGTGCCTCTCTCTTCTCTCGTGATTTCTGCCTTTGACATGGAACAGGTCACACAGATCTCTTAGATGTGTGCTCACTTCCCCAAGAAGGAAGGGAACTGGATTTGCCTGCTATACAGTGGGACCTCTGGGTAGCTAAGGCATTTCAATTCACACAAAGACACGCCCTTCCTAAAGTCAGACAACTGAGGGATCAAGGCTTCCAAAAAGACAGTGGTAGAGGACGTTTTTGAACAATTTGGACACCAAAGTCACTTCTCCTACCTTCCAGCAACTGTCGCCAAGTGAAAGAAGACCCCCAGCCTGCTTTGCTCCAAGAAGCACACACTCTGTTTACTGAGCAGCTGGACTTGAGACGTGGTACTCAAACGTCCCTCAGAGTTGAAAGGCACATAGCTGCTGGTGCCAAGCTGCAATGGGAAGCAGCAAATGGGTTTGCAGACTGACACTGGTAGACAGTGCAGTCCACCAGTCCAGGCTGGGGATTTCCTCTGAGCAGGCTGCGAATTTTACCTGGTTGATTTGTGTCGTTTTCTAGATCGCAGCCAGCAGCGTAACAATACTAATAATAGTAATAAAAATAATAATGATAGCAGTTGGCACTTACTAAAGACACTCCACATGCCAGGGTCCTTCTATAAATTAATCTTTTGTTCTCCATATGAAATAGAGATTGTTTTTAATCTTCTTTGACGTACTAGACAAGCAAAGCACACGAGTTCCTGCTCAAGGTCACAGACACATAGCTGAGTTTGGAACCCTGGCTGCCTGGCTCCAAGGCCCCTGCTTGTGGCGCTGCATCCAGGAAGCACAAGATACAAGAGCCTTGGAACATAGCCTTAGCCACTCTGCTGTAGCCCCCGCGGCCCAGCGCTGTACCCAAACTTGGCGTTGCAAAAAAAGAACTCAACTCGACACCTCAGCCGCCCTAAAGATTGTTCCAAATTACAACTCCCAGCGGCCTGGCAAAGCTCTAAGATGAATGGATTTCGGAACCCTTGCTTTTCCTGACACCATAGCCTCCCACCTCCAGTCAGTCCTGGATCTAGCATACAGACAGCACTCGTTTAATCCAAGAATAAAATCTGTTACATAAGCACGTAGCAGACATGGGGGTGAGCAGAGAAAGAAGCAGCCTGAGATTGGCATTTGGTCACTCTTCGTCTCCAAAGTAAGGCCTTTCCGGAGAACTTCTCATCTCCCCGAGAGCCTGCCTCGGCACGCAAACTTTCCTTCATCTCCTCTCCTCAGTGCTTTCTATATTGTATTTTATTTTGGTCTCGCACATTATTTGAAGTTACTATAGCAACGTGTCACCAGTTGGTATCTCATAGTAATGCTGGCTTTTAGGTAGCAAGTTCCCGAAGTTGCCTGTTTCACTCCCTCTGTGATCTCATCTCTCCTACCAATCTCAGGTGAGCGGAGGAGGCTTCCAAGTAGCCAAGCCCCCCTCCGTTTTGTGCGTCAAAATGGAGCAAATGATAGCTTTGCCTTTGCCCTCGGTTTACTCCATCCAGCACAAGGGTTCTCACTCGTGTGTGTGTGTGTGTGTGTGTGTGTGTGTGTGTGTGTGCGCGCGCGCACACGTGTGCGTGTATGCGTGTGTGTGTGTGTTTGCATTAAAGGGTTGCCGAGTTGAAATGGTTAAATTAAATGCTGTATGCAGAGCTGTTAGTATTCCCAATAATAATATGATAATGGGATGGAGGTGACTTTTAATGCAAAGGAGCCGGGGTAATGGTTTGGGGAGAGTTCCTACCAGAACTGAACTCATCTGATCCATTGCTCACGCAGGATTGGTGTTCTCCTGTTCTCCTGCCAGCGCATAGTAAAGAGACCCTGACTATCTTCCCCCGGAGCTTTGGGTTTTCTCCCAGATGTACAAGACCTCTGAGTGCAGCGATGGGCTGAATTAATTAAAAGAATTGATTGTCTTTTTGAGAGCTGAGAGGGTCCTATAGCGACAGATTTGCCCCGCCACTCACAGTGTTAAGTAGCCCCTCATCAGCCAAGCGCCTGCGATGATTGTACTTATTTTTACACGTTTGACCTAGTTTCAAACTGTGTCTCTTCACGCTGTGATTCATTAGCCACATTTCGAGCCGCCCGATTGGAGTGAGGTGCCTCTGCCTGGTTTGCGCCAGTCTCCGATTCAATTTCTCCCTGGAATTTAATATGCAAGCCCCACTGGTACTCGTTTCAAGAAGCAATTTCCCACGGAAGCACCTGGCATGCTGCTTTGGTATGGATGAGTGGCTGCCGCATGCTTGGTAGTAAATATATGTTGATTATAGAATTTCTGCCAGGAATAAGAAGAAGAGGGTTCTAATTGGCCCAGATTACAGGGGATCCCCCCAACTCTCTGAGTATACCCCAGGCAACGCTGAGGATTTTCTAGGCTGCTGGTGGGGATGGGAGTTTGAACTTTTAACGATCTAAAGTTTGGGCAACATCAACCTTAGGGCTCTGTTGATTGCCAAGGCAAAAGCAGTCTGGTTGTCACCATGACCCGCAATCCCTCCAGGCATTTAAAACATGGCAGGTACGAAAGTATGGTCTCAAACTTGTGAAAACAGGAGCGGGCCAAGACGCAATTGCCATCTTGAAGAAAATCTTGTAAAGGGGCAGGGAAACCCGTTATAGAAGTACAGCAGGATCCCATTATTCTTTCATTCATATTCATATACATGACAAAGCGTGGATGACCATTCAATTCAAAAAGACCCTTTAATGAACCTACTGCCTCTGACTCACTCCATGTCAACTATCCATTAGCCCCATCTGTGTGATCACCCAAGGACTGATAAGAACGTGAGTGAGCTAGCTCCATTCTGTGGCAGAAAAACAGGATGCTCCCAGTTCATAATAAAACAGAATCGTGCTTTTATTAACAGGCAAACGCGAGTGCCTTGCCTTAAACTTCCCTCACAGGGCACTGCCAATCCTAGGGAACGGCACCCAACTGGGCTTTCCTGTGTGCTGATCAGGACAAAGAGATTAACAAGCTGGTAAAAGTGATTTTGATGGATCTGGGAACTCTGACCCACTGGCTGACCCCTAATAAAACAACGGTGCTTTATTTCATAAAATGATCAAACTCTCTAGCGGAGAAAAGAAAACCTCCCTCTCATTATTAAAAATTTCATTATTAAAAAGAAAAAAAGAAAACCACATAGAAGTTTCCTTAAGCAAATCCTCGGAGAACGCAGCCCGATCGAGGTAATCCCAAGCAACTTGAGCTCCTCTGAGGTTTGCTCCTTGCATTTTCTCCTCTTCCAATTCAAATCAAGCCATCAGGAATAACAAGCCTTCCGGATCTAGGCATTTGGGGCAGCCTGCAGTTCCGACAATGGTGGATTTTCACCACACACACACACACACCCACCCACACAAGCTCACAGGCTCAGCACTCAATTAGCCCAAGATTTAAAGTAAACTGCTGTCCAAGAGACGACCACATTTTCTCCCACAAGATCACCACTTAGTAAAATAAAAGAAAATGAAGAAAAGACAAAAATATCAAACCTTCCCACATCTCTTACCTCCAAGCAGTGGAATTACCTGCAGAGGATGTTGCCCCTTTCCTGGTACAACGAGGCAGCCTTTGACCAGCGGCAAGATAACTCCAAACGGAGGAAAAAGAAGCCCTTTATGTTGTAATTTTCACTGTTTATATGCAAGAAGTGTAGTGGGTCTGCTCACGTAGGAATAAATAAAAAGCCGAACAAACTGCTCGGCAGCTACCATGTGAAAAGGAAAGCCCTCTAGTGGTCACAGGCTGAATTATTTAAGGAAGGGAGAAGAGAGAGGGAGTAGATGAAGCATATGTACACACACACACACACACACACACACACACACACACACACACACATACGCACACTCGCATACCTGTCTCTTCAAACTCTACAATTTTCCTTTCTTACATTCACCATGGGTAGAGCTATGAAATTAATTTCTTGGTTTCAGTGGGATCTGGTTAAGTTAGCCAGAATGTGGCTGTTTTCAGCCTGAATCGAAAGCAGTGAACAATTTCACAAACTCACTACCACCCCCTGGAGGCGTGAGGATGAAATAACAGGCAGGTGGCACACCCCCCCCCCTCCCCAAGGCTGCAGGTTCCTATGTACAAAGTGACTAAAGACCCTGAGAGTCGCTTTCAGGCAGATGCCCAAGCTTCCTAAACTTAGTGTGAGTGTAGTGGCCACCAGCTCCTGCGTAGCTGACCGGCTTTATCACAGGGTTCCTTCTTAGAAAAGGCCACTCTGCTGTTCCAAAATTACCAATGTTTTTAAGCGAGGGCCCTACATTTTCACCTTGTGCGGTTGCATAGCTGGCCCTGTGAATGGGAAAGCTTGCTAGCTCTAACCTCATAATTGAAAAGAACCAGGAAGCAAATGAGAACCTTTACCTAGTTTGCTAGTTTGGCAACTGAGAACATGTAAACCATTTAGTCAACCTAAAAGACCTTCCAAGGAATGCAGAGGAGGCTTCCTGGGGCCATTAGCAGCGCCCTTCCAGGACTAGAACATGCCTACAGGCGGGCTGGTATACAAATACACATGCATACATGTTTACATATATTTTAAACAACATGAGAACATTTAAAATAAAGGCCATAGTCTGTCTCACACACACACACACACACACACACACACACACACCCCTTTACTTCTTCCAAACGTGAAACTTCCAAGCAGTGAGAGCCCCTAGACATCCCCTGTACCCCATCATTCAGCCCATCTTTTGTCCTGGGCTGGGCCACAGCGAGACCTCCTCTGACCAAGATGGTATCTTGTGGGTTCCTACTAGAAACAGTTGAGAATGCCATTTCCACCCTCCTTGATCAGTGGCCAGTGCTTTCTTTACCAGCTCCCAGAATGTATCTCAAGTGCTGCTTATAGATGCCAGCAGGCCCCAGCATAGACTCTCACTACTCAGGGAGGGAGGATGCAGAAGAGGCTGAACTGGTGCCTTCTGGGGCAGGCCTGAGTATAAGTCGGGCTCCTCCATTCCCAGGGTTCCTTCAAGCTCTACCTTCTTCTCGGGTCTCAGCCTTGATTTCCCTCTTGTCTGAATCCCTTCCTCATGGACATGAATCACACTTTCCCGACTAAATAATAATCTCATAAAGGGCAAAGGCTGTCTCTTCACATCTCCTTTATCTTCCTTAGCCCCCTGTGCCAACCCTGGAAAGGCACTAGGTGCGTTCATGGCTCTCATGGCTGATTGATTGATTCATGGCGATCCAGTAGCTGATCTCTCCACAGAGACTTGCAACGCACTTAATGCTGCTCTTGGAGCCGCTGATCTTTCCAGGAACTCCTCGGGGAGTAGATATGGGCACAGACGAGACAATGGGGATTTACACAGACAAAATTATTTACCGGAAAATGAAGCTGACTGCCCCCAAGGATCTTGATTGACTTGGGCTGAGTCTCCTAGCATCCACACAGAGACAGTTCCCAGTGTGCAAACAGACGGAGACGAAACAGTGGAGATCTCTTCTTAGCTTTGTATCTGGAGCTCTGAGCACAGCTCCATGCACATAATAGATCTAATGAATGCTTTTTTTCGTGAGTTGTCAGTGAGGACATTTCCTCTCAGGGAGTTCTACATGCCAGTA
The DNA here is from genome assembly GCF_000317375.1 of Microtus ochrogaster. Lineage (NCBI taxonomy): Eukaryota > Metazoa > Chordata > Mammalia > Rodentia > Cricetidae > Microtus > Microtus ochrogaster. Next base: position 55,837,846 of record NC_022014.1, on the reverse strand, counting down.
AGAGGAGACTCTTCACTGGTAGGTAGCCCTTCTTCGGTATCTGGGAGGACTATATGTTTTCATGTTTGAAGTCCTGGAGATGGAAAGGACAAATTTCATGGTCATTATATTTTTTTTCCTTCTGTTTTGTAGAGTCACTTTGTGGCGTGTATGACAGCGATCTTAGACCAGATGGGCGACCAACACTATTCCTTCTATATTGAGACCTTCCAGACCAGCTCAGACCTTGTGGTAAGTCTGCAGAACATGGCAGTGTCAGGCAAGACATAGAGAAGAGGGCATGACATCCCATACTCTTGTTTCCGTGAGTCTGGGGCAACAAGGTTCCCCTACAGATCTCAAGCATGTGTGTTGAAGACTATGGCATACACGTGCGAATCCTTTTCTTGCATGGCTCATTTCTAGAATGTACCTTCAGTTCATTAGCGTTGAGCGCCGTGACTCCCGCATCTAGATTCCATTAGCAAACATTTGTTGATGTATCATGAACGCATTGGGGCTTAAGACCATGCGTGTTGGAGCCCTAAAATTTTGGGTTGGAACCTTGGATTAGCCACTATAACCTCAGGCAAGCTAACTTCTCTTAGCTTCAGTTTTTTTTTTTTGTTTGTTTTTATTTTTGTTTTGTGTTTTCATCTCTGCACGGGGGATGGGAGCATCTGTACCGCAAGGTTTTGAGGGGATCATAGGAGTAGCAGGGAGCACTCAGCAAAAGACAGCTGTCACTATTCATGACACAAGTACAAAGGAAGTTGGTTCCTGAGCCCAGCTTACCTCTCAGCACTCATCCGCAACACCCACCGCCACCACCAGGCCTTTAGCTGGCAGTCACCAGTGTGGCTCTCTGCCAAGCATCCTGTATCTAGTATATGCTTGGTCCTCATGGTAACCTTGGTAACCTTGTGGGGTAGACATCACCCCATTCTGATGATGGAGAAGCTGTGACCTTATTCCACGGAGGTGACTTTTTCCTAGAAACAAAATTTGCTGGAAAATAAACCAATGCCATTTTCAGGATTTCAGAATTTAGCCGAAAGCAGTGTTTCTGAAATGATATGCTATATAACCTCCTTACTACCCTCCCATAAAGACACACACACACACACACACACACACACACACACACACACACACACACACACACACAGCAAGCAGAACTGATCTACCTTTACTTATTTCATATATTGGGTTTTAGGTGAGATTTTCTTTGAGTAGAGGTTGCAGTGAACATGACAAGCATTGCTTAAGGAAAGAACTGCAGCTGGGCCGGTTCACTCTGGGTGCGAAGCTTTACCTAAATCACCTGTGGGATCCGACTTCATTACCTGCAGCTCAAGACACTCTTGGTGCCGGTGGTTCTCAACTTTGCTGTCTGGATTTGTGCTGAATTTATTTTCTCTAAAGATAAAGATGAAGGTTAGCCTGCTGCAAAGTCTGCTGGAGAATGTTTAAATCCACTCTGAACCTCTTTAAAAGAGAGGAAGGCCTTTGCCAACTCCCTTTTTTACAAGCTCATATGCATGTGTGACATTTGGATTAGCTGTGCCTCTGCCTTGCTAATTAGATGTTCATTTAAATAATAGTGTGTTTGCTCGATGACCTGAGACAATGCTATATAGTGTGGCTTATTTACCTCTTGAATACATATTTGGAAAGATGATTACAAAATCATCAGCAAACACATTTACTTCTTTATTCTTTAAGACAGAACCAATAGTGCTTTATTTGGAGAGTCCATTTTTAGTTATTATTCATATTGCACCTTTATATCTGGTTAGGCAGAATCTTGGTAGCTGACTTGCAAACTTCCATTTGTAACCTCTTGTTATGCCTTCAAATCCCTTAGTCAAAACCTGACCCCTCCCCAATCTGATCCTCTAAAGGACAATAAAAAGGCATTTAAACAGCCGCAGGGATGGAGACAGGTATAGTCCGTCCCTGTGATGTGAGGTGACAGGTGTGCTCGGCACTTTTGCAGGACTTCTTGATGGAGACATTTATCATGTTCAAGGACCTCATCGGGAAGAACGTGTACCCTGGCGACTGGATGGCCATGAGCATGGTTCAGAACAGGTAAGCTGAGCCACCGTGCTTCTGGGGTAGCACCTGTGTGCTTGCCATCCATGGTAAAGAGCACCAGCAGCCATATGTGGGAGAGAAGGGATACAAATGTTAACAGACCCTTTCCTTTCTGTGCTCAAACACAAGGAAGAAGGAGATCACCAATCCCGAAGCTGCTCTAAGTAGTAGCCCCTGCCTTCTGCGGCGCTCATGTGCCAGTTAAAGTAGATACTCTGTCTGTAATAGGAAAGCTTTAGGGAAATGCTATAAATTTATCTTATTTTAAAGTTCGCTTAAGTTAATAAAGTATTTTCCATGCCGTCTATTAGATAAGCGTCCAACAACTTTAAACAGGTTTCCACATCGCAGGACTTGGGGGAGGTGCTTTTAATATGCTAATATGATTTTTTTTTTTTAAAGATGAGCAAATAAGAGGGAAGGTTTTATAGATGAATCCACCTTTGGGGAAATGTAGGGAATAGCTTATACATTTGTGTTCGTATCTGTAAGACCTGGTCATAGTTCGTAGACTATCCGTGTAACCCAAGGATAGTCCAGATCCCCACATGAGCAATCACAGCCTGGGAGAAGCTATTACAAAAGATTCCAACCTTCACTGCTGTCTTTTCTAATACCATCTGGTCAAAGTGAAAGCGAGTCCTAGCACTCAGCCATTCTAATAGCTCCTCCCTCAACTCCCTTGTCCCCACAGTGTCCTTTGCATGTTGCGGTTCCCCTGATCTGTCTGGGAACCACATTCTCAAATCTTACCCGTGTCCTCTCTTCAGCAAGACCTTCCCCGCTCCTCCCTTTCTTTCTCTCCACTTTTCCTTTGGCTACATATATTTATTTCAGGTTCTTAACCATTGAAAATGCTTCATCTGCCAGGAGTTTCTAGTTTTATCTCCCTTTACCTACCGCCTCGGTTCTCCATCATGCAGGCTAGGTATTGGCTGACAGAGACAGAAAGGTCCCCGGAGAGCAGTAGAGAAGAAAAAGCCTAATTTTCTGTAGTGTACGGACTGGAGGAAAGACTATACACATTTCCATATTAATGATTTTATCACTGGATAATGTCTGAGAAGATCTGTCTCCTGCATGATTGCAAGAGCTGATTGCAATGCCTGCTTATCGCTGGGAAATTGTTCTTCCGCTACCGGGATGCCCAAGTGCCTACGGTGTGATAGACACCTGGCTACAGAACTCTTGGACTGGTTTCAGGACTGCAGGAGCAGAGGAGAGATTTGTCACGACACAAGGAGACATCTGTCTGTATGTCTCTGTTTATTGGAGAGCGCCTCCCAGCAACACAGTGCCAGGGAGTATTGCATTCCTAGCCTGGCTCACCCCACCTGGTTTGCATCTTTCAGGCTAAAGGCTGGCCCTGCAGAGATGATTCTCACAGGCACATTGTGAGTCAGATTCAGACTTCTCCTTGTGTCCTACCAGCTTCCTGAGCATGAGACCTGTGTAGATGCATAGAGCCTCATACCCAGAGAGTCCCATGCTTGCTTTAGTGCTCATGAGCTAACATCTCTTGACTCATAATAGTTTTAGATAATGGGACCCCCATTTTTGTTTTTTCTGGCTCTGGGTTGTATAGCTGCTCATGTCCCGATGGTGAGACATCTTGGATTGAGGTCCGGGCTGCCGGCTATGCTCCACATGGCCCTTCACTGCGTCGTGCCAGAGGATAACAGAAAGGCTGTCAAATTATACGATGCATACAGGAGGTAGGACAGGGATCATTTGCTTTTTGGATATGTCCAGCTTCTCCAGTTGCCCACTTCTCTACACTTGTATCATTTTCTCTAAGTTTTGGCTCTGCCTGGATACCTTGTCTCCCTCCAGACTAGACTCCCTATGGGAGGGAGCACTGTGAAAATTCTGAACCCAGGGACTCCCTAGCAGGCAGGAAAGCCTGTTTTCCCTTCAGCATTTGTCCGCATGCCCAGTCAGCTGCTGTCCTCACTGCCTGTGACTGATTCGTCATGGGACTGTTCAGTCTCTACACAGTGAACATTTCAAGAGCAAACTCCATGTGCATCTTGACTCTGTGCAAGAGCATGGCATGACATTCACCAACATGCATGACGACACTTTGTATCCACAGGGAACTTCCTGACTGGGATCTTAAGGGAATCTGGACTCTTGAAAGTCGAAAATGTGTTGGTTCAGATAACTTGAGAACCTTGGGGATCTGGTTTTCATGCTTGGCTGTATCAGACCATGATAGAAGAACCAACCAACGTTTCTCCCTCAATCTTGTCTCCGTCGGCTTCACTCTCAAACAGAAGCTCCCTTTAGAGGGGTGAAAACAGACTCTACTGGTTGCAAATGTATCTATTTCCCTTTATTGTGCATATGCATGTTTTACCTGCATGTATGCCAGTGAGCCAATGAGTGACTGATGCCTGTGGGGGGTCAGAGGAGGGAATCAGATCCCCCCCCCAACCAGAATTCTAGACAGCTGTGAGCTGCTGCCTGGGAGCTAAGAACCGAACCAGAGTCCTCTGGAAGAGCAGCTCATGCTCTGAAGTGCCGAGCCATCTCCACAAATCTTCCAGGAGAAACTTTTTTTTTTTTCTTTTTCAGACAGTTCAGTGTAATTCCCAAGGCTAACCTTCAAAGTCGGGTTTGGGTTAGGTGTGGCAGGGAAATGAAAGGCATTGTTAAGTCAGGCTTTGATCTTACAATCTGCCTTCTGAGCTGGAAATAGTGTGGCCAGTCCTACCTCAATAACAGGCAGCCAGGGAAGTAACAGAGAAGGGAGCTCCCCAAAGAAAACTCCAGAGTTGCTGTAAGTCGGGGGAACAGGTTACTGGCAGAAAAGGGAACAGATGAGCTGAACTAATAAGAGGCCAGGGGTGGAGTTCACCAGGCAAGTTTTCTCTTTGGAGCTGTGTACTGGGCATGCTTGGGAGAAGGACTTGGTGACCTGTGTGAGCAGGTGTTGGGACCACAGAGACATTATGTGTCATTGTTTCATTCCAGCTGCTGTGATTAAATACACTGACAAATGCAACTTTAAGGGGGAAAGAGTTTCTATGAGGCTTGCAATTCCAGTTTCCAGTCTGTTACGGTAGGGAAGTCGAGGCAGGACCTCTCAGCAGTGTGCCCCAACTAGTTAATAGCAAACAGGAAATGAATGTGTGTGTCTGCGTGTGCGTGTGCGTGTGTGTGTGTGTCTGCGTCTGGTTGGCTTTCCCTCACTCTCAGCCGGTCAGAACACCCAGCCCAGGGAATGGGGCCACTCACATTCAGGGTGAATCTTCTCACCGCAACCCAATTAAGGAAGTCCCTCAGACTTGGATCTACAGTACCTAGGGAACTCAGGCCTTCACCCTAGAACTGAGACTCACACCATCCCTTCCCCTGGTTGCAGGTCCAGAGACTTGGGCTGAGCCGTATTGCTGATTTCTGTGGTTGTCCAGCAGGCAGTGGGCACATGGTTACATCTCTGTTTAACCTCCAGAAACACGAATCATTTCCTTTTATTAATCTCATCTGCCTATGTTTACCAAAGTAGCTATCCGTCTACTAGTCTGTTTCTCTAGAGTAATACTGGTACTATATATTTCAGTGTCTTATTAACACAGGCTCGAGGGTATGACGTGACTTCCTATAGCCCAGGTTGACCTTGAACTCACAGCGCATTTAAAGAAGGTGATTTTGAGCCGGGCGGTGGTGGCGCACGCCTTTAATCCCAGCACTCGGGAGGCAGAGGCAGGCGGATCTCTGTGAGTTCGAGGCCAGCCTGGTCTACAGAGGGAGTTCCAGGACAGGCTCCAAAGCCACAGAGAAACCCTGTCTCAAAAAAACCAAAAAAAAAAAAAAAAAGAAGAAGGTGATTTTGAATTCCTGGTCCTCCTATCTCAACCTCTCATGTCCAGGGATTCCAGGCCTACACAGCTCCCCTTCCTAGCCCCCTGGAGGGTCAGCTTCCCAGTCTAGGGAGAGGGATAACCGTGATCCATTTTACAGGGTCTTCTGTTTCTCTTTTGAGGAGGATAGAGCTACCCCAAAGCAGCACACCTGATAACAAGTCAGACCTCATAAGCAGGGCATTGGCATCACTAAGTGATAACAACTTAGTCTTGGGCCACTGATGTCACCTCCCCCAGCCAATGGCTATTCTTTAAATGTCTGTTGCATTAAAACAGCATAGTCTGTAGATTTCTTTTATATTCTGGCTACAAGGATGTCTCCAGTTATGGAGCTCTTGAGGGTCGCTCATGACATCTGCATGTTGCGTGCTATTTCGTAGCTGATATCATTACGCACCTAGATCAGCCCACTGTTGTAAATGTTTTGCTAGCATTAGCTCCCCCGCTTCTCACAATGGCCTTATGAGGTAGGACCACAATCATCTGCATTTCATCAATGACAAAGCTGACTTACGCATTGCTGCATTGCCGGTAATGAAAAGAGAAGACATTCGACCTGAACCAAGCTCTGGACCCAGGCTTCTTCTTCCTGTGTACCAGAGACATTTATCGGACAGCAGCCCTGAAGGGGAGACAGCCTGCCAAGGTCATGCAGAGAGTTTGCAGAATATATACAAACAGAACCTGCACCATGATTGAGCCTGTGGGGCACTCAACCTAAAATACTGTTTTCTGATCCCCAGAAAGAAACAACCCACTTACATAATGAGTGTATCCTTAAGTTAGCCTGGACGTTTTAAAGAAATAACTTGCTTTCCTTATTTACCTCCTTCTATTTCTTTCTTTCTTTCTTTCTTTCTTTCCTTTCT
>NC_022014.1:55792868-55830734 GCF_000317375.1 Microtus ochrogaster | reverse complement strand
TCTCTCTCTCTCTCTCTCTCTCTCTCTCTCTCTCTCTCTCTCTCTCCTTACTTCATTGCAATCTCTCTCCCTCTGTTATCGACATCACTGTAATCAATCTACTCCTACCTCTGATTTACGCTTGTATGTGTCTATTACCTGTGCGTCTGCTTGTTGGTGGAGGGAGGGAGTTGTCCAGCCTTGAGTGTCTCCCCTGGCTGCAGGCTGTTTGTGTATGCGTAGGTGGTGACGTGTCTACTGTAAGAAACACTTTCTGGTAGAACATTTTTCTTTTTGGTAAGATGCAGCATTCAGCGTGATCTGATTTACATGACATGGTTACATTTTAAATAATCAAGTTCTTCATAATGTTGTAAATTAACACAATTACGCTGGGAAACCTCTCTTTTCCCTCTTGCATCTGTGCCTCGATCTGGAATCATCGCACTTCAAGGGGGTGAGGGTTTAAACACATTTCTACGGCTTCTCTTAAAACAGTCAATCAAGGTTTATTGAGTGTCTCGGGCTCTAGGGAGGGCCCAGATCCGTTCAGTCTCTAATCCTGAGGCTTCCTTCTGGAAAGGGAAGTCATAAGTTTGACCACAGAAACGTGTCCTGCATTGACCCTCATGAGAGCAGAGCCCAGAGGCCGCACGGAGGCCTACAAATCCTTTCTGGGTTCAATTCTGTCCCGTTCATTAGATAGCTATTGACTTTGGGGAAGCGACTTAGTTGTTCTGTACTCAGTTTTCCTTGCTGTAAAATGGGATTAGCAATAGTCCCCATCACAGAGGATTGTGGGGTTTCTGTGGCTAAGGTGAAAGAATAACCACTATAAAGTAATTACTAGGTCAGTGTTAGAACATAGCAAGAACTTGATAGCAATTGTTTTTATTTTTACGTTTCTGTGGTTCAGATTCATCTAGAATTCTCTGCAGAAGAGGCAAATACAGGCTGGACCTTGACTATCTTTTCTAGTGATCGATATCAAGATCCAGTGTCAAGCTCATAAAGGGTGCACAGCTGGGTCAGAACAGGTGGCTCTAGGAAGTAGAGCAGGCCCTGCTTAGCATTCGCATCATGGTTCTGTGGACATGACAGCAAATAGCTGGTACCCATTCCCCTTCCTTCTGCCTACCCAAGACTATATGACAAAGCTGACTTACACATTGCTGCATTGCCGGTAACGAAAAGAGAAGACATTCAACCTGAACCAAGCTCTGGACCCAGGCGTCTTCTTCCTGTGTACCAGAGACATTTATCTGAAGAGCTTTGAACAGATATTGGACAGCAGCCCTGAAGGGGAAACAGCCTGCCAAGGTCATGCAGAGAGTTTGCCAAAACTCTTAGAGCCCCCACCTCCTGTGATACACCTCAACCAGAAAACTCAGGGGAGAGAAAGACAGAGGCAGATGGATTCATGTTTTCATCTAGTGTATGTGTGAGTGTGTGTATGTACATGTGCATGCATGCATATGTGTGCCAGTGGACATAGGCCACGGTGCATGTGTGGAGGACAGAGGACAAAGCGCAATATACAAAAATCAATTCTCTCCTTCTACTCTATGGGTTTTAAGAACCAAAGTCAGTTTGGCAGGCTTAATGACAAACACCTTCATCTGCTCAGCCTTCTTGCTGGTTCATGGTTTCTTTACCTCACCTAGCACAACTAATCTTGAAGTGCAACTGGCTATAAGATTCCAGTTTTGGTGAGCCTGCTATCTCTCTAGGGAAATGCTGGAGGCACTTTAGGTGAGCTGTACCCTGTCAAGCTGGGACATGCTGCCTCTCTCTCTAACCCAGTGGTTCTCAACCTGTGGGTCATGAACTCTTCAGGGCTGAACGACCCTTTCACAGGTGGCACCTAAGACTATCAGAAAACACGGGTGTTTATCTACATCACGATTCATAACAGTAGCAAAATTACAGTTATGAAATAGCAAGAAAGCAATTTTATGGTGGGGGGGTCACTATAACATGAGGAGGTGTGTTAAAGGGTAGCAGCTTTAGGGAGGTTAAAAGCCACTGCTTTAACCTGTTGATGCATGACCCTTAAGGTGTTGTGATAGGAGCAACTTAAAGGTTCTGGAAAAATGCATGTCAGGGGGGCTGGAGAGATGGCTCAGAGGTTAAGAGCCCTGACTGCTCTTCCGGAGATCCTGAGTTCAATTCCCAGAAACCACATGGTGGCTCACAACCATCTGTAATGAGATCTGATGCCCTCTTCTGGCCCGCAGCAGACATGCAGACAGAATACTGTATACATAATTAATAAATCTTTTTAAAAAATGTATGTTAGGCTCAAGGAAAGCATAAGAGTTCCATCCCAGGCTTATCTATTATGCCCAGCCTTTAGCTTTACCAATAGAATCAACTGCACCCTCTAAACCACAGGGCAAAGGAGAGTGGGGCTCACAAAAGTCCTCTGCTCCCTGGGTGATACTCTCCAGAAGAGGATCCCCACTCTCTTTTCTGCTTTTATTCATGTCATACAACTTGTTACCGTGGGGTGGCTCTGTGCTGTCACATCAGCATACTTCCAGACTCTAGAATGGTGGCATTGCTAGAGGTGGTAGTGGCAAGCTTAGACACGGGAGAGCAATGACTGATGTTTGCCCTCCATGTGCAGAGGAACTGGACTCCCAGCTCCTGCATTGCATCTTATTGGGTCTTCACTCTTGGTTCCTCTCAGAGATGATGCCAGTGAGATTCTGGGATGGTCATGGTCCTAGCTCAGAAGGATAGGATGTTGACCAGGCAAAGCTTGCTATTGCCCTTGCAGTAACTCCATGTACTGGACCTGGTGCAGAGCCGACACTCTGGATTCCATGGAGCCTGCTAACACACCATGGATAAGAGGTGTTCGGTTGAGATTTGCAAATGAACTTTGTTTTAAACAACTTATGTTCATTGCTAAGAGCAACAGAGAGTTGAGTGTGTTTTTTATTTGCAACCACTTGAGAACAATTTTTAAAAAAGAAAAAAGCCTTATACTTCCTATCTTAAACACAACTAAGAGTTAAGTGGGATTTTTACATTTAGCATGTGGCTATCAGAGAAGGCAGGAGGAGGGGATCCACCTAACTCTTGCCACCAGCAGCACCAGGCTGTTTGCTAGCCTCTGGACATCCCAAGCAGGTTTAAACCGACAACCTAAATAATGTCTGTTCTGGAGTTGCCGATAGTTTTGTTGCTAGCGAGAATGTATAAAGCCCTCATTTGGGTATCACATATCAGCTCCTGAGATGTTTATACACAGCATGACAGGCACTCAATGCACTTCCATCTAGAGAATCAGATAACTAATCTTTAAGGAGAAAATATAGATGTTGTTTCAAAGGCATCTTAGCAAACGGCAAAAAAAAAAAAAAAAAAGCAAAACCAGAGAAATCCTGCTCTTTGACAGCCTGACAAGGTGGTGGATTTTGTGGGATTTTTCCATTTCTGTTGTTGTGTGGTCCTACCTGGCTCAAACCTGGTTGCTTGATATCCCTTGTTTGTTGTTTGTCTTTTCAACTATTTGTGTCTGGGTTTAGAAGGAGATTTGGGCAACCGGAAGGATTCAAAGCCCTCACACCATTGTGTAGCTGCAGGTTCTGGGTTGGGTACTGTGACTGGTACTCACCAGGCACTTACCCATTATTCCCTGCAGCAGCAACTCCCAGGAATGGTTCCCTCCTCCCTGTGTAGCAAGGAGGAACCGGAGACTTCAGAAGGATAGTAGCATGACCCAAATCCATAGAGCTGGAAAGTGGTGAAGTCAGAAATCACATTTAGAGGTATGTGCATGCTTCAAATTCTGTGATCCCAACACCTTTGTTTCCCCTAGCAAACAACGTGTCAAGTAGTTAATGAATTGCCGCCACAGCCCAATAGACAAGCTGGGCTCCACAAGGCAAATACTGGAGTACTCATCTTGTTCAAACCAGTCAAAATAGAAATCAGCCTTTATATGCAGCCCCCATATGTTCCAAGAGCCTCCTCTTTTATTTTCTGGGATTTCTCTGGCTTTGGGGTGCTCAGTACATCTGCAGGAGGTGTGTGTGTGTGTGTGTGTGTGTGTGTGTGTGTGTGTGTGTGTGTGTGTGTGTATGTAAATATACTGTTACCTTGGAATGAGTGATACCCAAGAACAATTTCTCACCACTGAGGAGTGGTGGCAGTGGTATTAATAGCTCAATTTATTTGTCTCCTAGGAGGGAACACTTCTGATGTGCAAATGTGTTGTATAAGCTCTCTTAGCGGCTCCCAAGCAGAATGGAAGTCAAATTATTGCCCATACTTATCTGTATTTCCTATCTTGTACTTCCCTGGTGCCTCAGGCAGGTTGTATGTATTTCTTGGGACCAGCCATTCAGAGGACAAGGAGACAATGATTGCCTGCTGCTCATCAGAAATCGTGGGAAGAAGGTGGTAGAGTGTTTGCCTAGTGGACATAAGGGTCTGAATTCACTGAGCAGTACTGAGAAAAGAAGGCAGAATCCCCAGCCTCAGCACTTCTCAGTTGAGGGGCAGCTGTAAAACTCCAGCTGTAATGATTATGGCTTTGTCCCCATCTGTAGCAGCGGGGTGAATGAAGTAGGTGGCTCTCGACCTGCTGAGGATGTGCCCAGACAGGCAGAGTGCTGGCTAGGAGGCAAAGCCAAAAACAGTGTTATCAGAGCTGAGTCTCTTCCCTCTTCCAGTAGCAAGTACAAAGGGTACTGTTCTTTGCTTCCACGGGAAAACTACCAACTACCAAGAGAAGAGGGAGTGGGGACAGGAAGTCTATGAGAATCGGCTTTAGTGTCAAAAGCAGAGAGCTTAGAGACAAGCGGGAGCTCAGGAGAGGCCTAGGATAAAGATACAAACTGGGAAAGCAAGCCCGTGAGTAAGAAATGTTCCCAATCCCTAGGAAAGTGTGCTCTGATGGAGGAAACAGATCCCGAGCCATTCAGATGCATCCTCCAGGATCACAGGGAATGTGCAAATGAAGCTGCAAGGGGCATGTTTAGGACCCCCGCCTTGTGAACAAATGGCTCATGGCCGAAAACAGAAGTTTGGTTACATGGAGACAGCTAAGATGTCACGTGTGGTACGAACACTGCCCTAGGAGAGTGAGAAAGTGACCTGTGCATAGGAGAATGAGCAAAGGTTTTAAGAAGTAGCGCAGTTGGTGAAGATCTTTTCCCATTCTGTAGGCTGCGGTTTTGTCTTGTTGACCGTGTCCTTTGCTTTACAGAAGCTTCCCAGTTTCAGGAGGTCCCATTTCTTAAGTGTTGTTCTCAGTGTTTGTGCTACTGGGGTGTATTTAAAAAGTCGTCTCCCATGCCAAAGATCTTCACCAAGCCCACATTACACAGAGGACTGATCTCCAAAATATACAAAGAACTCAAGAAACTTGACATCAAAAGAACAAATAATCCAATAAAAAATGGGGGTTCAGACCTAAACGGAGAACTCTCAGCAGATGAGTCTCAAATGGCTGATAGACACTTAAGGAAATGCTCAACCTCCTTAGCCATCATAGAAATGCAAATGAAAACAACTCCGAGATTCCATCTTATACCTGTTAGAATGCCAAGATCAAAACCACTGATGGCAGCTTATGCTGGAGAGAATGTGGAGTAAGGTGAATGCCCCTCCATTGCTGGTGGGAGTGCAAACTGGTACAGCCCCTTTGGAAAACAACAAGGCAATTTCTCAGAAAATTAGGAAACAATCTACCTCAAGACCCAACAATACTGCGGTTGGGTATATATCCAAAGGATGCTCAGTCATACCACAAGGACATGTGCTCAACTATGTTCATAGCAGCATTATTTGTAATAGCCAGAACCTGGAAACAACCTAGATGTCCCTCAACTGAAGACTGGATAAAGAAAATGTGGTACATTTACACAATGGAGTACTACACAGCAGAAAAATTTTGTGGGCAAATGGATGGATCTAGAAAACATCATATTGAATGAGGTAACAACCCAGACCCAGAAAGGCAAATGTAATATGTACTCATTCATAAGTGGCTTTTAGATATAAAGCAAAGAAATACCAGCCTACAGGCTACAACCCCAGAGAATCTAGATAACAAAGAGGTTCCTCCCTAGAGAGACATACATAGATCTACATAGAAAGGAGAAAAACACAAGATCTCCTGAGTAAATTGGGAATGTAGTGGTCATGGAAGAAGGTAAAGGGGAAGGGGGCAGAAGGGAGGGGAGCGGAGAAAAATGTATAGCTCAATAAAAACAATAAAAATAATTTGAAAAAAATGAAAACAAAAAACAAAAAAAAAAACAAACCAAAACAACAACAACAACAAAAAGAGGAAGTAGTGCATTCTGGGTGTTTTCAACTTGCAGCCCCGGGCTTTGTATGTTCCAAGATAGCAATGAACGTGTCCCAGCACATTTGTAAATGACAAAAATGACATCACGATGCCTAGAGATTGGACAGGACACCCTCAAGTATACACCAGAAAAGCATCATTTTAACTTAGCAGAATTGGAACAAGCGATAAAATGAAAACATGTCACTAAGTACTCAGGAATTGACCTGAATCACAGGGGAATAGTAAAAAAAGTAATCATAGGAAGAAAGGTCAGGGCCAAAGAATGAAGATCATTGGGTGTAAAGAGAGGGTTCGGGCCGGGCGGTGGTGGCACATGCCTTTAATCCCAGCACTCAGGAGGCAGAGGCAGGCGGATCTCTGTGAGTTCGAGACCAGCCTGGTCTACATAGTTCCAGGACAGGCTCCAAAGCCACAGAGACACCCTGTCTCGAAAAACCAAAAAAAAAAAAAAAAAAAAAAAAAAAAAAGAGAGAGAGGGTTCGGGTTGTCCATGGGCAGTGGAAGAACCATGAAGGTCAGCAATGTTTATGGGTGGGGCTGTCCCATAGGACCAGGTGTCCCTGAGAATGACAAGGCAAAAGAAGGGAGGCTGTAGGAACAGTCGGCATGGAAGGAGAAGGGGAGCCAGGCGGTCAGAGAGACCTGGAGGGTGCGTTTTGTTAGCAGGCACCCAAATCTGAAATGTGAGTGAGATTTGACTAGCTAGGGGTCTCCGAAAAACTAGAAATGAACTGCTTAAAGGAGGTGCAAGATCTGGGGAAGAGTGATCATGGGAACATTGTCTATTAGGGAAAAAAAATCTGAGAAACCACAAAATGGCCCATCAATAAGAAACTGATTAAATAAACTGAGCTGCAGCCAAAGAGGGGAATGCTCTTTGGTGATTAAAAACGGTGACGGGCGGCTGCACTCACTGGTGTGAACGGAGCGCAGGATTTATTATTGAGCGAAACAGGCAAGCTATGAAACTGCATTCATTGTGTAATGTCATTCATCAAAACGACATCCTTAAAATATCCCTCGCAGAGACACTTCTAAGGGGACCTTTGAAACGATGCTCACCCACATGTTGGTGGCACCCTTCTCAGGTGACAGGATCCCATGGAACATTGGCTGTTGTGTGGGCGAGGGAAGGATCTTTATTTCATTTCCGGGTGGCATGGATTTTTCAGCCATAAGCTTTTAAAGAGGTTGAATGTTAGACAAGACAAATTCCTAAAAAGTCAAATAGATAGCTGTTGAGTTCTAGCAAGGCAGCTGCAGCCCCTGTGCTGACCTGCAGTGTCCTCATCTGAAGACCAACCCTGCCCAGGGAGAAGATGAGGAAATTTTAGCTGTGAAGAGGAGAAAGAGAGGAGGCGCGAATGGTCCAGTAACCTTGTTTCCTCTTCCAGGGTCTTCCTGAGAGCGATCAACAAGTTTGCAGAAACTATGAACCAGAAGTTTCTTGAACACACAAACTTTGAGTTCCAGGTGAGTGTGAAGTGTTGGAGATGCTCAGGGCCGTCCTGGCAGCATTGGGCTGATAACTCCATCAGCCACCTGCAAGCACACAGGAGCCTTGTGTCTCTGGAGATGCTGCAAAAGGGAAGTGGGGAGGGGGAGGGGAAGTGGGGAGGGGGGAGGCGAAGCTCTGAAGCCTTGACAGGGACACATATGCAAATGGGACCTCCCACAATAGAGGCTCTAGTTTACTCTCCATCCAGCAGGTGCCTCCTTTTAAAAATGTAACGTTTTCTTACTGTTTTGTTCATTGGCGCCTAGAAACAGCCAGTCACAGACCCTGAAGTATGATTTACAGTAAAGCTTTCAAGAATATCTCTGTGACTTCCCAATTTCTCCAAAAGTCATTTTGGTGAGTGTGTGTGTGCTCAGCCAAGACTCAGGATCTCTGAGACACTCAGGGGGATGATAAGAATGTCCCTGGGGTAAGTGAAGTGATGTCTCTACTCAGACATCACACAAAGAACGCGCTCTTCAAACCCTGATGGGAAAGTCTGTTCTGCTGTGCATGCATGACTGCAGGACCCACCCACACCCCAAGTAACCCCCTCCAGAAAAGTCTCAACCTTAGAGCCTCTGGTAGTAGAGACCAAGTGAAAGGAAGTCACCTAGCGTAGTAACTCAGGGCTATGCTGTTTCCTGCCTGCTCGTCTGAGATGCTGTGTTTCCATCACACTGACCTCTCTAGCTCAGCGGCTCAGGCAAGGATGTCATCCCACCTGAGCGATATGTCTGTAAAATGCCACCTGCTCTCAGAATAGTTGCTCCTTAAAGAGCCTGCAGTGCCTGGCTCCTCTCTGAAGTTCGTCCAGTGACCCTGAGGCCATGAAGTCACATCTGGGTCTCTCGAGCTTCTTTGTGGCACTGACTGCCTTTTGAGGTCATCACTCTTGCTCCTGTGTCCCCCATACATGTCTCCTTTCCCCCTTCAGGTAAGATGTGACTACACAAGAATAAGAGCCTTGTGTTCTCAGCCACTCTGTGCTCTGTGCTGGTGCACACTGTGTCCCCTGGGGGAGGCGACACCTGGGTTGAGACCCTGCTGGGAAGATAGGTTGAGCCTTTGCTGGGCTGAAGGGATAAAGGTCCTCTTTGAATGAGGTTCTTGCTCTCTCTCCCATGACCTTGCATTCAGATCAGGGACCTGAATTGACTGATGTTCATAAGAAGAACAGCTGCCCTTTCCCCATATTTTATATGGCAGGTCATAAGAAATCATGCTAGGGCCATCCAGCTGCCCTGCAAGCTTTAAACTTCTGCCAGCTGGCTTCCTCTCTAAAGTTGCAGGAGTGAGACCCCAGAGCCATACACAGAGAGCTTGAAGTCAATGCAGTGATGTGTTTGAGACTAAAACCTGCAGAGGCTGATGTAGGCTGCCATGTGGAACCATGGTCACACTCTAGATTGAGAGTGTCACAACAGTCTTGGGTGAGGGTTTCTCTCCAGATGATATATCTTTCACAGGGCAATGAAACACGTCACTCTGGCTGTTTAAGATCAAGAGAATGGTTTCCTTTCCCTGAAAATGTAGCACGGATGCCCACAGGCTCCACTTACAAGCCTGTTCAGAGAAGTGGATATTACCATTGTGTTTGGAGGGACAATATACCCAGGGGCCAGAGAGGCAGTATGTGACCATAAAAAGCCAGCTGGTTTGTCATTTTCCCCTGTGTCAGCAATTCCAGCCTCAGGACCTGCTGGTCTGACTGCCACTCTCCTCCATGGTCTTAGAGAGGTACTTACCCACGACAGGATGAGTTCCAGTCTTCTGTACCATTCTTTTAGATTTCATACAACTTGCCTGAAAGAAAAATTACATATGAAAGAGCCCTAGGAAGCGGACATCCCATGTGTGCAAAGGTTAGACTTACAAATCGTGTGGTTTTAGGTAAAGTACTACACAGCTCTCTGCCTTGGATTCTTTGATGCTAAATGAAGATGCCATTAACGGCTATCTCTTCTAACAGTTCTAGGTGAATTGATTCATGTAATACACTTAGAATGGTCCTGGCAACATAAGAGCCATTTAACGAATGTTATCTTGTTAGCATCATTTTGATGATGGTGATGATGATGGTGGTGGTGGTGATGATGATAGTGATGATGATGATGATCGTGATGGCGATGGTGGTGCTAGCAGTAGTGGTGGCAGTGGTGATGGTGCTGATCAGCAGTGACCTTAAAAGCATCAGGGCGAGGGACTCAGGTCAGTTCTTGACAGGCAAGCCAACAGGGAAGCTGCTTTTTGATCACACAACATGGCCTGAGGCTGTCACACCCACAGGATTCTGTAAATGGTGAAAAGGAGCTGGGAACACAGAATCAAATAATTCTTTTTAATGAGGCTTCCACAGATATTTAGCGAAAAGTATCCCCAAAACTGGGTCATTTTTCAGTCTCCTCTTTTTCTTTATCCCGCTCCCATCTTTTCCTCCCCCTTGTAAGACTGGATTTGTTTTCTGCACCCTGCCTGGAACACCCCCGACTCCTTCTTGTGGGTTCATGTATTATGCATGTGATACCAGCAGGAACCGCCTCTGTGCAGAGCAGGGGCCAGGGAAAGGAGATTAGCCCCAACCTCTCCTCTGAGTGGTGGTTTTGTAATTTAAAGGGCAAAAAGCCAATAGTTCCATGGGTGCCACTCCGAAGGCACCAAGGCCTGGGCATTAAAGAAATGATGGTTTCTGCTGGGAGCTAAGATCAATGGTCCCCTCTGGATGCTGGGACTTGCTGCTCATTGCTGTCTTCAAGGTCACAAAGATCAAAAGAAGATATGGATTAACCTTGCAGGGCCTGTGCTGAGGGTCCAGGCTGCTTCATCATGGAGTTCTGCAACTCCCCTACTAAGCAGAGACTCGAAAGGAAATCAGTGCCAAGGAACATTATTCATTCCTTTGTTTATTGCCATACTATGAACATGGCATCAATGTACATGTCCATCCACAGAGCAAGGCATAAAGGAAATGTCCTATGCACAGTGGAATACTGTTCAGGCATAGAAAATAAATCCTGTCTTTTGTCTTAGCTTAAATAGATGCTAAGAACATTGTGCTAAGTGAAACAAGCCACATGCAGAAAGACACACACTTGGTGAGTTCGTTGGTTTGTAGCGTCTATGAGAGTCAATTTTGTGAAAGTAACTATGTATATCTTAAAGTTCCTAGACTAGAGACATTTACCACAAAGAATCAATGAATGTTTGGGTAGTGGATATACAGTGGTATACTTGTATCTAAACTTCCCATTGGAACCTGTGGGTTTGTACCTCGATCATGTGGTAATTTAACGCTTTTTAAAGCAACAGAGTTCAGGAGTGAGATCTACTTGGCTCTCAATGCTATATTCACCAGTAGGATGGAGCAATTTTCTTCCTTGTAGCCCTCAGTTTTTTGATGTCTAAATGAGGAGAAAAACACAAATTTTGTCATTTCTGAGAGGGATTTGACTTTTATTATTTTTAAATTGTGTAAATGTATGTGTGGTACTCACAAAGAGACCAGAAGAGGGTACCAGATCTTCGTGAGTCAGTTGTACATTGCTATATAGATACTGCAAACTGAACTCAGATCCTCCACTAGATCAGCCAGGGCCATTAACCACTGAGCCATCTCTCCAGCTCTTCAGAGGGGTTGATAAGAATACATAGAAAATTTTTTTGTGGCCATTCACTGTGCACTCATTTCACAAATACTGCTGTGATACACGCTGGGTCAGGCATACAGCTAAACATCCTATATATCAAGGTGATCCAAGTAAATGAAGTCTTTGTCTCTATGACCTTTACATTCAGTAGTGAAGATTGAAAGTAAAGTCTTTGGTTTAGAATATGTCATGAACACTGTGCACAGAGTGTAATGAGGATGGATGCCAGCAGATTTGCTTTAGTGTACATTACTGGGAAGGCTGATGTAGGAATTGATATCTAAACCTATATTGCTAGAGTCCATGGGAGTTTTCTGGGCAGGATTTCCTCATTTAGTCCTTATAACTACACCCTTTGGGGCCCATTATCCTCATTTTCCAGGTGAAGGAACCTGAAGGAACGGAGTCTCAAACAGGTAGGGTAGCATGCTCCTGACAGTGGAGATCGTAATTAGATCGTAGCCATGGAAAGCATCCAGGCAGTAGCCACAAAAACAAACAGTAAAGTAAAAACTTGTCTCTGTCCTGAGGCTCTGTGATTCTAGTCCTAGGAATGCAGACCACACAGAGAGATTCTCAGCAGAAAGAGGCTCCAGTGAGGGGTGTTAGTGCAGTGCTAGGGCTGGAGGAAGAGAAGTGGGGCCAAGGTCATGTCTACGTGTAAGGGAAAGGTTGAAGGTTGAAAGTGAAGAAGTAACCTTACAGCAAGAATACTATGAGGCACGGGAAGACAGTGAAGCAGATCCCTGTCAGTACCGGAGAATCACAATATGGACAGGTAAAGAGAAAAAGCAGAGAACACTATGCCTGTTTGTGAAGGATGCCCGCCTGTGTATTTATTGAGACACGGAAGTTCTCTGAGAAGATACCAAGACATTACTTCCTTTTTCCATTAGGCTATGCTTCAAGACAGGATAGAAAAATGATGTTTTGTTATTGAAACATTTGCTCTTTGCACTTTGAAAAAGCCATATGTATGTTACTTTTATGACTTTTTTGGTTAATTAAAAATAACTAAATTCTCCTTATGTCCACTAGTGATAGAGCTGTGTGTGGTCACGTGACATATCTGGTTCTTAGGGTTTCTTGCTTTGACATTAAGTTGTGTACTCATGGAAAATGGGACCCCCGGCCTGATATTCTCTGAAATTTGACCTCTAGGCCTGTGGAAGGTATGACTTTGAGCAGTCATGACCATGTCAGTGATGGTTGTTTGCAGCCTGTGATGGGCCTGCTTGAATCGGAAGGTAAACCGATTCCACGGCAGGGCAGTCTCTCTTGCTGCTGGGTCTGTCCTTTTGCTACACAGCATAAAAAACTTAGCAAGCCAGGCATCTTAATACACTTCCCCTTGAGCATCCAAGTGGCTAGGCTCTGCTTTGGTATAAAAGAATCCACTTGGATAATGAAAAGGAAACAACAATGAGACCAACAGATTCTTGCACGCTCTCACTGTGGTTCACGCCCGGTAGACACACCATCTCACTTTGCCTTCACTGCAGCCCACCGCAGTGAGTACCGGGTCACCCCAACTTTGCAGATGAGTTTGCCGAGGTTCGATAACACCCAATCTGGACCTTCATCTTCCCCGTCTGTGGCCCACATCAGTATCGTCATCCCCGTGCTCATCCTTCTGAGTACTTTCCATATGGATGCATTGAGTGTTTGTTCTGCTCTGGCTCACCGCCAGCTGGGGGAGCGGATTCCACCAGTCTCCTTCCCAGTCAGCAGCAGATCATACGCCTGGAAAACTTACAGCAGCTGAGGACATACGAGCTGGTAGAAAGGGAATCACCCTCACCGTCTCTAGGCTTGACTCCCTCTCCCACTGAAGGTGTGATGCTGCTGATGGTCCCGGAACCAGGTTTCAAGATCGTTGGACAGAGAGGAAGGCAAATGCAGAGCACTTTAAGTCAGAATGGATTACAGGCTGGCTCCTAAGAGCTGTCAGGTTGATCAGGGAGGGTGCTGTCGCAGGAAGCTCTGATTTCCCGAGGAGTCTTAACTCTCACACACCTATAATTTCAGGGCAGGAACCAGCTCACCAGTTGGGGTGAGTTACTCGTCTTTCAAAAACCAAATCAACAAAAAGCACCACCGCCACAAGAACCCAGCTCTAAAATTCTCCTCCGGCAAGGCCATTGTCAGAGAGGGGAAAGGCCTGGCCAGGGCCTGGGGAAAACCATTCATTGTCCTTGCTTTGGCCAGAATGTTAATTTCAGAGTCTGTGCCAGTTAGGAAATTGCAGAGCACACAATTAAACTGGCCTCGCCTCTGTCGTCTGCCATCTTCATAAATTATTCACGTCACACCGTGTTTAATATGCTTCCCCTCTTTCAGGCCCTCTCCATAGCGGTTCTCCTCTTTCTTTCACAGCTGTGGAACAACTATTTTCATCTGGCAGTGGCTTTTATCACCCAGGACTCTCTGCAGCTGGAGCAGTTCACGCACGCTAAGTACAACAAAATCCTGAATAAGTAGGTTGCATTCTTGGATCTCCTGAGGGGGGCAGGGCGTCATGAAATGCTCTGGAATGGGGCTTGAAGCCGGCATTTTTTGCTTCTTCCAGGTACGGGGACATGAGACGGCTCATTGGCTTCTCCATCCGTGATATGTGGTATAAGCTTGGTGAGTAGGCGTGCCTGTGCTGGAAAGATGCATCTGCCTGCTTCCAGTGCCTTCCTGAAGACCAACCCCCACCCTATCCTTCCCCGTGAATCTGCCTCTGTGTGATGTTCCTGAAGACCTATGGAGTCTAACAGGAATTTGTAGGAGGGAGGAGAAGGCAGGGCTGCTGTGGGAGTGATCCGCGTACGTCACGGGAATGCTTGTTGCTGATTGGAGGTCACTGTTCTACATCCTGCTTGTGTGATGTGGCCCGGAAATACATTTGGACCTCACGGGGTGGGAGAATGGATCCTCCCAGGAATGACTCCCGAAGCTGCCCGTGGTCACAGTGACTGAAGGACTGGCTTGTGGTTCATGGTGAAGGGAGAGATGAGAGGGAGGGACCGTTGCTGACATTCCGAGTGAGGCATGGACTAAACAGATCCTATAGAAACTTCAAAGCGCATCCTTTAAGGTCACCTCCTTTCTCTTACTGATCAGGAAACTCGAAGTGGGAAGTTGCTTTCTTGAGCTCGGACAACCAGAAGTCTCAGAGTGGGGCTTTCATTCCGTAAGCACAGTGGCCATTAATCTTGCTTATGGATTGAATACTGCATGAAAGATAGATGGATAAGTCAGTGAAGAGTGAGCAAGTCCGTCTCTGACATTTGGTTTTCTCTTTGACTCTTGTGTACAATTCAGTTGTTCTGCTCTGGGCTTAGTTATTGGCCCTCAGCAGTAGAGGCATTGATAAAGGGATTTGCCTCTTGGCTTTAACCTCTATGACCATCCTGGACTTTGTTTCCCACTTCCCCAGAACTCTTCATGTGTTCTGGCCCCCATCAGATGCTCTGGGTAACTTTTAGAGTAAGATCTATCCTCTGCTAGAGGAGGGGGCATATAGTATAGTAGGTTGAATATCAGTATGGTTTCTGTGGATGTTGGTGATATCAGACCCCAGCTAAGACCACACACTTAATGATAGGAAAGTCACGAGTTGGCTCATAGAGTCTAAAGCAGA
Organism: Microtus ochrogaster; assembly: GCF_000317375.1. NCBI lineage: Eukaryota > Metazoa > Chordata > Mammalia > Rodentia > Cricetidae > Microtus > Microtus ochrogaster. The sequence continues at coordinate 55,815,651 of NC_022014.1, read as the reverse complement.
GCAAAGGACCTAGGCCCAGAACAGACTGCTGCAGGTCTGCTTGGGGCCTTGCCAAGTCATGTACAGGCTACCATCAAGCAAGAGAATTTAACATCCCTTGGCCTAAGTAAAGGAATTAACACTGTCTCACAAAGTCCCTGTAAAAGTCTTAAGAGAAAGACTGCAGTGAATATAGCTGTGGAGGTCTGCACACATACGTCAAAATTTTTATTCCTATTCTTATTCTGGTCCAAAAAGATGGAACCTACCGCCGGGCGGTGGTGGCGCACACCTGTAATCCCAGCACTCGGGAGGCAGAGGCAGGCGGATCTCTGTGAGTTCGAGGCCAGCCTGGTCTACCAAGGGAGTTCCAGGACAGGCTCCAAAGCTACAGAGAAACCCTGTCTCGAAAAAAAAAAAAAAAAAAAAACAAAAGATGGAACCTAATTGGGCTGAATCTCAGTCCAGTATACACCATAAGACTCAAAGAATGGGGTTCAGACAGCAATCTGAAAGAGTGAAGTAGAGAGAGCCCTGTAACCCATAGAGATTCTACAGGGCAGGTACTGCCAACATTTGGATTAGGATAACCTTTGACTGTAGGGGCCATCCTTGGGTATTGGATCTGAACTCTATCATCTAAGCTGCTAGTGGCAATGTCCCCAGTTGTGGCTATCAAAACCTCTTCAGATATTATGATGTTCCCCTAGGAGATATTTTCTTATCATGTCCTATGTCTGGCAACTTTGAATAAGGACAGGGCTATCAGAAATACTTTGTCTCACTTCTCATTTGTGTTAGCTAGCTTTTTGTAACTAGGACCAGAATAGCCAAGACCATTCCTTAATTTGCCTTGTGGTTTCAGAGGCTTCGGCCCACCCACCCTTGGCTCTGTGAATTCAGAGCTTGTGGTGAACCTCACGGCAGCTCAGGGGTGTGCAACAGAGGCTCCTCAGATCATGGTGGAAAGGAAATGAGCTGGGGGTGGCAAAACACAGTCCCATCCCTACCCTACCCTACAATGACACACAGACCTACCTACTTCTTGCGGCCAGGCCCTGCCCCTTAGAGTTTAATTCTCCTCCAGAAAATACTTGACATTAGCTAGAAGCCAAGCCTTAGCCCGTGTGGAACATTGTGTGCTCCAAACCTAACACCATTGCTTTGCAATAGAAAAAGGAAAGAAAGAAAACAGAAGGCAATGTAAGTGCAGACACGTGTGAAGGGGAAGCAAGGGCCAGGAGCAAAGTATTGCTAACCGACTTCAGCAGACAGCAGCCACCAGTGGCTGCAGCTCTCCAGCCCCTTGCTATCTGGCTAGAATGCAAGCTCATCACTACCACATCTTCTGATTTTTTTTTTTTCAAAAGAAACCAAAAACCTGGTTCTTTCAAGGCATTTCCCAGTGTGTGCATATCAATGATGACTAATTGAATGTTTTCAAAATATTGCATGCTCCCAGTGAGAGAATGGCTTCCCGCTTTGCATACTGTATTCCTACCAACAGAGAGACTAGCTGAAGCTGCGGTGGGCCTCTGCTCCCAGCTCCCCACCCCAGGCTCTGTCAGAATCACAGAACAAGGAGCTCTGCTCTGTTGGTTGCAAGAGGCTCCACACAGCCTGCTTCTCCTCTGAACATCCTTCACTGCACCCTTTTCCACCCAGAAGATTTTATTTAGATATAGATTATGTTTTGGCAGGGAGTCTTGTACTTCCAATTATGCTGATGAATGAAAAGCTGTTACCAAATATTCCACCTGCTTAGAATCACAGAACACCAGAGCTGGAAAGGGCCCTTTAGAGATCATATTGTCCAGCATTTTTCAAACATTTATTTTTAGCTGAGGGCCAATAAAAAGAAGACTCCATGCTTGATAAGTAAATGGGATAGGAAGCAGAAATATTGTAATTAAAGTGAGCAGGGGACATAAGTCCTGTTATAAATGGCTGACTCCCAGTGCCAACCCCTGAGGACAGCTGGGTAAGGGGTTTTTATATGATCTGACCTTTGGTTTTACCAGCGAGGAAACTGAGGATCAGAGAGGAGAAAGGGCTCATACATAATCACTTAGTGGACTAGAGGTAGGAACCAAACAAACATGCTGGCAGAAGAGCTTGCTCAGACACATCACAGATTTCTTTGCTACTCAAAATGCCTGAAGAATGAATTAGCACAATTAAAAGACCTATCTAGGGGTCACAGGGAAAAAGCCATGGATTGCGACTGCTCTCAGTGATGGTATTTGCTGGGGGTGGCAAGGAGTTTCTGAAGAGCAATTGTGAGAACAGAGAGGCCCAGGCCACTCTATGTGAAGGGGATTAGAGGTGGCCTCTGGCATGTCATCTAAATGCTGTATTTCCACACCACGCTGCTAAAGATCTGATCGTGGAGAGCAGCACCACAGCCCTGCTGGTCTTCCCTAAATGGCCCCTTGTTCAGACAAATGATGGTTACTGCAGGAAACAGAAATCAAAGGAAACTGTGCCAAAAGAAACACCCTTCACCTCTTGGCCAGACTTCTGAGGAAGAAGAAAGCACATCATTCTGAAGGGGTCTTCCTGGTGTGTGTGGGTAGGTGTGTGAGCACACCCATGCACACACACCCCAGGCTTTCACTCACTAGTGACATGGCTACCCTCTTTTTCCTTGTCTCTTTCGGGAATAAGAACAGAAATCCGAGGCAGGGAGGATGAGTGGCTGCCTCGTTGACATCCTCCCCTGTTGCTCCATGGGATTCTGGGGTTAGCGCACTAATGAGATTAGCTTGATAATCCTCACCAGGGCCAAGCTCTGAGTTCATTAGGGACCGATGTGGTGAGACCACTACACAGCTAATGACGGGCTTGAAAGGGCAGCTCATGGAATAGCTGAGCTCTCAGTAGTAGCTTTTGCTGAGGGCTCATGCAGTAGCTCTTCTTTTCCTAGCTGACTGGATCGTGATAATGGTTTTGTTTCTGTTTTTAGAATTGAAATTTGTTCAGCTAACAATGTCTCGGAGTAGATGGTGGTCGTGTGACCCGGATCTGTCCCACAAAGAAAAAAAAACCCAGCAGAAACATGTTTGTGTGTATTTAGCAAAGTATTTCTTCAGAGAGAAATGGGGGTGGAGGAAATGGGAAGAGGGAGAAAGGACTCAGAGCACAGCACATCATTATTTTGCTCTTCTTCTTTCTGGAGAATGACATGATGGCTGGAGAGACCGCAATCATGTTGACGCCTTGAGGACACAGTCACATGCTGAGGATGGAGGTGACACTTTGTTCTGTCTTCTTAGATTCCCAGCTCTGAACTGACTGTCTTCTGAGATTTTGTTAAGGAAGAAAATGAGAGCTTTAGGGTTAGCCTTGGTAGCCAGATTTTCATGATACCTCTAACGAATAGATCAGCTCATTTGACTCTCTGATCTCATAGGTCATGTAGCTCTGGCAGGTCAGCTGAAGCAGAAGGACACAAGGTTAGCAAGCAACGGTTCCTTGAGCTGTCCTTAGAAGAATTTGTCTTTGTACCCCAAGCCTCGTGTTCTCATGAATAATTTTTCCAAAGAGTTTACATTTTCAAATGACATGAAATAGCCAACTGTTTTCCAGAGAATACTGATAATAAGTAAATTATAGTGCATGTTAGTATTTGAAATTGTGCTTTAATGCCGGCAGCAATCAAGAGACTCAGCATCAGTATCTTCTTCTTATTAGGAAAGTCTGTAGCAGCCATGTGATTACAGAGACCTAATTGCAAGGCTCAACTCAGACTTGAAGGTTATGTAACAGTCATTCTTCTGGGAAGAGTATAGGCATGTGTGTGTGTTCACGCTTGCATGTGTGTTGACTTGAGAAAGGAGGCATGTCATGAGAGTTTTTGGCGAGGAAGACTACTTAGTGTTAGGAGCACAGCCATTTAAGGGTTTGTGCCTTTTGTGTTTTAGGGTCCTGGACCAATGCCAATGGTATAGGTTTCTAAAACTGGATTTCTGCTGAGCATGCGGTAATGCCCATTTTGCTAAAATGACTTTGCATTTAACCTTCCCACTTTCCCTTGGTTTAATGTCAGGCTGATGTGTTAACTGTCATCATGGGAAAAAAGACAGTAGCTTCCTGACCACATGCGTTTGACGACCACACCTGGCAAGCCCAGGAGCACAGCTGGGCTGTTTCTTTTTATACACTTTCTTCATAACCAAGTGGACTGATAGCGGAAGGGTTGAGGGGAAATAGGGCGTGATTCATATCCTATAAGGAAGAACCTTCTGTTTAGGTGGGGGCATTAGAATATTGCTGTTTAAGGTGAAGCAATCGAGTCACAGAGACCATGGTGGAAATGTCTCCTAAAGCAGGACAGAGAGTGAGTGGCCCACCTCAGGGCTGAAGTAAAGATGCAACAAGGCAAGAGTTCCAGGAAGGTGGCCTAAGCAAACAGGCTGCTTGGAGTGGGATAGCAGGCTGCCCAGAAGAAATATGGAGTGGGGTTAGAGGAAACATCCATCCACACATCCATACACTTAATAGCAAACACTGAGCACTGTGGTGGACCATGGTACTTTAAATGGCAAAGGGTGCAATTGTTGTGATCAAAGTAGGGACTCTTGTGGTGAGGGTGTCTTGGGTCATCCAGATGGGCTTATGCAATTATAAGGTCCTTGAATATGAAGAGAGAGGCAGAAAAATGAGAACTAGAGAAGTCTGAGGAAGGCCCAATAAGGGTTAAGGTGAGAGGTCATAAACCAAGGGATAGAAGGAGACTCTAAACCTGTCGGGGAAAGGAAACACATTCTCTCTTGGACTTCTGACCTCCGTCATGTGTGTTCTTCCTTGGTGTTTTAGTACAATAAAACCCATTTTAGACTTCCATTCTCCAGGAGTACGAGAAAATGTGTTTGAAGTCATCAGTGAGTTGTGACTAACCACATCAATAACAGGAATCCAGTACAAGCACCTACTAAAGGTCATGTGACTGAGATTAAAACTTAATACAGACGAACAACACAGGCCTGGCCTCATTGACTGGGTCGTACCACTGAGAAGTAGAATATTGGTTGCAATTCTTTGATTCATGTCTGTAAAGATGAAACAGCTATAAAGTAGAACCTGGAGGCACACAGAGAGCCTATGAGGACCACTCAGAGTGAGTGTCATGGACTGCTCCAACAAGGAGGAGCCAAAAGCTCTTCTTTCTATTGACCTGTCCTGTTGGGGTAGAACGTGAGCTGTAAGTCTTATTTTAAATACAGTAGTACCTACACTATCAGACTATTCAAAAGGCCTGGACATGGCACTGCCTATAATGCCAATAATTGGGAGCTGCAGACAGGACGATCAGGAGTTTGATTTAATCTTCAGCTATATAGGCCAACATGGGCTGTAGGAGACCCTGTCCTAAAGGACAAAGGAAGGGTAAGAGAAAGAGAGAATTAAAAGGAACAATGAATTAATTTTAACTACACAAATGTACTTTATGATGAGGATTACATTCTAATAAACTCAGCATAAGCTATTTTAATAAGATATGTAAGTCGGAAATGTATCACAAATCCTCACCCAGCTGAGTAACCCAGCGCCCTGGAGTTTTGGCGACCTTTGCTCCCAGTGGTGAAGCTTCCTGGAGTACAGCTTTCTGTATCTGCCTGACATCAAGAGCGAGTACTGAATTGCGTATCACTAGCCTGGACAAAAAGGATCCAAATTCAAAATCCAAGATGCAGAGCTGGAGATATAGCTCAGAGGTAGAATGCTTGCCTGGCATCCACAAGGCCCCAGGTTCAAGTCCAGCAATGAAAAAAATTCAAGACAATTTCTATAAAATATACTTTACTTTAGTAGTAGCTTTGAAGTTGAATAGTTAATCTCATAAACCAGGAATAGTCTCTATTTTATTTAACTTCATATTTCAAAGTTGTATGACTTTTAAGAGATGATCGGCATAAAACATCTTCAAGGTTTTAAAATATTTTATTCTTGGGTAGATTTTTTTGTATGCTCAGACTACATTGACTCCTGGATAGTCATACCTCAATTGTTCAAAAGACAGCAGCTCACGGCATCTACAATGAGCCTTAGCATCCTAAAGAATGCCTAGGAGTTTATTCTCATGAGCATGTGTGGGATTGGACTCAGAGAGGGGAGTGAGGCTGAGGCCATTTGTGAAAGCCCAAGGGAGAAGAGGCAGGATATACTGGAGAAGCCGAGGACAGGGTACCGAGGGAAGGCAGGTGCAAGGCATGAATAGGGCACAAAGGGGCCTCCAGCCAATGGCCTGCAGAGTGCAATGCCTTCTACCCGTCTGTGAAGGTGGACCAGGCAGCATCCAATGGGCCCGAGAGCAGTGTGGAGGACCATAAGTGTCAGAGCAGTAAAAGAAAATCCATCTGCATCCTGTCCCTCGTTAATTCTTTACAATAGGAGTGAATTAAAGTATAAAACAAAAAGCTGAGTAGTCTGTAAGTTCCCATTAAAAGGCCCAGTGGTTTTCACATGGAGTGTTATTTTGTTTTAGTTCTCCTCTTTCTAGAACCTGATACAGCGCTGAGCCCAAAGGACCACCCCCACCCCCACCCACTGTGCCACCATCTTTATTTAACATTAAGGCTACTGAGTTCCCTCAGGTCCCATATATTGAAAAGCCCCATGTTTCTGTGTTTCTATTCACTGTTTAACCTTCTACCATGTACCATGTGTTTCTAGAGGTCCAGGGAGGTTGAGTGATGAGAGCTGACCATGGGAGTCAGTGTCAGAGACTCCATAGGCCGGAGGGAAGCAGGGCCAGGCACCTCCCAGAGCTGCCGGGATAGTTTTCCAGGCTGAAGCTGAAAGGCTAGCCAGCTATCCTCACTCTTCTCCCTGAGAACACAGTGATGTTTTCTTGATTTGGAAATGCCCAGGAGGTCTACCGGACTCTGAAACCCAAGATGTCATAACTTGCCCTTGTTGTTGTACATGTCAGGGTCTGTGGTAACATGTAGTGAGCCATATAGTCTGCCTCTTCTGTCCTGCAGCAGCCTCATGGGATCTGCAACCTCTTCAGCTCCTTTCAAAAATTCCCAAGGATTTCCTATCTTCCTTTCCTTGCCCATGATCTCAGATTCTCTGTGTTCAGTTGTCAGTCTTCCCTGAAGGAATGACAGGCAAGTGCCATTGAGTTGATGAGCAACTCAGGTGGGAACACACAGGGCCCCTTTACATCCACACAGGTAGGCTTTCCCTGAACTCCCATTGAACTCCCAGAACTGGATCCTTCCAGCACCCAGCCCTGCCACACCTGGAGTTAACCTGCTGGCTCCCCGGCATTTTAAATGCCTTTTCTAATTGCTATCTCTCCCCGGTAGTATCCAGCATTTAATATCTATCTATATCTATATCTATATCTATATCTATATCTATATCTATATCTATATCTATATCTATATCTATCAGACCAATCCCTCTATATCTTCTATTTCTTCCCCCCATATAGCAGCAGGTGTGTTTCTTGAACGAGAATTCTTTTCTTCCAAATGAGTTTCTCTTCAGTTAGTTACAAATGTGTTCTCTCTGTGAGCTTGTGTGCCTATGTACATAAAGATATACAAATCCATGCTCTCCTTTGGCTATTTAGACAAGAATTCTAATGTGCTGATTTTTTTTATATAAAGGAATAATATTTCTTTGGGGGACAAAGTTAAGTGCCTTTGCAATCACGGTGTATTTAAAGATCAGCATCTCTCTTCTCTTCTTTCCCCATTTTCCCAAATACCTCAACAGACTACAGAGAAAACAGGTCAAAAATATCAAAATATCTTCCCAGTCTACAGCATCTCCATCCTTCATTTACAAGCGCTTTAAAGATATCCCTATCACCCCGGCATCCTCTGATATTCTACAGGCCTTCGTTGCCTAAGCAGCCATCCCCACCCGCCGTTGCTTATCTGACAGCTCCAATTTACCTTCTGCCTAATATTGCACTCGACTTTGAATTTTAAAACCCTCCTGTTGTTTGAAAAGGATCTTGAAGGACAACGTCAGAAGCCTGTGTTAGCAACTACTACAAACCAGGAAGAAGAAGTAAGAGTATTTTCCTTTTGTCTGTTTGGGCTAAAGTAAGGAACTGAGGTTCGAGTTTAATCTGAAGGCGAATTTAATTAATCCAGGCCAGTGGGTACAAGAAGACAATTTTAATATAAAAGCACACTCACACACCCGGAGTTCAGCGATCCACCGTAAACCGGAAAACAGGAAGCGCTCCAGTCTCGCGTTCCAATTAATTAGTAACAACATTCGCCCGAGGCTGTCCCGCCCCAAAAGGCGGGGTCTCTCTACATTAATCCACATGCCTTCAGAGATAGAGCTGATTGCCCAGAAACGCATTTCTGTGCCGTTCAACTCTGCCTGACTTCCTCATTTACTTCCCATAACCGCAGGTTTCTTCGGACAATGCCTTTTCCCCTGGATTTGGGGGAAATCCTCCAACATGACAGTTAAGGCTGAATGAGAATTGATTTTCAATGACCTTTCCTCTCAGTTGCTTTTCCCACTTTAATCGAAAGAAGCCGTGCCAGGCTGCACACGGTGCCGCCTGGAGCCCTTTGTCCCGTGTCCTTCCTCACAGTGGAGGAAACCAGGCAGGCTCCTGCGCTCTAGGGTGCAAGGGGAAAGAGGGGCCACTACCGATGGCGTAGGCATGGTGTCAGCTTCTAGGGGGCCACTGCTGGGATTTGTCTACCGTCACTCCCTGGGGACTCTGCAGTTCCTAGGTGCTAATCTTCCTTCTTCACCTCTGGGATGGCTTCCCGTTCTGGGGCACTTACTGAACTCTGCTCAACAGGCTGCCTTCTGTGGTTCTTTCTGAGAAAGCAGCATGGTGACAACAGTTAATGCTCTGTGACATGTCATGTGACATGCATTGACCTGGCAGCTCACTGAATAATGGCTTTTTTGTAAGGGGGGAGAATGTGAATATAAGTGTGCATACATGGTATGGAATACATGTGGAGGCCCAAGGACTACTTTAGGTACTACTTTAGTTGGTCCCCAACCTCTGCCATGTTTGAGAGGAGATCTCCTTGTCATGCTTCTATTGCTTATACCAGACTGGCTCGTCTGCCAGCTTCTGGGATTCTCCTGTTTTGTCTTCCCATCCCTTCATAGTATCGCTGAGCTCATGTACACTTGTGCTACATGCCCATTTTATTATTATTAATTTTTAATATACCACTCCCAGTACCCCCTTACTCCCCCCCCCCACCTTCCCCTACCCCCAAACATTGCTCCACAGAGAGGGTAAGGCCTCCCTTGGGAAGTCAACAAAGTTTGTCCCATCATCTTGTTGAGGCAGGACCAAGCCCCGCCCCCCACTGTGCCTAGCCTGAGCAAGGTATCTCTCCACAGAGAATGAGCTCCGCAAAGTCAGTTCATGATTTAATTAGGGTTAGAGCCTCGTCCCACTGCCAGTGGCCCCACATACTACTCAAGCCCCACCATTGTCACCTGCATTCAGGGGGCCCGGTTCAGTCCTATGCATGCTCCCCAATTGTCAGTCTGGAGTGAGTCAGTGAGCTCCCACACAGAAACATATGGGGATACATGTCTGACTTTTACATGGGTTCTGGGGATTCAAACTCGGGTCCTCATGCTTGGGCAGTAAGCCCTTTTGCCCACTGAGCCATCTCCCCAGCCCATGACTCATTATTTTTAAAAATGACTTTATGACATGAATACTATTGTTAGCTTAAGCTGTAGGTAAGGACATTGAGTCTCCAAGAGGTGAGACACACTTGCTCAACATGGCACATCTAGTTGATACAATTCCATTTACAACTTGGGGAAGCCAGGCTCCGGAACTGGTGCCCTTAGGCGTTTCATCTGTTGTGGGGTGCTGAATCTGCCTGGTCCTGTGCCAAGTGCACACAGACATGATCTCACAAGCTGAGTCTGCTCAGCCTCTGGTGAGACACATGTCCATGTCAAATAGCTAATGACTGAGGAGCCAGGCAAAGCATTTTCCTCAGTGGATAGACGCTGCCTGGGTTTCGAATCTGCTCTCCATTCAGGCCTACCAAGATGATGAGAACAGGAACAGGTTTCTGCCCTCGTGGAGTCCAGTACAGGAAGCAGGTGTCAATCAAATGAGTCTATAAGTAAGGATGTTTCACAGTTGGGTGAAAGGTTGGGGGTGGGCAGAGTAGGTATCAGTCTAGCTGGGGTGCAGGGTGAAAAGCAGGGGGGCGTGCCTGTATTCCTGTGTTGGAGCTAAGATGGGAGCCACCCATGGGAAATGGGATGAAGAAGAGCAGAAAGCAGCAGGGAAAGCATTCTCAAGAAAGGCCTTGGAGCTACAGAAGCCAGGCAAACACGTGGCACTGGAGCCAAGCTAGCGTGGCTGAACTGCAGACCAAAAGGGCATGGCCTGCAATGAGGCAGAAGGCATCAGAGGTCCATCTGCCTGAAAGTGCTATTTTAAAATCCCCCTAACCAAGCTATTCTACAGCTTCTTAAGAGAGACGTGCTTTTCTTGTTTCATAGAGCCCGCTGTTAGAAACGTTTTATCCAGACCTCGGAAGCACGGCTTACGATGCAGACAGATTTAATTCCAAGCATGCTTGCACACCCACCGCCCTCGCTTCTCTTCAGTTAGGGCTGTGTGTTGCAGAGGCGTGACGCAGGTGGAAGCCCTTGCAAACACTGATGCACTTAAGCATGCCGTTGCTCTCAGCCTTCCCAAACACTGAAGCACTTACCCGTGCCCTCACTATCAACCTTCATACGCTATTGGCCTTCACAAAGGGGGCTCATTTGGGATGATGCGTGTTCCTCTCTTGGCAAGCCAGCCTATACATAATGTTCAAAGCTGCCTGCCTCCTGGTAAACAGCTACAGAAGAGTTAACTCCTGTTTTGACTTTCCTCCTCCTTTCTTCCTTTCCCCAGCTTCCGGGAGCAGGACCTGTCTGTCCATCATGGAATTGTTTCATGTGCCCCTGTCCCTCTTCTTTTGCAGGCCAGAATAAAATCTGCTTCATCCCTGGCATGGTGGGACCTATATTAGAGATGACACTTATCCCTGAGGCTGAGCTCAGGAAAGCCACCATCCCAATCTTCTTCGACATGATGCTGTGTGAATATCAAAGGACTGGGGCTTTCAAAAAGGTAAAAAAGAAAAAGAAATCAAAGCTGGAAATTCACGCCAGAATCCCTAACTCTCGGCTCATTTTCCCCATAATGATACCCTCGTTCCATCTGCCTGTACATCATTCGGAGGCTTCAGTAGGACAGGGACATTGTTCGTGTGCCCAGAATGAGCTGGCAAATCACATTTGGTCAATTCTCTCACAGTTTCTGCCTGAGGCCAAGATGGAAACGCACTCTTTTGCTCTGTTCTTGTTCCATCCCATTCTCAAGATGCGGGAATCTTACTTCCGGACCCAGCGACTACCTAAATGTGCGTCTTAGGTACCGCTCCTGCCATATCACGCTCTTTTCCAACCATGTCTGGCACTTCATTTTCCTGAATGACTTTGAAAATCTGTATTATCTAGAGGAAAAAAAAATCCTATTAGCCAAGTGTCACACTCAGCCTGCACTTCAGAGTGGACAGCAAATGGAGTTAGAGGCCTGTCACTCAAGAGGCATCTGTGTGTGTATCGGGTCCTCAAGGTTTTCTTCAGCATGTCAGCCAGACTCACATAAAATGCAAGAATTCTCAGTCAAGTATTTTCCAATGAATGGGGTAGCGGGCATTATCAAGGCCAAATCATTCTAGAAGTTTGGGCAGGAGTAGAAATTGTCTGTGCGCATAGCAGGGGCCTGAAGCATTTAGTCACTTCCTTGTTTAGGCAGGTTGCTGCCAAAGCCACTGCAAGGCAGCCTGAATACTTCCCTTACATTTTGATGACTTCCCATGAGCCCCACCCTCTCAACCAGTTGAAGCTCTGTGTTCTGCACCTTCACCAGCATTTCTGCCTCTTCCTTCAAGCCCTGTCTTGCCTCCCAAGAATCCTGCTTGAAAGACTTCTGTAAAAGACATATTCCAAACTCCCTTTCCTGAGGATCCTTAGATGAACCATATTTCTTTTTCTTTCATCTGAAAGGTTTTTTAAAATTATATTTATTTTTTATTAAGCTATATATTTTTCTCTGTTCTCATCCCTCCCTCCCCCTCCCCTTCTACTCTCTTCCATGGTCCCCATGCTCCCAATTTACTCAGGAAATCTTGTCTTTTTCTCCTTCCCAAGTAGATGAGATCCACGTATGTCTCTCTTGGGGTCCTCTTTGTTGTCTAGGTTGGGGATTGTGAATTGTAGGCTGGTTTTTCTTTGTTTTATGTCTAAAAGCCACTTATAATACTTGTATATATGATATTTGTCTTTCTGGGTCTGGGTTACCTCATTCAATATGATGTTTTCTAGATCCATCCATTTTCCCACAAAATTTTTCTGCTGTGTAGTACTCCATTGTGTAAATGTACCACATTTTCCTTATCCATTCTTCGGTTAAGGGGAATTTAGGTTGTTTCCAGGTTCTGGCTATGGCAAATAATGCTCCTATGAACATAGTTGAGCACATGTCCTTGTGGTATGATTGAGCATCCTTTGGGTATATACCCCAGAGTGGTATTACTGGGTCTTGAGGTAGATTGTTTCCTAATTTTTTGAGAAATCAGCATACTGACATCCTGTGCCATCTAGCACTCCCACCAGAAATGGAGGAGTGTTCCCTTTACCCCACATCCTCTCCAGCATAAATTGTCATCTGTGTTTTTGATCTTGGCCATTCTTACAAGTGTAAGATGGAATGTCAGAGTTGTTTTGATTTGCATTTCTCTGATGACTAAGGATGTTGAACATTTCCTTAAGTGTCATTCAGCCATTTTAGAATCCTCTGTTGAGAGGTCTCTGTTTATGTCTGTACCCCATTTTTTTAAAGATTTATTTATTTATTATGTATACAACATTCTGCCTCCATGTATGCCTGCACGCCAGAAGAGGGAGCCAGATCTCATTACAGATGGTTGTGAGCCACCATGTGGGTACTAGGAATTGAACTCAGGACCTCTGGAAGAGCAACCAGTGCTCTTTAACCACTGAGCCATCTCTCCAGCCTCCCCCCCCATTTTTATTGGATTATATGTTCTTTTGGTGTCCAATTTCTTGAGTTCTTTGTATATTTTAAAGATCAGACCATTTGAAGATTTTTTTCCCATTCTGTAGGCTGTCATTTTATCTTGTTGACCGTGTCCTTTGCTTTACAGAAGCCTCCCAGTTTCAGGAGGCCCCATTTATTAATGGTTTCTTTTCGTGTCTGTGCTGCTGGGGTTATTTTTAGGAAGTGGTCGCCTGTGCCAATAAGAGATGAACCATATTTCTGTCATCCTTCCCTGGCTCATTGTTTCTCAGGTTCCTGTCCATCAGAAGCCATGCCTGCCAGCTGGTGTTCCAGCTCCACACCCTCATCCCCACCCTCACTCTGGCTGACTGTTGAGCTTGCCAGCCATCCCCTCCATTCTCCACTTACCCTACTCTCCAGCCATCTCCATAGCTACCCTGGGTGACTTTGTCCTATAAGATATTCTTTATGTATTTCTTCTGCCTGCTCCTTCACTACTTCATTCTAAACTTTGACTGGTCCTCAAGGACTTGTCCCACGTGTCATGTCCTTCAAGAGATCTCTGCTTTCCTGCTTGTCATTTTGTGTATTGAGGCATTGACTATTGTTTCCTGCCTGTGGTTATTTCTTTGTAAGTATTTGACTCTCCATCAACCTCACCTAATCAGAATGGTAATAATGATGACCAGAACAGACACTAACTAGTGTTCACGGTGTGGCAAACATTGTCCACACCTTTGTTACATTCATGTAGTCTCTCTTCTTCCCTTTGAGATTGGTAACACCAATGCCCATCTTACAGAAATCAGAGAATTGAACTTTTACTGGTAGCTGGTGTCTCAGCTGGATGTGTCCAAGTTCTTACTGTTTTAACCGAGGAATTGAAATATGGACACACAGAGATGGCCAAGGAGCAGAGAAACAATTCCACAGCAAATGAATAATGCAGATCAGATACACTGTCAAGAGTGCCTGCGGGTCACAGCAGTGAAAGTACCAGGGGCTAGAGTAAGGAGAGACTGATTGCTAAGGTGCCCTGTTACTAAAGTTTGGATGCTTTTCTATTTTGATGGACAGATTAGAGTTATATTTTTCTCCTCTGCCCCTCCTTTCCTATGAAACATGTGATTTTAATCATACTCATTTCTAATTATGCATAGATGTAAAATGGTGAATAGGAATCGTTCCCTCAAAGTTCACTTGTAGAACAGTTTGTCTCCCGTGCAGGCAGCTCAAACCAGTGTAGTCTGGATGAAGCCCCTCCCTTCCTACCAAGGTACAGCTGAGAATATATTTGAAAAGAAACTATTTTCAAAAGGGTTGTTAGAAACAGAGAAGCATTGTATTTTTCAGTGTGGAGTGTGTATGCACGTTGCGTAGGTAGAAGTCCTAGATTGCTAGGTACATTGTTAGGAGGTGTGTGTGTGTGTGTGTGTGTGTGTGTGTGTGTGTGTGTGTGTGTGCGCGCGTGTGTGTGTATGGTACATGCAAGTGGAGATCTTAGGTGTATGCACATAGCCCACACTAAGTGGAGTCCCAGGCTGCTAAGCTATTCCCTATGCTTATCTGCCCCAGAAAGCACACATCTAGACTACGGCAAGGCAGAGCTTACAATACACAGGTCAACATTATTCCCAAACCCATGCTCTGCCCATTGAATATCCACCCATCAGTATTTTCTAATAAACACCAGCTGAAGGAATGAAAGCCAGTCTGTAGAGCATTCCATGGAACACCGGTCTAACAATACCCTCCAAGGATAAATATTGCCAGTGAAAGGCTGTGGGGGGCACCATTGTGCGTTGTAAGCCTCTTGGAGATTCCTGGTGCACACCAACCAAGAGCTGACCCATTCCATGATTAACAGGGCCTGTTTGAGTTCTCAAGTTTACTCTTCCAAGACATATCTATTGTGCCCATCATTCTTCCAAGTCCAGCTCTGGAAAGAGTGATTCCATAAGGGCCAGGGACTAGTTTGCTGCTATGGTACCTTCATAAGCAGATGCTCTGAATACCCCTTTAGAATACCCATAGCTCCCACTTGCCAGAAGGACAAGTTTCCCCTTGGTAGTTAGCCTGAGAAGAAATCAGGCAGAGGAGTGCAGATGGAGAAAAGAATTCCACTTTATCCTTTGGACTGGAGCAGCCTGGAGACGAGAGCCCAGAGTAAGTAACCGAAGACAATTTAGGATCAACTGTCATTTAAGGAAGATGGGTCTATGAAGCATGGGGACACCTGAAGGCACATGACATTGTATGAAAAGCCATCCTGCTTCCCTTCAGGGCAGTACCTTCCACCAGCAGACACCTTGGAAGAGGTCCTGCACATGGGTGTATAGAAGAAACATCCCTGTACCTAATGGCATGCAGTGTGCTAAACGAGATCTGGTGACTGTCTGATTGAGACCTCATTGTAAGCATAGTTCCCAATTGCTTCTCCTTGCTGCTTCCTTATCAAAAGAGACAGGACAATCAGACTGACTAATGGGGCAGGTGCCCTTGTGCAAACTATCAGGAATGTTTGATGGGGACTCAGCTGGCAGAGGAACTGGCCCAGGTGCATGGCTTTGGGCTCAGAGCGAGTGGCTATGGAAAGCTGTCCTCTGCAAAGGAGGCAGGCAAGGCCCTGGTGAGACCCCAAGCAGCCATGATAGTCTCCTGAAAAAAAAAAAAAGAGCAGAACCCAGATTGGGGTTTAGAATGTAGGAGATCTCCAGTATAAACCAGCCTAAGAGTATCATTGCCAAACGGTCTGAGAGGAGAGAACCTCCTGCCCCTCTTAGAGAACCAGCTTTCCCAGAGGAGCCAGGAGAACAAGATGAAAAGGAGACTGACCCGGGCCTCTGCTACCAGTTCATAGCAGGCTTTCTGGTCTAGAACGACTTGCCTAGTCCTTCTGTGGGTCCTTCCTTTGCCTAAAGAGATCCTAGATAGCTCAGGCCTAGGCTTCAGGAAAGGCTATGTTGCTTCTGGGGGCCATGGTTCATCTACAGAGACCAAGATTGGCTCAAGGGTATTATAACATTATAATAGGCTTGACTCTGGAGTGCATAGCATGATAGGCTCTAAGTGGCTCAATTGGCTGGGGATTAGGAGAGAGTGAAGCCCAGGGGAAATCTCTCTCTCTCTCTCTCTCTCTCTCTCTCTCTCTCTCTCTCTCTCTCTCTCTCCTTTGTAATCCCTTGGCCACCTCAAGGTCACATTGTCCTGTCTCCTGCTGTAGCCCAAATCTCATAAGCAAACTGATAAGTACAATTGATGTTCTCTTCATAAGGGCATCCTTCCTTCCCAGACCATTAAGGACTCCGTCATTGTTTAGGATGGGATGTTCCCTCCCTGGTATACTCTGTGAATCTTTTGGTGGGGAAGAAATGTGAATAAGAGGGGCCCTGGATTGGTCCCACCATGGCAAGAGGTGCCTGCCATTCCCCTGTGGGAGGAAAACTCATTGTGTCCTGACAGTGAGGTGCAGTCCTAACACGCACCCGGTGTGGAGATTTGTTAGTAAACCTTCTCCACACTATACCAGGAGTGTCTACAGGCCACAGCTGGTCCCTCTGCACAGAACCCCCAGCACCTACACTAAATGCAGATGTCAAGTCCTCCATCCAACCACATTTCTTGAAAATGGCCTCAAGCATTAGGAGAAGGCATTCCAGCAAAGGAAAGGGCATTCCAGTGAACAGTGAATTTTTAAAAAAAATAACCTTTATTTTTGCAATATAGTCAAAGGCAAGAGAGCAAGGAAGCATCAAATAGACAGTTTTAAAAGTTAGGGAATGCCAGTCATTGCTGAAGTGATGCCCTGTGGTCAAAAGACTGGCTAGCTTTCAGATCACTTCTCTGTGGAAAAAAGAAAACAGAGACTCCCTGGGTACCTGTGGAAGGAAGGTGGGGCCCTGGGCTAGAAAGTGTGGAGCGGCCATCTAAGGAGATTACAGAATGAGACTATGTCCCAGCTGGCTGAGCACTAAGCCCCTAACAAGCAGGAGATACTCTAGATTCCAGAATCCTGCTAAGAAGAACATAGCCTTTTGTAACAGTACCTAGCATCGTGCTTGTACACAGTAGGAGCTCAACCATTGCTGAATGAATTAGCAGATCAAGAGGCCGGTTCAGCAGGTTCTACTGAGACTGAGCCCTGACATGGAGTAGGCATGGTGATTTCAATGGTTTGGATTATGAGTGTAGCAAAGATCAACTCAAGCATGTGTTCTGAACACTCCTGTGTTTTGCAGCTGTGTTTTGCTGGTGAGACCCACTGCCTGGAAGCTGAGCTAGTCTGGGGCTCTCAAGTTCTGTCTCCTGACATGTATGATGGGTATTATGCCATTGCAGGTTGCCAGCTGAGCTCTTGGGGGGATGTATGGGGTCAGTTAGAGACCAGATCAAGGAAAGGCTACCCTGGTTCCCACAGGCCTCCCTTATCAGATGCCATCACCTCCAATTTCCTTTAATCCCGCCTCTACCCACCAAGCAGCATTTTGTTAACAAAGGAGTCTTAGGGCTGATGGACAGCTTCATCTTTGCTATCCCTCTGCCACGCAGATGTGTAACACCCTGACCCCATTAAAGTCAGAACCAAAAACATGAGAAAGCACTCTTGGTCCCTAAACTTCCTGTTAGAGGAGCAGGGTTCCTATCAGAAAACAGTCTATCAAACATGATTATAAACAGCTGGGAAACTTGACAGCAGCTAGGAGGGGCAGCAGAAGTGGAAAGAAAATCTGGAAAGCTAAAAGAGAGGGTCCTTTCTGGATGTTTGGGGTTCACATCTTTGGAGAAGACAGACTGCATTCTACTTGCTGCATAATGGCAGCCTCGGTGGCAAGACCTGTTCAGTGACATGGCAGATATGTCTGGGAAGGGTTGTACCCCTGGGTCTAACCTAGATAAAGTTCAGCCAACCTTTGCAACCCAATACAAAGGGCCTTTGTTTCTGAGTCCTCATTTATAAAGTAGGGTCACTGTCCATCCTGCTGCTGCTGTAAGGATTGCATGAGATTATAGTGTCAGTGGCAAGGACGTGTCCATGCTAGTCACTGTGAACACTTCCTGAGCATCCATTGTATCCCACACACCAGACTTGGCTTTGCATACATGTAACTTCTTAACACTGCTACCAAGAAGCAAGCGCTGTTTCAAACCTGCATGTGATGGATAAAAAAGATGACATCAGAACGATCGTTTATCCATAGTCACGTGGCCAGGGAAAAAATATCAAAGCACAGCTCAAGCAGTTCTTCTGATGCCAAAGCCCGTGGCCATAGGCAACCCCGAACATGGCGCAGGATGTGTCTGTCAGAGACCTTAACTCTTCCAACCCACCCCGGAAGGCTCAGGAGTTGTGTGCCATCTCTGGCTCTGCCCCCTCCCTAGTACCCTGCAATTTCCCTCCCGACAGGCTCTTTTGTGACCCTGAGACAAGTGCTTATTTACCCCCATCCACTGCTCCGCTCCTAAGAGCCGTTCATCTCACCGAGAGGAACAGTGCCAGCATTTCCCAGAGAACCACTCAGACAACAGTGACAAAAACACCGTGTTTCTTGCCCAGAGCCACTTTCCAGTAGCAGTCGGCTGCAATAACAGCAACATTACTGGCAATCACAGGGTGAGCTCTCTCGGTACATGGGAGCTTATATACGGCTGTCATGCTTTATGCCTAAACCTCCTCTACCCCTTACTGCATGGCGATACCATGGATGCCGCGGCGATGCTCTTTGTGTTGACAAGGGGTTGGCAAACTACAGCCACCCTGGCACATGTTTTGGAAATACAGCTTTACGGGAGTCGCCATGCCCGTGAGTTTCTGTGCTGTTTGCGGCTGCTTTTGCACAACGATGGAGCTGAGCAGTTGTAACAGAGAGATTCTTAGGTTGACTCTGCCATGAGTACGCAAGTATAGTACCTTAGTGTAGAATCTCAAGGTTGTAAGAATAAAGATGGCTAGCCTTTGGGGGGTGGGGGGACAGCAGACAGACCAAGGCACAGTTCCATGTCCTTTTCTACCAGCATCCTGCCCTTGGGGACATTTATCCATTAGTCCATTGCAGAAAATGTCTGCCAGCTCATGGTATGGCTTAGTTAACAGAGGCCTAGAAAGACCCTTTAGTTCTTCAATATGGCAGGTGATTGGAAGAAGGATCTAAAACCTATATTCACTATTGCTGTGCCACTATTGCCCCAGCACCCAGTGGAAACAACTTAACGTTGGGAAGATTTATTCTGGCTCATGGTTTTAGACAGTTTCTGTCCATCACGGGAGGACACACACAGCCCAAGCTGTTGTTCTACAGAGGCTGTTCACATCACAATAGGCAAGGAAGAAAAACATGACAGGAACCAAGGCCTGTGCCACCCTCAAAGGCTAAGCTCACACCTAGTGACCTACTTCCACCGGCTCTGCCCACCTTCCCTGAGGTTCTGCAGCCTCCAAAAACAGCGCCACCTGCTGGAAACCAAGCATTCAATGCCTAAGCCTGTAGGGGATTGCAGGTTCAGTGGTCCCCGACAGAGCCTGCCTTTATACTTATCATCTTGGGGTTTATTTCTTTATGTTCTTAATACAGAAAACATCTCTGAGTATCACATCCATCCCCAGCTCCTGACATTGGGAAATAATTAATACAGACCAAATGCTTACCAAGATGTATCCAAAAGGGGCAGGATTCCTTTGCAGACCACCCCTACCTCCACAGCTTTGCTCAACCAGTCCCCCATGGGGACTGCCCTTCCCTTCATATTGGTCACAACCCTACCCATCGTCCCAGGCCCCTCTTATCTCTTTCAGAAAGCCTTCTTCAGACACTGGCGATTTACAGAAAACTCCCTTGTGCTTGTGCTAGACCAGGATGAGATTTCTAGGCCTTTCCGTTGACTCCTGGCACCCTGAGCAGGGCAACAATGGCATCATATGAATTGTCATTCAGGGGATTATCTTATCCCCTCGAGATTTTGACTCAGTGGATCCCATGCTTTACTCATAGGAAATAGATACGCTAAAGGTTCCCACCATTCATCCGAAGCCTGCCACAGCCCTGCTTCATCTGGAATGATAAGTGACACTTCCTGGAGGCTGTGCCAGGCCAGGCATGGCTGATCTTCATGCATTATTGCATCCAAAGGCAACTTTTGACTTCCAGGTCTCATGGGGTATTATGAGGAGTGTGTGAAGAGGCTGTGTTAGAAGCCAAGTAGCCCAGATGCCTCTGTTTATCTCAAAGGCCCTTGCCAAGGTCCCCCTTCCTCTCTATAGGTGCCAAGTTCATCCATAGCAGTAAGTGGGAGGAGAGGTGAGCTCCATGTTTGAATGCATTCTTCAGAATATGTATCAAGACACTGCAAACTGTTTTGAGTTACAGTCTTGTAGAAGAGACGCAGTAGGATGCGTCAAGACAGTACATTGAATAAGCCATGATCCCCACTGAGCAAAATGCTTCTTGACACAGGCACTAGGGTGAAAACATTCTCTGATTTCAATGTGACAAGATTTGTAAAAGACCCGGAAGGATACTTGATTTCTGGCAACTCACCTGATCTCTGCCTTTTGCTGTTAGCAGTCTTGACTCCCTGAGAACTTGAGATCTGCTATTTGCTTTATATCTTATTTGCTTTATATATTATTTGCATTTTCTAGCAATCTTTCCACTGCAGGCAATAAAACTCATATATATATAAATACACACACACATATATATATATCACTCATTCTGTGTGTGTGTGTGTGTATGTAAACATGCTCAGACATATCAACTTATATAAAAAGGAAGGCTTCCAGGGACTCAGGGTAGCATATTGACCCCTCCTTTCTGCTTCCTTCCATGGAGTGATTCCAAGCAGAATCACAGAATCATTATTCTCCCCATTAGCTGCCTCAGGCTTACAATGCTCCCTTTCCATGTTACGCACCAAGATTGTCATTGCTAAGAGTTCCAACAGAGTCTCAGGTTAGATTCACTGGGACAACCTGAGTCTTTATGACTCCTGGGACATTGAATGTTGGAATCTGCTGATTTGGAGCTAGGCTTGCATCCTGGTGTCCATATTTGGCATGAAGGAGGTATCCCTAGCCTGCTTGAGCCCCGTGGACTGACATTAGGTCTGGTGTGATCCCCAGACTATAGAGAAGGAATGCAGGGTAGAAATAATAGCTATCCGTGACCATGTGCCATTGATGCAGGGCCTTGTGACCTGCCTCTGTATGAGCTTGGGATTCCCTTTTCCTCTCTTTCTTTCATCTTCCTGCCAGACTTCTATTTACCCTTGGAAAGCAAGCTCAAATGTAACGGTGAATGAGGGTGAATGAGAAGCATTCACCCTCTCTCCTTCTCACATCCCCATCTTCAAGCCCTCAACCCAGGTCCCTCCCTGCCACCCTCTGAACACTCATAGAATGAGTAGAATCTTCTTTAGTTTTGAATCCACGGGTCCAGGCACCGGGAATGGGTGATAATAGTTACTCCCTAGAGTTGTGGTGCCCTAATGAGTCAACCGGTTCTGCACATGGCCCCCTAATGCTGTTATTGTTGATCTTCATCCACTTTTTCAGTTTGAAAATGAAATCATCCTCAAGCTAGACCACGAGGTAGAAGGAGGCCGTGGCGATGAGCAGTACATGCAGCTGCTGGAGTCCATGTAAGTTCAGGCTGGAGGACCAAAAGCCTGTGATGGGTCGGCCAAGGGTGGAGGGCTCCGACTGGCAGCGTCCTGAGAAGCTTGTCCTCCTGGGGAGACTCTCCCAGCATCTCATGGTGCTGAAGTAACTGGTTTTTGTCGTTTGTTTGTTTGTTTGTTTGTTTCTTTTTTTGAGGAAACTTCACATTTCCTAGGAAGTAGCCCTGCGTTGCTATTGGTGGGATGGGCTGGATAAAAAGAAACATGGCTGTGTTCGAAAGAGAAAAGAACCCGCCAGTGTGAAGACCGCCTCTTTAGATCTGAGGAATTACTGCCATTTTTCCTTTTCTGTTTTTTGACAGATTTGATAGTGAGCAGCTTACATTGTGTGTATCTCGGGTCAGGTTTACTGTCTTGTATCCACATTTCACTGGGTGACCTTCTATTCTCAGGGATATAAACATTGTCATTGTCAGAGTGTGCCAGGAAGAGCTGAACCTTGCGAGACTTAGTGGCCATGCCGGAGCAGGCACCAGACCCTGCAAGACTTTGTGTCCAAGCCTGGAGCAGCAAGCACTGCACAGGAGGCAACATTCAACATGACTAGACTTGAAGTCAAGACATTTTTGTTTTGTTTGCAGAAATGTTAAGCTATAATTCACATACCATGCTGTCTACCCAGAGTGCACTGCTCACTGACTTAGTGTGTTTACTGCGCCGAGCAACCACTATGACAATTACCATAAGAAGATTTTCATACCCAGAATTCCTCAGGCACACCTGCCTAACACACCTGTGCTTGAATGTAGCAGTCCACTCCCCTTTTCCGAGCCCCATGCAGCCACAACTGCTTTCTGGCTCTGGATTGGCTGTCGGGGATATTTTGTGGACTGTGGTCCTTTGTGATCCACTGTTCATCCATTTTTGTCTTTCAATAGCCAGCTGATGGTTATTTAGGCTGTATCTACTTTGTTCTTAGATCGACTCGGCTATGAGCATGTAAGCAGAGTACCTTAGTGTAGAATCACAAGGTCATCAGAATATCAGGATAAAGATGGCTGGCCTTTGGAAGGGTCATCAGAATATCAGGATAAAGATGGCTGGCCTTTGGAAGGGTCATCAGAA
>NC_022014.1:55791741-55792768 GCF_000317375.1 Microtus ochrogaster | reverse complement strand
CTTTGGAAGGGTCATCAGAATATCAGGATAAAGATGGCTGGCCTTTGGAAGGGTCATCAGAATATCAGGATAAAGATGGCTGGCCTTTGGAAGGGACCGCAGATGCGCCAAGGCACAGCTCCACGTCCTTTTCTACTGGCAAGCAGGAGGGCTCTCACACCTCCACGTCCTGTGCCACCTGTTAATATCCGTCCTATCAATTATAATCACTCTGGCAAGAGCGTGCTGAAGGCCCTTGTGCTCTGATCGCTATTTCCATAGTGACCGAGGATATTGAGCACTTTTTCTGGGACTTACAATCCACGTGTATCTTTCAGGAGGAGGGGAAACATGGCATTGAATCCTGGTTCCTGCACTTTGCAGCTGCCTGGCTCTGGGCAAAGGGCACCACCCCTCTGACCTCAGTATCCCCATTTCTAAAGGGGGAACAATACACTCCCGTGGTTACTTTGAAGAGCGAACAATTAGGGAGCATCTGGTACACAGCAGGTACCTGTTTAATGAATGTGCTCCGGTCCCTCGGCCTGGCTCCCAGTTCCTGTCATTGGCTGCCTGGTAATTGCCCTGCCTGAGAAGCCTTCTCTTGAGACATAGGAGGATGGCCAGGCATCCCAATTTCCTGTCCTCTGTGTTCACTGAGGCTCTGCTGTGGCTCTGCTTTTGGCTTTTTTCCTCAATCTTCTTTGAATATTTGCCTTTCATACCTAAGGCAAACAAAAGGCTTTGCTCTGGCCCACTGACATGGTCCCCACCCTGCCCCAATCTCCATGGTCAGAGGCAAGCAGGAGCACTGGAGCCCCCTGGAAACGTGGTCTCAGCTGGCCCTGGCTCTTTCTGATGCTGTACACCAATTTTCTTCACCCTATATTGCAAACCTGACCCACTAGGCAGGAGTTGGGAGAACCGTTGGAGAATATCTGATTCTCCGGGGGTAGAAATCGGTGCTTATTTTAAAGCTCTGAGAGAAAAAAATCTAAATATTGACCAGAAGCTGGGTGTGTATGTACGTGCATGCACACCCACCCAC
>NC_022014.1:55767997-55791641 GCF_000317375.1 Microtus ochrogaster | reverse complement strand
CACCCACACACACGCACACACGCACACACATGCACACACACACACACACACACACACACACACACACACACACACATGCACACATACACCCGTTTGCTCTGGCTATTACTATTTCTTTAAGTGGAAGGAGCTCCATGGCAGGCTTCAGACTACCAGCAGGGTCCGCAAAAGCCTTTCTGAGTGATTCTTTATCAAAAGAGTCCTTGGCAGTCAGGGAAATTGAAGGCAGCTCATTATTTTCCTCCTGAGATGGAGGTGTGAATGATTTTCATACAAAATGTGTCAGGGCCTCCTCAGATTGGCCAAGGACCCTGGACCCTGCTCCTTCTTCTGTCCTCCCTGAGACTCAGTTTCTCCACCTGTAAATTAGAGGTAAATATAGCCCGCCCCTTACATGTTTTGCCGGGAGGGGGGTTCTGCAGCGTGCTTCTCATGCTTGCTTTTCTTTCTTGACTTCTTTTGGTTTTATTATTAGCGTGGTTACCGATGTCCAGTGGATAACGCTGTGGATAAAGCTGCTGTTGTTACTAGCGCCCAAGTGGAAAGTGATGTAGTCCTTGGAAGCCCTGGGGCTGTTCATTTTTCTCCAGTGTGGTCACCTCAGTTCCTGTGGCCCTTCCTTCTAGTCTATTGTCAGGGGCCTGAGCTGGTTTAGAACCTCTCCCGACAGATCCAGTCTTCCGGTACAGCTTAGAAGTTAGATGTTACGTTCGTGACAAGAACGGGGCTTCCTGTCCAGTGCCAGCTATAGCTTTGAATCAAGGCACAAAGCTCAGACATGGAGAGAGGCTGAATCCTAGTCCTCCTTTGTACAGTACACAAGTACTACAGGCTTAGAGTCCACAGTCCTCCCTGCCCTCGGAGACCTCCTTTTACACTGGATAGAATGTGTCTCCTCCCTCTAGAGGCCTTCTATGCTAACTGCCTGTTTTAGTTCCCAAGGCCTTGATCTGCAAACCCACAGTTTGTAGAACAATACAGGTTGGTTGAGTGGTTAGATGGAATAGTGATATCTAACCACTGAGCACACCGATCCCCTACAGTGTGAGCAGCCTTCCTGCCTCACCCCCCAAAAACCAAAGACACTCAAGATACATTTTTTAAACCCTTGGATCTACAGAATGGCCCAAGACCCAACAGCATTGGAAATTAGGTAGCAGGGTCTCATACCCCAACCCAGAGTTCTGAGTCAGACTCAGGTAGAAGAGGGTTCGGATGTTGTCCTTCCAGACTGGAGTGTGCAAAGATGATTCTAGAAGTGGCCCCCAATGCTGGCTAAACACTAGAGTGTCTTGGAGAGCCAAAGAACAAAACATTGCTGCCTAGGCCTTCAGAGGTTCCAAAGATTTGACTTCAGCTGGGCAGGGCTTTGTGAAATTTCCCCCTAGATATTCTAGCATGGTGCAGGGCTGAGAACTCTCGCTCCATGACCTTTGCCTGGAATCCCACACCAAATGCTGGACGGAGCCTGACTGAGTTGTCACCAGGGTGGAGAGCAGGGCTGGAAGTGGCTCTCTGAGAAGTAGGTACAGCTGCAGCTGAACCAGACAGCTGTAAATCCCGGGCTGTTTGCATTGCTGGTTGAGAGCCGGGAACAAGTGCTTTGCTCAGGAGAAGATGGATGAGCCTGATCCTAGCTGCAGTTGGAGATGTTACCTCTTTGCAGTGTGGCATGGTTTCTGGAATGAAATGACCCTCTGAAGTACTTGTTTTGTTTTATATTTTTGTATGTTTGTTTGTTTTTATTTTTCCTTTCTCCTGGGATCTCTTGGGAACTTGCACTGGCCAGAGGAAAATGACTATAAACAAACCTGGCAGACACCCGAGAACAGACCGCAGTGTCTGTGGGGAAATCTCTTCCTAAACCCAACAGTGATTGGCTTTATTCCTAAGGCCACCACCTAAACTTCCAGCTGTCCTTTGAGCCTTCCTCTGTCTCAATTTCCTCTTCTGTAACAGGGGAGGAAGAATTTCTAGTTGTTGAAATTCCCGTGAGACTTTCTCAAGGGATCGCGGCACATGTGATTAAGAGTAGCTGTCCCTGTCCCAAGCTCAGCTAGTTCATCTGTCACCCCAACTTGCAGGGCACAGTACTCTGCAGACTTGCTGTCACTCTCTACACCACACCATGCCTAGGACAGCATTTAGCAGCTGATAAGTGCTTTAGGGATGGCACAGGTAAACATTTTATATTGATTTTGTGAAGATTTTTTTTCCCAGCCAACACTCCTATACTTAAGTAGAAAACAAAACATTTCCCTGTTTTTACCTAGGTCCCTGACCAGAAGGGACCACAACTCAGTGGCTGGTAGGTTCACACACATAGTATTGGATGATTGAGACAGGGATGCTAGAGCCAGGCTATTGATATTTACCAACTGTGTGATGTTGAGCAGGTTAGGTACCTTGCCATCCCTTGGTATCCCTGTGCATAAGTGTCCGGTGTCATTAGATCATGACCACGCATCAGAGGAGCTCATCTTTTTATGGTGCTAAGAGCAGCACTGGGGACATGATCACTTCTGAAACAATTAAATACATAGAAATAAACTTGTTTGGATAATTACACATCTCATTTAGCCATGTATTTTATAGAGCTTTTTATGTCAATACC
The DNA here is from genome assembly GCF_000317375.1 of Microtus ochrogaster. NCBI lineage: Eukaryota > Metazoa > Chordata > Mammalia > Rodentia > Cricetidae > Microtus > Microtus ochrogaster. The sequence continues at coordinate 55,789,027 of NC_022014.1, read as the reverse complement.
GATTTATTTCCTAATAGTTTTTAATGACTTAATAGAACCATGTTGTATGAAAACACCTCAGTTTACTTAACCATTTTCTGGTGATGGACACTTCTGATAGCTCCAGCTGTTTCACTCTCTGATACACTTTCAAAACCCTATAAATATATTCTGGCATAGTTCTGGAAATATTTCTGTAGTACAGACAGACTCCTAAAGGGCAGACCCCATGAAGTAGAGTTGTTGAATCAGAAGATATACACATATAAAGTGTTCCTAGAAATTCTTGTTGTGAAATCACTACCCAAGATAGTAACCCTGCCATACTCCTAGTGTGAATTCACTACCCAAGATAGTCACCCTGCCATTCCCCTAGTGTGGGTGTAAATGTAACTATCCACACCCACATACAACTGGTTGCATAAGAATTTATTTTTATTTTTTCCTATTCTTATCGTAAAGGAATATTTGTTGTGCTGTATGCATGGATTAGTTTTTGGGGTGAAGAAACTATGCCAACCTTGAGCTTGAGTTCATTGGCCACTTGTGCAGTGTTGCATTCGATGACAACCACACAGTTTGTGAGTGTGCGCTCAGCACCCCTCTGTCCCCACAGCCTAATGGAGTGCACCGCAGAGCACCCGACCATTGCCAAGTCGGTGGAGAACTTTGTGAGCTTGGTCAAAGGGCTGCTGGAGAAGCTGCTGGATTACCGGGGAGTGATGACAGATGAGAGCAAAGACAACCGCATGAGCTGCACAGTGAACCTGCTGGTGAGTGTCTGCCAGGTCCCCTTGGACCAAGCTGGATCCATCTCCTACTGCTGGCTAAGCTTGGGTCTCACTTCTGCTCCTGGAAGAGAAGCGGGGCTAACTGCTGTGGAACCCAGACAAAGGCAGTTAAGATCCCAGCTCAGCATCTGTGCTCTGTGGCTTGAGGCTTTCTGTGCCTTAGTTTCATTATACTTGAAGCGGAAGGTACACAGATCTCCTTTAAGGACCTCTTCTATCCCACAGAAGGAAGATAGCATTACAGCTAGGGCATTTTACGTGTGCCACCTGCCACTCCTGAAGCTCTGAAAACACAAACCCAGCCCCTCCAGCTCCGTTGGGTGGCCCCTCCCTATCCGATGTGGGCTCTTTTGTAACAGCTTAGATATTGCCATTGATTTTTCAGAATGCCAAAGGGACTTTTAAAAGTCCTGACTACAGCAGAAAGGAATTCAATGCTAATAACTCCGCCAGGCTCGATTTACATAAAGAGCGGAGGAGAAGGGGTTTTCCAGTTTCTCTCTAAGGGAGGTCAGGGGATGGTTGAAGAAACTGGTCATCATCAGCCAAGCCAGGATGTGTGCCTGGGACAGAGACATCCAAAGCAGAACTGCTGCTGTCAGGAGAGGCCATGCAGGTGGATACTGGCTGCACAGCCTGGGACAACCTGGGACAAATCACCTGCTCTTCCCTAGGCCTCAGGAACACATGGATGCTCATATCCCACAAGAGGCTGTTAGGTTGGCTCAAAATCTGTAAGGACTTGTTTTCAATTGTCACAAGACTAGGACCTCCAGTGGCAGAGCCCAGGGCAACTACCATTCTAAACAACCACTAACTAGGAAGACGGCTCAGCAGTTAAGAGCACTTGTTGCTCTTCCAGAAGACCCAAGTTCAGTTCCCAACAACCATGTTAGGCTGTACACAACTGCCTGTAATGTCAGCTCTGTGGGGTCTGACACCCTCTTATGGCTCCTATGGGTCCTGACTCACTTGTGATACACACACACACACACACACACACACACACACACACAGAAGTTAAAACAAATAAACAGTTCCTAAGAACCAGGCTTGGTGGAGTATACCTGTAATTCCAGGAGGCTCACGTGGGAAGATGATGCACTGGAGACCAGCTTGGAGCTACATAGTGAGACCACCTAAAAAAAAACAAAAACAACAAAAGGCAAATTTTAAACAAAAAAAAAATAACATCTAAGCTAGCACTGGGGTATTGTCTCCTGGACACTGTCAAGTTTAAGTGCTTTAGCTATGAAATCGCACAACTCCAGAAGGTTCTGTGCCGTCAGAATTAGGATAGGCTCTCGAGCGTCTGCATTTAAGCCAGGCTGCCCTTTAAAGCAGACCGTCCCAGTCTTGGCAGCCTGCCACTCAGCCCAGCAAATAGCTCGCTGCATCCCCTAATATGTGATGACTGAGACACTTGATCTGTCCCTTTATAGTCAGGGAAGTGACTTGCAAAGCCAAGCCTCCCAATGAGGCTGTTGGGTGCATTCAGCAAAGTGAACTTCTTGCTCCCGCCGGGGGTTCCCAGATGGTAAACAGCCATCTTTTTCTCATCCCCATTATCATATGCTCTTTCTCCACAGCCCTACAAAGTAAAGCACTCAATACTGTCTTTGGTTTTTTTCTCTCTCTCTCCAACTAGAATTTCTACAAAGATAACAACCGGGAGGAGATGTATATAAGGTAAGTTTGTTATCATAAACCTCGGCCTGTGAACCTCTCTGCTCGGTATCCATTGCTGCTCCTGCTGTCTCTGATGCAGTATTTAAACTCGGCTTCTTAGCACCTTCCTCTCAATTTCCCAAGACTTGGTGTCACTGTCTGTTCTATGGCCATCCCCTCAACACGGGATGCTGAGTGCCTGGAGCGCTCAGCCTGCCTGATGTCCTCCTCTATGCATGTTCCTTACCATGTCATGTGAGCTGGGTACTCATCTGCTTCTGCCATGGGACAGCATGGGAAATCCTCCTTAGTTCAGGCACTTGGTGAGCCCTTGGCTAGCTTGCTTTGAAGGGAAGAAACATGCATGGTGAGGTGGCTCTGCAGGTAGAGGTGCTTGCTTCCATGTCCTTGAAGACCCCAGTCCATCCCTGGAACCTACACAGGGGAAACAGAGAACTGGTTCTCTCAGGTTGTGCTACGACCTTCACACATGGACTGTGACACATGCACACCACTCTGCACACATATCCACACACATGTGCTGTGACACATGCACACCATTCTGCACACATATCATACACACATCCACACACATGTGCTGTGACACATGCATACCACTCTGCACACATATCATACACACGTCCACACACATGTGCTGTGACACATGTCCACCATTCTGCACATATCATACACATGTCCACACACGTGCTGTGACACATGTACACTCTTCTACACACATATTATACACATGTCCACACACATAGGCTGTGACACATGTACACCATTCTGCACACATATCATACACATGTCCACACACGTGTGCTGTGACACATGCACACCATTCTGCACACATTTCATATACATGTACACACACAAAGTAGATATGGTAGGAAAAAGATAAATGAACGGAAGGGAAAAAATACCACATGGTGTGATGTTCCTTTCCTTCAAGGCGTTTACTAGATATTTCAGTTTATCATGAGAAGCTTTTCTGGGGACATCAGCCTGAAGCAAAAATACTCCTTTGTCAATTTTCTCAGAACCTCATATTTTTCATGTAAAGAACCTATATTACTATTATTTTTTTTACCCATTATAAAAATAAGACTTTTCTTAAATCAAAACAAAAACTTCATAAAATACAGACAAGCAAAATAAAACATAAAGTAAGTTTCTAAAATACATACATATTTTCAGGCTTTTGTGCTTATACATACAACTAATCCTGTGCACATGCTATTTCTGTATAGAGTTATATTGTTCATAATTTATTCCTTGTTTTTTTTAACCTGACAAGATACGTTTCAGCATCATTTGTAATGAAACCATAAAATTTCCTTTCTAGAACATGCTGTCATTTACATAGCCAATCCTGTATTGTTGAACAGTTCCACAGTTTCCAACATTTTTCTATAATAAATAGCAACAAAGGGTTATTGGCCACCAGCCTCTCTGTTCCTTCCTGTGTGTCCACAGCCCCAGCACGTTCTGTCAAAAGCTGAGTCCCTACGTCTGAACTCACTCTGCTCTTACCACCACAGCTAGGTTCTCATTTTATTTCTTTTAGGTTCTTACTTTAGTCTGGTTGGACTGAGGGGGAAAAAAAAATCACTCCACAGGATTCCCTGAGCTTTGTAACATGTGAAGCTTTGGGGTCTGCAGGGCCAGAACAGCCTTTTTGGGAGTCCTTGTTATGGTTCTTCTCTGTTTAATAAAAAAAAAAAAAAAAAAAGTTCCCTTCTGCTCTGAGGATAAGATGGAAGACTAGGCTACATGCCTTGTACAGACTTTCCTTTCTCCGAATTCTCCCCCCTCTTTTCCACTTCAGAAGAACAGATGGTAAGTCCCAGACCCCCACAGGCTCAGGGATTGGGGCCTGTGTTAATCTAGGAAAGACGCCATATTGCCTACTCCAGGCATTGCAGAGAGGCAATGAATGTTCTGGAAGCCTGCTCTGTTTGGCAGGTATAGTATTTAAACACTTTTAATTGGTTGCCAACATTTATAAATCTAGAGACCTTATAAAAATCAGTAGCTCTTTTTCCTGAAAAGCTCAGAGGGTACAACATTGTACCCTCATTCCATTCTGACAGTTGTCACCTTGTGGGGTGGCGGTGGCCATTTGAGGTGTAGCTGTGGCTGTGTGAGTCTCTGTTCCCCAGGGTACCCCAGTTCAGCATGCAGAGGCATCTGACTCAGTAGCCATGGTGGGCTCATTAAAACATCTTCTTGGGGGCTGAATAGCAGATGGCTAAGCCCTCGAGTTAGCAAAGGAGAGGAAAGAGGGAGTCTTAGTTGGTTCAGGAGTTGCAGTAGCAGGAGGAAGTCTCCTTGGGATACTTTCCTGGAGGGTGTTGAGTCCAGATATCAAGTCCTTCTAATGGGTGGTCAGTCAGGAAGCAATAAGATAGGATTGAGCCATGTATGCAGAATAGGTGTTTCCAAAGTCCAAACTCTATGTGGAGGCCATGTATAATTTCCCTGATGATTGCTATCAGCAGAGCATCGTGGGCTGGGGAAGAGAGTGGAAAGACCATTGCTGTGGGTATAAATATAGCATTTCTCCCTCTTTCTCTCTCCCGTCTGTTCTAACACAGGCCTCAGTTTTTTCATCTTAATATCAAAGCTAGCAGGATGAGTTGAATCTTTCTGTCAAGACCCGCCCCCCCCTCCACTTACCATCTACCCCAGCTCAATTGTCTTGATATAAAACTTTCAGAAAGTACCATATGTTAGTCAGTGTTGCGTCACTGTGGCAGAACCTCTGAGAAAATGAACTTGCAATAAAGTTTTAATTTGACTTTCTGGTTCAGAATCTTTAGTCCATTGTTACTTGGTATCATTGAGTCTGAAATTGCATTTTACTGCCTGCTATAGCAAATGAGGAATCGGGCTGGAGAGATGGCTCAGAGGTTAAGAGCACTGGCTGTTCTCCCAGAGGTCCTGAGTTCAATTCCCAGCAGCCACATGGTGGCTCACAACCATCTGTAATGAGATCTGGTGCCTTCTTCTGTGTGCAGGTTTACATGCAAATAGAACGCTGCAAACATAATAAATAAATCTTTAAAAAGTGATGAAAACCCATTAAGGAAGGAAGGAGGAAGGAAAAAAAAGGAAGGAAGGAAGGAAGAAAGGAAGGAAGGAAGGAAGGAAGGAAGGAAGGAAGGAAGGAAGGAAGGAAGGAAAAGAGAAAGGTCAGGAGGTGGTGGTGCACATCTTTAATCCCAGCACTTAGGAGGCAGAGGCAGGTGGATCTCTGTGAGTTCGAGGCCAGTCTGATCTACAAGAGTTAGTTCCAGGACAGGCTTCAAAGCTACAGAGAAACCCTGTCTCTAAAAAGCAAATAATAATAATAATAATAATATAATAATAATAATAATAATAATAATAATAATAATAATAATAATAAATAAAAAACAAATGAGGAATCAATTATCAACAGTTTATCAGGGCTTCTTTCCTTTGCTCCTGACTCTGTTCTTACTTCCTTCCCACGGGATTCTCCTCGGGGCTCAGCACTGGAATGTCACTTGCAAAGTGACAGGGGGTGGGAATGCCAGTGTGTCCGAAAAGATTCTCTCTGTGGACAGCTCAAGGCTCTCTATCCTTTCCCTTTCTTCTGTTCTTCTCTCTTGTATGCTCTATCAGAGCACTCCAGTGAGAAGACAGGAACATTCCTTCATGACTGTCGTACTCAGGGACTCTTACAGTCACCAAGCCAATACCCAGCTGACACCCCAGCACTTCCTGGTCTTAGCAAGTGCTTCCTGATAAGCCACTTGTATTTCCTTCCTTTACTTCCGCATCATATCACACTGGCCAGACCTTTCTATATTACATTGAATTCTGTCTGAGATATTCCCTAACTTCAGGCTCTTAGAGTTTTTCATCAAATTTTGGAAATCCCTAATGGACCCATGACATGAAGCTATCATGAGGACACGATTATCCAAGGCATTTAAAATACTTATCACAAACCTGGACATCATAGTACACACCTGTAATCCCAGCATGTAGCAGGATGTCATAGGAGGATCATGAGTTTGAAGCCAGCCTGGCCTACATAGTAAGTTCTAGGCTAGCCTGAGCTACATGCTACATTAAATGCCAATGTCCAACACATGCTGGATGCTATCATGACCTGCTGTGTAGAAGGCTGGCTATCTGGGCTGGAGAACTCCCTGTGCAAGAGCCCGTTTGTTTTGTCTCACTCCTTCCTGTCCTTATTAGACATCTAATCACCCCATCTTCCAACTCCCTAAACAGATACCTGTATAAGCTCCGTGATCTTCACCTGGACTGCGACAATTATACAGAGGCTGCCTACACACTTCTGCTTCACACCTGGCTTCTCAAGGTACTGTCCCAGGAAGACAGCCATGCTGAGATCCCCATTGAGTACGCCCAGTAAACTGAAGAGTTTTTAAACAGAATGAAAGAAAGAAGAACAAGAAGGAAAAAAAATGTCAAATGAATTTTCCTTTTGTTGGCGCTCCACCAAGCTCCCAACCTGGCAGCACAATTCTCGGTGCTATTTCTCCTGTACAGGAGAGGTGCTGAGTGACCTTTACTTTCAATAATTGCGATAGTCCCCAGGATGTATGTTTTCAGTATTACACAGTATCTAATCTGTTGCCAAGGATAAGCCATTAGCATGCCCACTGAGCTGCTTTCCGTATCTAGACAATGTTGCTGCAAAAGCAAGAATTCTTTCCTTTGGCCGTGTCTCATTATGGTTTAGAGAAAATTCCTACCAACTCCACACTGTGGAACCACTAGAAAGTCAAAGATGTCCAATTTAGCCCAAATCAGAGTCACTGCACAAATGGAAATTACAGACAGCATCTGTCTGACTGCAGACAGATGGGACCCCAGGGAGGCCCACATAAAGTGTCTACAAAGCTTCATCTTGCTCCTTACCAGAGATGTTCTCATGGCTCATGGTCGCTGGCTCACCCTCTCGGTATTATATCATAAGTGCTGCTGGAGGACAACCTCCAAGATGCTGAGTGAAGACACATATCCATGATGCAGTTCTCCCAACGAAAACCTGAGATTTCAGAGATGAGCTGAGAGAGAGAAAGAAGAGAAAGGACCAAACTTGGAGAGGGTGGTTTCTGCATTTCATCTTGGGAAGACATCTGTCCTTGACTGCCACTTAGCTCTGTTTTGCCTCCCTGTGTTCTCCCTGCAGTGGTCAGATGAACAGTGTGCATCGCAGGTCATGCAGACAGGCCAGCAGCATCCCCAGACACACCGGCAGCTGAAAGAGACACTCTACGAGACCATTATAGGCTACTTTGATAAAGGAAAGGTAATTGGAGCCTGCCCTCCTCACTACATGGGTCATTGGGAGGGGCAGATCTCTCCTGTACTCTGCATTCGGTTCACCCTCAGGTCAAGCCAACTCTCATCTTCTGCAGCTGAAGTCTGTTCACTTCCTTCCATCTTTTTTCCATCTCTGATCAGCTACAAACCTCATTCACGGAGCTACAACAGATCCTAAGCAGCTTCCCCGCTTCCTCTATTGCTCTGACAGAGCATCCACTGTGTAGAAAGCAAAGGGGCCATAAAACATACATGGGGACATGCCATTTATCTGTTCCGCTAGTTTGCTTTTCTGCTTCTGTGATGAACATCTTGCATTTCCAAATCATGCCCACCGTCTATTGAAGTCAGGGCAGGAACTCAAGACAGGAGCCTGGTGGCAGAAACTATGGAGGAACACAGCTTGTTGCCTTGCCCCCTGGCTTATGCTCAGCTAGCTTTCTTATACAGCTCAGTTACCACCTACCTAGGGACAGTGCTGCCCATAGTGGGCTGGGTCTTCCTACATCATTTAGGAGCCAAGACAAGGCCTTCTCAGGTCAGTCTGATGGAGGATAGTATTTAACTGAGTTTCCCTCTTTCCAGATGTCTCTAGGTTGCGCCATGTTGGAAACACAAGCTAACCAAGGCACCCGTGAATAATCATTTCAATGACTCCACCATTATACTTAGAATTAATTACATAACTCTCCCCATGTGGGTCCCTAAACGCCTCTCTCATCCCATCCTTGAGGAGGATGCTTTGTGTTGACCTCTTTCTAACACCTGAACCATTGCACTGGCACAGATTGGAGCATCCCCACACAACTGTCCACTGGGAGGCTGGATCTTTTTCCTCTTCAGGGTTTTAGTTAGATGTCGCAAGAGCATCCCTGATCACCTTCAGCACTCCTGCCCTGAGCCACCCTTCTCATTTCTTCAGAGAAAAGTGTTTGCTTCACCAGGGATTGATGGGGATTACCATCTAGGGCCTCACTTTGAAATACCTAGATTGCAAAGACTTCTACACATCTACTGCTGGATATCTGGTGGCTAAAACAGAACCTTACATGCAGGAGTCAATGATATGCGTTGGGTAAATGGGTAGATTCGTGGGTGACGTTATGCTGTCAGTGATATTTTCATCAAAGATTCTAGCAGGCTTGCCCAAAAAATGGTGCAGACCAGCTGCTACCCAGCCACAATTTCCAACAGACCTTTAGACGTATCCAGCCTGACAGCCACCATCTGCCCTGTAGGCAATACAGCACAGCATAGCACAGCACAGCACAGCACAGCACAGCACAGCACACCACACCAACTTTATGCCTGGGCGTGTCATCCCTCATGTCTATCCACAGTTTCTCTTGGCCCACCTGACGTTCTAGTCCTCCTTCCACCATAGTGAGACACTAACAGCACCTGTTTCCTAGTTGTAAGATGAAAACTAGGTAGAGAGATGTCACTCACGTCAGCATGGTAGCGAGTGTGCAGCAGTGCCATCTTGCTAAGCCCTAATTGCAATCATTGCTGCCTAACTGTGCCACTTTCTCTCTGAAGCCCTCCATAAGCCCTCTGGCTCAGCTGTAGCCCTGCTTCCATGGGACTGGCAAGATCTCTCATCATCTATTGGGATACCTCTGGATGCTTGGTGTAGGTCTGTACTGCCTCCTCAGCTCACTGCCCCTGTCTTGGTCTGCTCTTCCCACCTTTTCCAGAATGATCCAATGAGGTAATGTCTACAGAGGGCTTATAAATTCCTAAGGCTCAGCAGTTGGAAAAGACTGTCCTAGAATTTATGATTCGAAGCCTCTTGGGGGCAGAGACCTTGCCACCTCTTGAACTTCTTGCCCCTCTAGCCATCAAATAAGAGCTTTCTATTTGTTTATTGCTGATTACATCAGTCCCACTGGGAGAGCCCCAAGAGGGGTAAGGTTTAGCTCCAGCTTGGAATCGACTCAGCCACCCTGTACTGAGCAAAGGTGAAAAAAGCACAAGAGCCCTGTGCTCAAATCATTTCTAAAACAGACTGCCAATCAGTATCAGATTTCGCACGTTATCTTTTGGTATTGTACAGTAGCGAGGGTGGGGACAGGAGAACATGATGGTGCCTCAGCTCCCCCTGAAAGCCACTGCCATGGAAGCTTCTAGAATAAAACCTAAACTCGCTAGAACCCTTCAGCTTTCCTTCCCTACAGACGCACACAGTGGCCATCACTCCATGGGTCTATGTTGACATCACCAGATATAGTGCTCCCCAAACCCAACGGTTCCACCCAACTCCTTGTGCCTCACCTCTGATGTTCATAGGAACAGAAACAGTGTCTTCCCCAATTTTTGTACCTGTTCGGTGACCACACAGATGGATGTCCATGCACTGTTCCCAGAACTCAGTCACTGTTCCATAACCAGTGTGTAAAGCCCAGCAAGATCAATGTCAGTCAGAGGCCCTTGAGGACTGGAGGAAATGCTAGGCATCTGACTTCTGCCTGCCCCTCTCTGGCTCTTAGAAATCTCTTAGCACATAGGGACCCCATTGCTTCTTCCTATTTCAATACTGGTGGGAAGTTGGCACTGGTATCCCCTCCCCCCTCATTGTGCCCAACAGTGCCCTGGCCCAGCCAAGATCATTACCCAAGCTTCTTGTTCAGGGTAGAGCCTGCAGACAGGGGTCTCCTGGCACATAAAGCATTTTTATGTTGCTCACTAAGCTGTCTGGGGTTTACTGCCATAGTTCCTCTGTGCCACACTTGGTTTTATTTATTTCTATGCTTGGATGCAGAGAGCACTTTGTTAGGAAGCTCACGATGAATTTTGGCAGCCTCTGCTCTCTCCTTCCCTGCCTCCCCCAGCTTCTCCATTTAGGGGCACTTTCTGTTTTCAGCCCAGTGTGGAATGGGGATGGGGATCCTCAGAGACTGTCAAACTCCCAGCCAGCCCTGCCTTTCCCCCACGCCTGGCTGCAGAGCATACGGATGCCTCTGCAGTCCAGGATGGGGGATGATCTTGGCTTCTGGATTAAAACAGAGCGGCACGAAAGTGTGTGGACTTCTTTGTGTCCATGTTTTCAGTTTATGTTAAAGGCAGAGAAGACCCACTTTAAACTTTCAATGATGTTTTCATGCTCTAGTACATTCCTACCTCCACCTCTACCCTGTTCCCTACAATCACCTCACCACGTTAAGATGCAGCATTGACTGGCAGAGGAGAAGATCAGAGACTGAACATTGGAACCCAGCTCCATCCCCAGAAATGCTCTGACCTCAGTCCATTTGTTTACTTTACTGGGAATCATTCCTCTCTAGCAGAGGGGTTCTGGTGCCTCCCCTGCCTAACCCGCACCCTGTGGAAGTGGGGGACTCAGGGAGTGATAAGTCTCCAAGCACTTACAAAGTAGCAAATGGAGCTGTGCCCAATGAGGCCGGCCTCCAAGCCCACTCCTGGTTGGGCAGATGAACCTCCATTTCTCATCTGGAATATGAGAATGCTGTTAGTGACCTCTCTCCAGGTGCTTAGAAAGAACCAGAGAGCATTGAAACAGCCTGCTCCATTATTCTTTGAAGGAGCAGGAGGAGAAGCCAGGGAAAGGTTATACTACCACCAAGTCCCAGGCTCACTCTGCATCAGCTCTAGGGCTGGGTAAGAAGATGTCTGCGGTACAACTCTAGTGGGCCACAGCTAGGCTCAAGTCTCTGGAAAAGCTGAGACACCGCTAACCTTTTTCTCCGTGATGCCCCTGCAGATGTGGGAAGAGGCTATCAGTCTGTGCAAGGAACTGGCAGAACAGTATGAGATGGAGATCTTTGACTACGAGCTGCTCAGCCAGAACCTGGTAAGGCTTCCCTTGCAAGCTACCTGCCCAGAGGCCTGTGCACAGGGATCACTCATTTCAGACAGGCAGAGAAAAGAGAGTCCTGTGGCTTAGGGAAACAGAAGGACGGAGAAGGACGGAGAAGGACCTGAGTGAGGCCAGGGTGACCATCACCCTTCCATTGTTAGATGGAGCTGCAGCTGCCACAGCTGTTGCACGCCCAATAAATGTTCTGTTACATTTGCAGTAAAAGCTCCACAAATCACCAAACCAATTAAATAAAAGCACAACTTTGTGCTTTTTGGTGAACAGATAAATCACATTAACACGCTCCCCATCTGCCTGGTCCCATTAGCATGTCGATGTTCGGGATGTGGTAGGGGGGGGGAATAAGAAGTAAAGGGACCAATCTCCCCCACCTGCACTGCAGAGGCTAGGAATTAGCAGGGAGTTGGCCTCGCCAGGGGAAATGCAGAGCTTTGCCGGTTGCTCCTTCATCCCTCACACCCCTTCCAACCCCCACAATTCCTGGTTTCCCGGGTGCCAGGCTCCCAGGCACCCTTCTCCACCCATATAGGCCAATGTAGATGTTTCCAGGAGAATGGTAACATGAGAGCCAGAATATTGACAGTATCACTACCAGCTAGGGTGGGGGATGGAGGGATAGAGTGATAATCACGTTATAATCTGCTGAGCTCTTTGCTGCTTGTAAGATATGACTCAGATACAAACGTGTGCCTGCGTCAGTGGACACTTAGTGGCAATATCCCATGAGTATATAGATGTTTGCAGATACAGAGGTGTGCAGAGTTTATACACAGACATCTACTAATGTACATTAACATCCCTGCATGAAGCACATACCACACAGGCACCATGTATGTAGTGTCATATTCTGTCAAGTATGGTGTTGTAGGAAACTGCTGGTTGGTTCCTAGCTGCTCAGCCCCGAAATAATCACACAGAAACTATATTATTTAAATCACTGCTTGACCCATTAGCTCTAGTTTCTTATTTGCTAACTATTACATCTTAATTTAACCCATCTCCATTAATCTGTGCATCACCACAAGGTAGTGGCCTACCAGCAAAGTTTTAGCATGTCTGTCTCTGGCAGCAGCTCCACGGCTTCTCCCTGACTCCTCCTTCTTTCTCCCAGCATTCAGTTTAGTTTTCCCCACCTACCTCTATTCCCTGGGCAGGCCCAAGACAGGTTCTTTATTAACCAATGGTATCCACAGCATACAGAGGGGAATCCCCCATCAGTACGGAGTGAGCTGCAAACCGCTTTCAAGGATATTAGCATCTGAAAAGCACACACCTCTTGGCGTGGACCAAGTATGAGGTGTGCACACACAGGAAGATGTCTCTATCTATAGACATTTGGACATCCATGCTCTCTCACAAATGCCTGTCACTGCCACAAGTTCACAGAGAAAGGAGTACAGTGAGGGCAGCAGGACCACAGCTGCTCACTGGGGTCAAATCCACATGGACCAGCACCTAGTTCCTTAGTTAAAGCACTGGAGATGCTCACGAGAGTGACATGAGTATGAGATAGGTAAATGCACTCCTGCATGTGGGACATCTAACACAGTAGGCATGGGCTCTAAGCATGGCTCTATCCACAGTAATACAGGCATAACCACACACGTGCCATTATCTACAGCTGGTATATTGGTTCTGGGGTGAGGATAATGTCATAACTTTGGACTCTTTTTCAATCGAAAGTACCTTTGATACACATCTGTGTTGTCTTGATATATAATTCATGTTTTCTTCTTTCAGATCCAGCAGGCCAAATTCTATGAAAACATCATGAAAATCCTTAGACCCAAACCAGACTACTTTGCTGTCGGATACTACGGCCAGGGATTCCCCACCTTCCTGAGGGTGGGTTTGCCAATGACTCAGGCTGGGGTCTGGGAACCTTGGGATCATAGCTATCTGTTTGTTCTTGGAAGCTCACAGCTCAGGAGCTGAGCTCTGCTCTGTCCAAGGATTACCACTGTCCCCAGTAGAACCCTCAAGTTTGTCTTTAGTGGTAGTGATAGGTTTCTTACGCCATAAATTGAGCTGCTTGGGAGGAGTAGTGAGGACCACATTTCGGGAATGAGGTGGTCAAGGGAAGCCCAGGCAGGATCTACTACCAAGGAAAGACAGGGCAGTAGCTCCCATTCTGCTGGGTCATGGGACCCCTTGCTCTCTTAATATTTTTTGAAGATACAAGGTACTTCTTTATTTGTGAATGATTTCTACAAATTACCATATGAAAAAACAAAAACTAAGAAAAATTGGAAATGTCCGGTAACTTACTTAAAAATAACAACAAACCCATGCCAGGATCACATGTTAGCATAAATTATAAATGATAGCTACATTTTTCCAACTTAAAAAGTCAGCGAGGAACATGTGTGATCCCGAGACTCAGGAGACAGAGGCAGGAGGATAGAGCAACCTGGTCTAGATAGAACATTGCAGGCTGTGCTGGGCTATGTAGAGAGACCCTGTCTCAAGCGAATAAACAGAGATAGCAGAGCAGACTTCAATTATATCTCGGCATACACCTCTAAAGTCTAACCTGACTGCAAAGGGCTCTGTTCCCATGGCTGTGTGGATCTGTTATCATGGCATGGTCCTATGGCTCAACAGAAACCTATCAGCATCCTGCTCAGCAGCAGGATCAAACGTGGATGAGAAAGATAAACGACACCCTTAGTATCATCATGGAAGCAATTTTGATCCTGTGGCCCCTGAAAGGATTATAGAGACCTGCAGGGTCCCTGTAGCATCATTTCTGACCAGTGTCTCAGTGGCAGCCTTTTGCAGGTAGCGGGTAGGATTTTGTCATCCATGGGATTGTTTCTATGTGAACCTGTGCTGTAATTCTGGGTCAGGGAGATGTCAGAAAAATAGCAGATCTGACCTCTGACCTGACCTCACTTGGTTTACAGCATAGTCTAGGCACTAAGGCTCTCGCTGTCACCAGTCAACATGGATGCCATAGTGGACTTACAGATGAAACTACCATGAACAACAGTGAGATGGGCAGGGAGAGTCTCCTGGATGAAACAGTGTAGCTGCCCAGCCCTGTTTGTACATCAGACTCTCTGGAGAACTTGTTAGGAATGTGTACTCCTGGAGCGATTCTCAGAGACTTTAGCAGGTCTAGAGCGATAACCGGGAATCTGAACTTTGAAAGATGCCCAGGTATCTTTGGCACCCAGATAGCTTGGTGCACATATAGGTAAGTGACAGGCTTAGGTTTGGACAGAAGAACTTAGTTGCCATTAGGCGTATCAAAGATGGCAAAGCCATGGTCTGGAACAGGTTTTCCTACCTCATTATCTATATATATGAACCTTTTAAATGTTTGCTGTGGAGGTTTCCCTGTGTATTGTGGGCTGCTTAGGAACATCCCTTGCCTCTTCCCTTCACTGCCAGGAGCATCGTCACCCTTAGTTATCACAACCAAAAGATAGTTAGGACAACCAAACGATGGTTTCAGGAATTGCCAGTGTTCCCTAGGTGACCCAACTTACCCATTGACAGCTTCTGTTCTAGAGGAGACTGGTGTGGTTCATAGGTAAAGAGAGTACCTGCATAGGTGCAAGGTTAGGAGCCAGGAAATGAAGGGCCTGGATAGTGGTCCTTTTCATCCCATAGTCCCAGCCTTCAAGGGCCATTGAAAGGAATCGGGCAATTTTACAACCATGTAAATAAAGAGGGCGTGACATGGTGAATGGTCCCAGGAGCTGTTTGTAGATTGCCCTAAACAAGATCTTTAGCATCCATGATCTCCCTGCCCTTCAGAACTAGGCCTGTTAAAGCAGTGGCCCACCCTGCTTTCACAGATGAGAAGCTGAAAGGAGAAAGATATACCTGAAGCTGTCCCTTTCCACCAGGCCCAGGCTCGTTTCAAAAGCCTCTCAGCAATGCCTGAGTAATATGTCTTGCAAGCCCAGACCCTGTCTTGCACACCCAGGCCCTGACATCTCTGACAGATGTGTCCCTTCTCTGCAGAACAAAGTGTTCATCTACCGAGGGAAGGAGTATGAACGACGAGAGGACTTCCAGATGCAGCTTTTGAGCCAGTTCCCCAATGCAGAGAAGATGAACACCACCTCTGCCCCAGGAGATGATGTGAAGAATGCCCCAGGCCAGTGTATCCTTGGAGGACGTCCCAGACAGAGGGCTGGACTTAGCTTTAAATGAAAGCTAGCTCAGAGCTCAGAGCTGACACCAGAATCACCGGCTGCTGCTGGGTCTCCAAGGGGGATCCAGAGGTTCATTTCAATACAGCTGCTCCTCTGTAGCCCTGGGGTCTGCATGCATGGATTCAGCTAACTGCAGCCTGGATGGTTTGGAGGCAGATGAGAAGGGTCATTATTCTGTATTAAGTATGGCAACTACCTATTCAGAATTTGCCTTCTTAGGCATCGTAGGCCATTTTGAGATTGCCTAATATGTATTGGAAGATATGTCAATGTAGTACACATTTTATTGTAAGTGGCATCTCAGGGCTCACAGAAGGATGCATCCAAAACACAACACCCATGGGTGAACTCAACCCTTCTTCCCTCATTCCTTTGTTGTCATCACGAGAATCCTCTCTTATGCCTTTGCTCTGCATTGGCTTGGTGCAGGGTTTTACACCCAAAAGAGTCTGCCTTCAGGAGTAGTGCTACAGTGCTGTAAGAGATCCAGACATCTAATTGCACTAGTAGCTATTTATTATAAAATTGTGACCCATGTCAAGAGGAAGGCATGCAGGGTGCTGTGGCTAAGAGTCCAGGGTTTCTTTGATGACCTAAATTTGTATAAGCACCAAAATCTTAGTGTTAGCTGGGGAGATAGCCCAGACAAGGGGGAGGGTGCTGTGTGTAGAAGCCTTTCCCAAAAACTAAAAAGATTTTAGTTTGCCAGTAGGATATAAACAACCCCCGTCTCCAGCCAGGGTTCAAAACTGCCCCTGACTCCCAGATCATTCTCACTCCCAGAACTGCCCTCTAGTTTGTTTGTTTGTTTGTTTGTTTGTTTGTTTGTTTTTTTATCTCTCTGCCACTCCATTCTGTTTCTTCAATAGGACTGTTTGTTCTTACTCTGGTCCTTCCCTCACTTCTGATCCCTCTGTTTAGAATGCTGTTCCCTCAGCTCCCGGCTCGACTGGTTTTCACTCACCTAATTTGTTATGTCATCTCCAGGAAGAGCCTTCCCTTGGCATCTTATCTAATGGGGTCTTTGCCAGGCTCACATGACCCTGTGACCTCAAGCCATCATTGTTTGATTTTGTCATTGTTTTCTTTTGCCCCTCGTTTGCTGTTTTGTTTGATTTTGAAAGATACAGGAACACAAAGGGGATGTCAGGTCCCTGAGAAAAGATCTCTGTGTTGCCTGTTGTCCACGCCACCACCCTCCCCCCACCACAGTTCTTGGCACAAAGCCCACTCTAGGAAAGCATTCATTGCTTAACAGAAAGAAAAGACAAGGAGATAGAAATAAAAAGGAGGGAAGGATGCAGGTGAGGGAGGAAGGAAGGAGCAGAGGGGACCAGCTTACCTGGAATACAGAGAGCGGCATGAAAGGATAGGAATTGAAGTTTGGGAGGGGGACACTGTGTCATAGCCGAGCAGTCATGGAGCAAGCTTGGTGTCTACAGGGACTATGTGCTGTCACTAGCAGGAGGTAGGATTGTGGAGGCAGAGGTCACAAATGCCAGGATAGGGCCGGCCCTGAAGCCCGGAAGCCCATTACCACAGTTGATACCCCAGCTGCACACCCTATAGCACAGATAAAGTTACAGCTTTTGAAGTGGGGTATCAGGCTGCATGGCTGCTCTGCCCAGTCTGCTGAAAACCTTAATCCAAATATTTTTCCCTTGGGTGATAAATATTCATCTGTGACCTTTTCATTATGCCCGCCTGCCCTTCTTGCCTGCTTTCCACAGCCATTTGTAGGAGAGGTGCAACTGGTGGCTGCTGGTTGGCACCACAAACCAGTTTGGTTACACCCAAGTCCTGGGTTATTGCTAAGGCCCCAGTTGTGGGCATCCAGGTACTGAACAGCTGTATGGCCTTTTGATGTGTCACAGAGGAGCGGGCATGTGTGCTTATTCATGGCATCATATTTAGAGCCCAGGGCCTGGTTCAGTACCAGGAACAAGGTTGTAAATCAAAGAGAAAGTGCTGGTGTTTGCTAGATCTCTTTAGGAGACTGAATACTTCATGAACATTGTTTCCTTCAACCCCATAAAGTGCTCTAGGAATGGTATTAAATTTTCATATTTCCTTGAGAGGAATACATGAGGCAGAGATGAAGCAGTTTGCTTAGGGTCATGGAGGTAGTTAGAGAAGGAGCCAGTGGTTTTATTTATTTATTTATTTATTTATTTATTTATTTATTTTGGTTTTTCGAGACAGGGTTTCTCTGTGGTTTTGGAGCCTGTCCTGGAACTAGCTCTTGTAGGCCAGGCTGGTCTCGAACAAGTCAGTGGTTTTAAATGCCAAGTTCTGTCTGCCTAAAACCTGTTCACAATCACACCATCATTTCTTTTGTTTGGTTGGTTTTGGGTTTTGTTTTTGTTGTTGTTTTGTTCTGTTTTAGCTTTTTTTTATTGGTGCTGTTGTTTTTTGTTTTTGGTTTTTTTTTTTTTCCCAAGACAGGGTTTCTCTGTATAGTGCTGGCTGTCCTAGAACTATCTCTGTAGACCAGGCTGGCCTCAAACTCAAAGAGATCTGCCTGCCTCTGCTTCCTCAGTGCCATGATTAAAGACGTGAGCCACCACTACCTGCCCATCATTTGTTTTTTAAAGACTGGGATCAGCATACTATTAACCTGTGTGGCGGTATTTTGTCTGTGCTTTAACAAAATTTAAAGATCAGAATGCAGAGCTAGCCACACTAGTTAGCCATAGAAGCCAGGCAGTGATGGCACACACCTTTTTTTAATCCCAGACTCTGGAGACAGAGGCAGGTGGATCTCTGTGAGTTCAAGGTCACCCTGGGCTGCACAAGATTGAATCAGTCTAAGAGAGAATCAGAGGCAAGCAGTGGTGGCTCGCACCTTTAATCCCAGCACTAGTGAAGTAGAAGCAGGAAGGGATGTAGCTGGGCAGAGAGAGGAAAAGGATGGGAGGAGACCACACTCAGGATTCAGTCTGAGGTTTCCTAGAGACAGGGTCTTGCCCCCTCCAGTCTGAGGATTCAATAGACGTAAAAAATCTCTCGAGTGACTGGCTCCTTTACTTCTCTGACCTTTCAGCATTTAGCCCACTATCTGACTCCAAGTTTTTATTATTAAGATCAATTAGAACCCGTGCAATAAACTGTTTTCCATAAACTTAACATTTTGGGCTTCTTCTCCCCTTTGCCACATCATAAGCCTTGGAGATGAGTCTATTGTTCTCTGTATTTTATTACTAGGGAAAATGAGGCTCAGAAAGCAAACAACTCACACGAAGCTGGGGTGAGAAAGCAGTGGAACTAGGATTTGAACTCAGGCCTGCTGCTTGCCGTAACCTTGAACAGTTCATTTTATCTTCTTACCTTCTGGTGTTAAAGATCAACAGGCAGTTTGGAGAAGCAGCAGGCCTTGTCTTCTCTAGGGTGTTCAGATAGTGGAAGGCACGTAGAAGAAAAGGTCAAGCAGAAGTCTATTGTTGCAACCAATCCGTGCACCAGGCCTGGAGAGTCTCGCTAAATAGTCTGAGGGTACCAGTGTCATAGGCTTCCCAAGGACAGGTTTGGAGTTTCTTTTTGGATGAGCGCCATCAGCTCAGATCAATATACAAGGCCTAGAATTGTCCCTAACAGAAGTGCTGGCAAGCCTTTCTGTAAAGGTTAGCCTTGGGTGCCTGTGCCCTGTAACAGCTCCTTAGCTGCTGCCCAATATGTGAGCAATCACCGGTCGCATGTAGCTAGTGAGCAAGGCCATGTCCCCACAGAGGTTTACATGCAGGCCCTGACATATTGAATGGTGTATCATTTTCACACGTGTTTCATTTGTGTTGTTATGCTTGGCTGGGAAACGGGCAATGAGATGGCTCGGGCTCACCACAGTCTGCCAGCCCTGTCCTCAGCTCAGAGACTCACTCCAGAGGGAGTGATCTCCCAACTCAGGCTGTCCGATGGTAATGTTAGGGTTCTCCTGAAGTTTGCAGGTATGTTTCCGGTGAGACCCGTGCAATGTGTTCTATTGTTTTCCCTTTGGGGGATCCTCATTCCATATGGATATACTTTTCAGGGTGGTACCCTTCAAACCTCAATGTGCTAGCACAGAGAACTCACCAAAGAGAGGCGTGTAGTCAAAGGGCAGGGGATCCATGGGGGAAAATGACCCTGGATGGGCAGTTTGTCCTCGTGGATGGAGACAATTACTTTCCAGCAAGATGCCAGGCTGAAGGGAGACTTTTGAAGTTGTGGTGGTCTTTGGGAAGAAGAGAGGGGGGGATGACTTGAATGCATAAGGAGAGAAATGGGGGAAGAAAAAATGTAGGGAAAGATCAATGATAGAACCAGTGGCTGTTGGCTTTTTTTCACTTAGCTTGTCTGTCAGATGACCAGCTTAACATGAGTAAAGATGGGGCTAGAATAGGAGAGGTAAAGAGCCAGCCAATACTCCTGGCCAGCCTGCATCCTGTGCCGGTGGCAGGTATCACTAATCCATCACAGAACTCCTTCCAGCTGTTCCTTATTTTCTGCTATAGGTTGTCCCTTTGGGGCTGTCAAGAGTTGGAGGACAAAATGATATGCTTGCATGTTCTAGATAAGAATGTCCTTCGATTTTATAGTGCATGTGCATTACATCAGGAGCTTTGAAAATGCAAAGCCTGACTCAGAAGTACTCAGGGAACACTGGAGTCCCACCATGTCTAATGAGGTCTCAGATGAAGACTTTTTTAGCAACATAATTTAGAGGATAGACTGGTCTTATTCTCATGAGCACACAGCTCCCCAAGATTATCCAGGGAGCTGGAATTCTGGCATTAATGCCCCCAATGTCGTTTGTGTCCTTGCTTTCTGTGACCACAATGATGGATCTAAAATGGATTACATCTAAAGAATTCTAAGTTAAGTGGATCTAAAATAGACTATGTCTAAAGAATTCTAAGTTAAGAACCCTAACTTATGTCCCCACAGGCCAGAAGAGGTCTTATTACAGATGGTTGTGAGCCACCATGTGGTTGCTGGGAATTGAACTCAGGATCTCTGGAAGAGCAGCCTGTGCTCTTCACCTCTGAGCTATGCCAGATGGTAGTGGTGCACACCTTTAATCCCAGCACTGGGGAGGCAGAGGCAAGCAGATCTCTGTAAGTTCAAGGCCAGCCTGGTCTACAAGAGCTAGTTCCAGGACAGGTTCTATAGCTACAGAGAAACCCTGTCTAGAAAAACCAAAAAAGAAAGGAAGGAAGGAAGGAAGGAAGGAAGGGAGGGAGGGAGGGAGGGAGGGAGAGAGAGAGAGAGAGAGAGAGAGAGA
>NC_022014.1:55739023-55767897 GCF_000317375.1 Microtus ochrogaster | reverse complement strand
GAGAGAGAGAGAGAGAGAGAGAGAGAGAGAGAGAGAGAGAGAGAGAGAGAGAGAAAGAACCCTAAATATTCTTTAAAACCCTATTCTTAAAAGCTGTGTAGGCTTCAACAAGTTGCCTGGCTTCTCTGAGCCAAGGGGCAACCATTGAGGTTAACAATGACAGCTCGTAGAATTGGAGAGATTAAAGGGTACCACGGGGAGCATTGCTCTGTAATTGATAGTGAGCCATCCATTCATTAGAGGGTATTATTGTCAATGACAGTATTGCAATGGTGATGGTGATTAAGCGTGGCTAAGCGATTCTGGTAGCTAGAGCAGAGCCCTGGGATAGTGTGCAAGGTGGTTGTTAGCTCTGATATAAAGACCATGGCAACTGCTCACTGGTTATTAGGACCTTTCTAGAAGCCCGCCACTTGACCATTGAATAAAAGCATGGTCCTAGAAGGACCAGCATGGATGTTCTTAGCTGGCTCCTGATACATTTGGAATTTGCCTATGGCCAACAAACATGTTTCAAATCCTTAACTCTGATGCCATCAGATATTCAGTGCTTCACTGTGCAGCCTGTCCTGGATGAGCATCCCAGGTTCAAGAACAAACCAGTGCCTGACCAGATCATAAAGTAAGACCCACATCCCACTGAGCAAGGAATGGACAGAACTCCAAGAGGCAGAGCTGCTGGCAGGACAGGGCCCAGTACCCTTCTCAACCAGTCTATCTCTGCTTTACCTTCTGGGAAAAGAATTGCCCCCAGTTGGCTGGGCTAAAGCCAGAGATGAATGGGAGGGACGGGTGCAGGGGGCTAAGGCTAGCTCTGTGTGGCATCAAACTGAACTGATGTTGGAGCCTGCTGCTTGGGCTGGTCCTAGAATGGACCCAAGAATTTAAACAGTGTGGGTTGGCCGCTGGCAGACTGGTAGAGGGATGGGACAAAGTGGCCTTGGGGATGCTGGGTACATTCTCCCAAAGGAATGTCTTTTCAGCCTTTGGCAAGCGAATGGGTTGATGATGGATAAGTTCATCAGTGATAAAGTAAGCACATGCAGGCAGGTGTCCATCTGCCTCATATCAGACTGCATGATCACTGAGTAGGCCATGAGGTGGGGGGTCTGTGGGGTCCTCAGCTACACCTTTCCCTACACTCTGTTCTTCCTTCTGGGTAGACTATCCAGCAGCAAGAGCTCCCTAGGAAGGCAGAGCTTCTCCAGGAGCCTCATGCTGATGTCACAGCAAACAGGTGCCATGCAGATAATATGGCAGCCTCTCACCTACCTTGGCCAGGCACCTGTACACAGGGGCTCCTCTATAGCTAGCACAGTGCCCTGTTTTCAACGATAATTGATCTTCCATCACATATGAAACAAAGTGAAGGGGGATGTCTGAGGATCCTAAAGAAATCCTTGGAGGTTACTCTGGGGATGTTTAGCTTTGTCCTTAAATGACACAGGTCACTGTTGGTGCATTAATGCCAAAATTGTATTCCCAGGGTATAAGGCCAGTCCATCTTCTAGATCACCTTGCTACCCTGAGCAAATCATTTTTTTTATGGAGTCCCAACACAGATCTTAAAATGCCACCACCAGGACTCTGCCAGATCCAGTGTTTAAGGTGTCAGCAGCCAGGCATGGCTTCCAGAAACTTCTACTCTTTCCTGTCTTTCAGCTTTTACAAGTCCAACTATGTGCAGAAGTTTCACTACTCCAGGCCTGTGCGCAGAGGCACTGTGGACCCAGAAAATGAGTTTGCTGTGAGTATCTCCCCTCCTCCGCCAGCTTCAGCAACCAGAATGCACCTGCCAACTACAGGTGCTAGGGAACCTGTTCCAGAGTCTAGAACCATGGCACGGACATCACAGATAGAATGACATGTCTGTTGAGGTTTCTCTTTGAGTTTTTCTCCCCTCAAGATGTAACAGGGATTCCTGTCCGATGACCTTGACTATCAAGGGCATTTGTGCATTTCCAGGAGGCTGGGAGTGTGGCTGAAGCAAGTCCTTCAGTACACATTGAAAAGCCTCAGCATTTACTGAGTGCATGCTGTCACTGTCCTGAGTGCCGGTCACCTTTGTTCTTGTTTCCCAGGGCGGACCTATCATCTCCCTCAAGGTCAAAGCTGGATTGAGGAGGCAACTCCAAGTTCCCCTCAGCTCCCAGACAGTGATTCTTAATAATTTTAGAAATTAGCATTTTTGGGGGGATTTCATGAACACTGTGTACTCTTCCCCTAGACCACACAAATGGACACATTCAAAATTCACTAAGAATCCAGACTGTTAGTTAAACCAGGTAGAACTATTCTGGCCTGAGTCCAGAGAGATTAAACACCTGTTAAGGATGCCTCAGGGAAAGAGTGTCACTGTGTATTTGGGAATTGCAACTTTTCTTTTCTCCATGGGAGGCCAGCAGGCCCAGGAGTAGCAGATTTTATAGCCCATTGCTTTTCTTCCGCCAGTCCATGTGGATCGAGAGGACTTCCTTCCTGACCGCGTACAAGCTCCCCGGCATCCTGCGCTGGTTTGAGGTGGTTCACATGTCTCAGGTGAGTTTGAAGAAATCAGTGCAGCACCATTCCTCCTCTGATAGTCAGGGCAGTGAGCCTCAAGAGGCCTCTTTGACTTGATACAGGAGACAGTTTGAAGGTTGGGAAGGAATCCCAGAGTAGGCAGTGTGCCGGCATCTGCTACCAGAGATTTTTGTTTTGTTTCATGTTTTAATTACTAGGTAACTTTTTGTCCCTAGTAAATAAAGGCTCTCTAGATACCAGTAATGAAGTCAGGAGAGGAGGCACATCTTTGTCATGGGGAATGTGGGGAAGGGAAAAAGGATAGGCAGGCTCTGGAAGACCATCCACCCAGTTATCCCTCCAAAGTTCTCCATCCAGACCCAGGACTACAGTGTGACATTCTGCAGCACCCCAAAGCGAGCCATTTTCTGTTTGGATAGATAAAGACTGAAAGAGGAAACACCACAGAGCCAGAGGCGGTTGGAATCCAGAAGTCTGAGTTCCCTTGTATAGATAGTAGTTATGTATTTTGTTATACTTATTTATTCCATCTTTTTGTGCATTTACATGCCAGTGCGCGTGTATGTGTGTGTGTACGCGCACGCATGCCAGAGGACTACTTTCAGGAATTTATCTTTTCCTTCCACCATGTGTGTTCCTGGGATTGAACTCAGTGTCAGGCTTGGTGGAAGGTTTCTTTGCCCACTGAGTCTCCCAGGTGCTCCAGCACAGGTCTTGGGCTTCCAGTGCACCTTAGCATCTCCACATCCTCTGTTAGCTGAGGACCATGCAGTTCCCCAGAGCCTCAGGACAGGCTAGCACAGTGTGAGAACCATTCTAGGATAGAATGTGTTTGTGATACCTTAAAATATTTTATTCATTCAAAATAGATTTCATGGATGCCTAGCACATGTCAAACACTGTTCTGAGACCTGGAGATTCCATGGTACAGCTTCCATTCTGGTGAGGAGAGATGGGGAAAAGTCAAAGTAGACACAGTGTGTCAGCTGGTGATCATCAGGAGGGAGGGCTGAAAGGAGGAGGGCAGCCATTTCAGATAGCAGAGTCAGAGGGAGCCTCCCTGCCAAGTGGTTTTCAACAAAGGCCCTGGGACAGAGAGGACTAGTCCACGAGGTATTGAAGAGATCCTTTCTTCTTCCTTCCTTTCTTTCTTCCTTCCTTCCTTCTCTCCCTCCCTCCCCTTCTCCTCCTCCTCCTCTTCCATCTCCTCCTCCTCCATCTCCTCCTCCTCCTCCTCCTCCTCCTCCTTCCTTCCCCCCTCTCTCTCCTTCCTTCTTTCTTTTCTTCCCTGTTGGTGGTAGTAGAGGGGGTGGTTGTTCTTTTTTCTTTTCTTTTTGTTTTGGTTTTCTCTGTGTAGCCCTTTTTGTTCTGGAACTTGCTTTGCAAGCCAAACTTCCCTTAAACTCAGAGATCCTCCTGCCTCTGCCTCCTAAGCTCTGGGATTAAAGGTATGCGCCATCATGCCTGGATGAAGAGATGGGCTTTTCAATAGAGTATGCATCTGGCACAGAGGTTCTGGGGCCAGATTGTGTCCAAATCAGAGAAGTCAAGGGGTGAGTAATAGTATTCAGATCCTAGGTCATTTAGGACCTTAGGGTTACTTTGTCTTCTCTGCAAGTGACATAGAGGCCTGAACAGAGGAGGGATGTGGTCTGACTGAGGTTCTCAAGCTACTGTTTTGTCAGCATTAAGATCACATGACTCTGACCTTCAATGCCCTCTTAGTAAGTCTGTAGACCAATAGGCCTGTAGGCTCCATTTCATAGGCATGACCTAGGTCTTGGAAAAATGGAATGATAATGATGTCAGCAAGACATATTTATTGAATGTGCGCTAAGCTGTCCACTACCATGATCTCATTTAAACCTCTAAAAACCTCTGGAATAGATATTTTCCCCACTTACAGATGGAGGCACTGAGGTGCAGAGTAAGTTCTTAAATTGTCAAGGTTAGTAGACAAGGTCAAGTTTGGCTTCAACCTCTTGTAATATCCTCTGGGCTAGGATAGCACTCTGTCTCAGAGTGTCCCATCCATCCTAGTGAGCAGGTTCCTTGAAAGGAATCAAATGCTGTGCTCTTGGTTCAAGGGCACTTAATATGTGGCAAGTTTCAACAAATGTCCCCCAGCACTGTGCCAAAGGCTTTACTGCCTTATCCTACATAATATCACAAAATCCTGGGAGGTGCATACAGTTGTCACTCGGTATGCACAGGTCCCACACCCACAGATTGACTGACTGCAAATGGAAAGTATTTGGGGGGAAACTGCATCTAAACAGAAGATATAAGGATATATTTTTTCTTTTACTAAACAATGAGCAAAAATAACCATCTACATGGCATTCGCCTTGCATTCGATTGTAAGTAGTCCAGAGAGGATTAAAGGTCTTTGGGAAGATTGTGTGGATGATGTAAAAGGATTGGGCCATGCTGTACAAGAGACTTGTACATTGTGGATTTTGG
This sequence comes from Microtus ochrogaster, assembly GCF_000317375.1. Taxonomy (NCBI): domain Eukaryota; kingdom Metazoa; phylum Chordata; class Mammalia; order Rodentia; family Cricetidae; genus Microtus; species Microtus ochrogaster. Next base: position 55,762,911 of record NC_022014.1, on the reverse strand, counting down.
TATTCTCAGAGGGTCCCAGAGCCAAGTCACCATGGATACGGTAGGATGACTGGACCATTACTAGCCCTGTTCTTGAGGGAAGGGAGCTTTGCAGCCTTCCAAAGCCTCTGCCCAATAGCCCTGACTGATCCCATCCCTGGGTTGGCCCCACAAGGCGCCTCTTCTCCACTCATGTCTGCTGGACTGTAAACCGAGGGGGCCTCCTGTGTCTCTTACTGTCCTTTTCCTCCTCAGAGTTCTTAACACTTCCTAGTAGACTACACAATTTGCTTGTTTCTGTGTTTATTGGCCAAATATTAAAGACAATGCTGGACTGTAGATTCCACTGCAATATAATTTCCAGCAAGGCAGATGCTTTGTCTGCTATTCTCTCCCTGAAGTACTCCAAGTGCCAAGAGCAGCCTCAGGCCCATAATTCTTCTCAAGAATATTCAAGTAAACCAAATAAATAATCACAATAGCCATTGTGTCTAAATAGTTACCTTACATTTTCACTTCCGAATTCTGAATTTAGGGGAAAAGCAGACAACACTATTTTACTTCCCTCTTCCATGTTGTTAGCTTCTGTGATGGTTAATTTTGATTGTGAATTTGAGTCGCCTAGGAGACTGATAAGGTACTCCTCTGGGTGAGTCTATGACGCTGTTTTCAGAGAGAATTAACTAATGCTGGATGTAAGTGGAACTGCCCTACAGTTTGGGGACCAAGATGGAATAAGAGGGTAGGGAGAGGGACCCAGTCCAGCGTCAGCATTCCATCTCTCTGTTCTTGTCTGCTGTTATGTGTTGTAAGCTGTTCCATCAGGCCTTCCCCTCCATGACAGACTGGGTATTCTGAAACTGAGAGCCAGAGCAAGTCATCCCCTACTGTGTTTCATGTGTGTGAGTGCATGTGTGCATGCATTCAGAGAAATGCAAACAAAACTAGCACATCTTCTGGTGAAAGGTTTTGGGAAAACATCTCTAAGGATTATCATAGTGGATTTGTCCTTACTGGCCTCCATTATCAAGCTTCAGGATGTCTCAGACACAGAGCTGCAGTGCCTTGCTAAATGACTGCACTACTATGTGTTTGTTTTCATTATATGAACGTGCCTCTTAGTCCCCACTTGTAACATGGAGGGCCTGCTTGTTGGGGTTTATGTCCTGCCCAGTTCCCCATAGCCGGCAAGCCCCAAAGAAAATCACACAGAGATCTCCATAAGATTATAAACTGACTGGCCCATTAGCTCAGGCTTCTTATTAGCTCTTGCAATGTATATTAACCCATTCTTCTTATCTATGTTAGCTGTGTTAAGCTCTGTACCTTTCTCAATTGAGCAGATTACATCTTGTTTCTTCCATGGTCTGGGCAGGACTGGAGGAATGGGCTTCCTCCTTCCTAGAATTCTCCTGTTCTCATCGCCCCACCTCTACTTCCTGTCTGGTTGACCTGCCTATACTTCCTGCCTGGCCAATCAGTGTTTATTTAAAATATGATTGACAGAATACAGACAATTCTCCCGCACCACCCGCTCTTTCCCTCATGCAGTGTCATGGCCCCAGCACCATGTGTCCTGAGGAGTGTTTGAGAATGAGCTTTCAGGGAAAGCCTCACCTATTTGTTGAGGACTTTATCTTTTTCTCAGTCCTAACCTAGAAGTATGACAATTCAGCTAGGCCATAAATGGCAGTGTATTATTAGAGGGTTATTATGCATCTCTTCATCCTCAGTTTACAAAATAAGAGCTGAAAAATACGGAATGTCAGAGCTGCAATGGATGCCAAAAGCCACTGGATCCCAGAGCTATAAACTCAAATATCTTTCAAGTCCTGTAAGAGAAAGGAAATAAAATGTCACATTAGGCTACTAGTGACTGGAAGATACAGAAGCGAATGCAAGCAGCCAGCCATCCCCCTACTGAGTTAAGGTTGGGGGGATTCTAAACCAATGCTTGCTGAGCAACAGACCTCTGCAGGTAAGCACAGCCTGCTATTCTTCAGATACTTGATTCCTGCTATTCTCCAGGTACTTTTTTTTTTTAATTTTTCAAGACAGGGTTTCTCCGTAGCTTTTTGGTTCCTGTCCTGGAACTAGCTCTTGTAGACCAGGCTGGCCTCAAACTCACAGAGATCCGCCTGCCTCTGCCTCCTGAGTGCTGGGATTAAAGGCGTGCACCACCACCGCCCGGCTCTCCAGGTACTTTTTTGATTCCTGCTATTTCAATGTACTTTCTTTATTCCTGTGAAGTGCACTATCTTGCATAGGAGGAAACTGAGATCCGTGGTGAACTTGAACTGTCAAATTGATGGTTGTCATTGATGCTTGCCCCATGCAGCTCATGGGACTTCTGGGGACTCAAGCTGGTGATATAGGTGGGAGGTGCTAGAGCAGCTGGAAAGGCTGTTGGTTTGCTGGGAATGGAAGTTACTGCCCGTTCCCACTCACTTGCATGCTTGTTCCCATGCATTTTGCCTTAGAAATTTATGTTTCCTTCACAGCAAGTTGGAAACCAGTTATTTTGCCTGTGCTGCCCATAGAAACTGAGGCTCAGCTCGGCAAAGATGCCAGAGAGCTGAGGGCCTAATTAAGTCCCAACAGGAAGCTCATGGCAGGTTTGGTGACGTTGTCTGATGCACTTGTTTGTCAAAGACACCAGCCTTTGCCACCAAGAACAGTCCTACTGTGGCCTCTACTGCTGTTGGGCATGTGTCTTATGAGTCATTTTCCTGTTGCTGCGATAAAACGCCATGGCCAAAAGCAATTGCTAGAAGAGTTTATTTTCCTTGTAGGATTCGAGGCAAAAGAGTCCATCGTGGCAGGGGAGGCATGGTAACAATTGGCAGACAGGGGAGAAGAAGCAGGAAGCTGAGAGCTCACATCTTCAATCGTAAACAGGAAGGAGAGCAAGGCTAGAAATTCTCAAAACCCACCCCCAGTGACATATACTTCCTCCAGAAAGCCCAAACCACCTTCCCAAACAGCCCCACCAATTGGGGACCAACTGGTCGCCGCTGAGCCTATGGGGGTTGTTCTCATCCACACCACCACAGAATATCACTAAACCTGTCCTTGAGAGCATGTGTGAAGGTAAGGCGACTGTGAACAGAACTATCTCTGTCGCCTGGTTGTGACAGATGGTTGTGGTGGTTTTGTTTTTGATTTCATTTATCAACAGCAGACACCCAGGCCTCCCTCCAAATGCAACACCCCAAGTTCCGCTCAGAGCTGTGTGTGTTCCCTATCAAATGCCCATCTGTGGAGAGCCCAAGCTCTTGGGCTCATTCCCTGTTTCTGATGCCTGTAGTGAGAATTCAGATCTGAGAATCCACAAATAGTCTCAAAAGTGTGTAGGCAAGCCAGTCAACACACCTACATGCCTTACCATTTCTAGTGACTTGCGTCAAAGCGTGGGTATCTCAGACACCCCAGACTGTTGTTGGCATCCAGGTGAAGTGCTGCGCTCCTCAGCTGAGGGGTAGCTTTTCCTTGGAAGTCCTTCTGGACCTCAGCCTTGTAAAGCTCCTGAGTTGATTTGTATGCAGCATGCAAACAGGAATGTGGATCTCAGTTCTAGGCAGTAGGCTAAGCAATATTCTCCTCTAGTTCATATCCTATGTGCTTATATGTGTATATGAGTCAATGGGCCTGTATGAATGCAGATGTGGGCACTGTAATTTGAATATAGAGAGTATCCCCTAAATAGTGCTGTTAGTAGGTACTGTGAACCTTTAAAATGCCCCACCTTGGGGAAGTTCTTAAGTATGATGTGACGGTCTTCACTGACACCCTCCCATCATTGCCATTTAGTGACTTTACCTGAGGCCCAACCAAGGCAACTTCCTGACCTTATTGGGCAAAAAAAACCTTTTTCTCTTGTAGGGAAATTGCCACATGTATTTAGTGCAGTAGCATGGTGCTGGCTAGTACTGTTAGCATTATAACGATATTGGTAGCAACAGAGAATCTGGCCCTAAGGGCTTCTCACTACAGATGCTTCCATTTCTGTCTAAGTGACTTGTCTATCCCTGTGAAGAGACACCATGACCAAGGTAACTTACATAGAAAATGTTCATTGGGGATCACAGTTTCAGAAGGTTACAGTTTCAGATTGACCTTCATGACCACCATGGTGGAAACATGGCAGCAGGCAGGCATGATGCTGAAGCAGTAGCTAAGAGCTTACATCCTGACCTTCAAGTTGGAGGCAGAGAAAAAGAGCTAATGGGGAATACTGTTGACTTCTGAAACTTCAAATGTTGCCTCAGTGGCACACCTCTTCCAAGGTCACACCTCCTAATCCTGCCCAGACAGTTCCACCAACTGAGGACTTAGTATTCAGACATATGAGCCTATGGGGACCGTTCTTATTCACACCATCACGCTCTCCAAACGCACATGCTCAGAGTAAGCGTTGGAGAAGCTGTGTTAGAACAGGATTTAAAGAGATAAGAGTATGGCTACAGGGGCTAACCTGCCCCTCTCATGCATGCAGCAGGCACACATTCTAAGAGGAACTTCTGCAGTGTCAGGTGTTGTATTGTCTCAATCAATCTTCACTACATGGCCAACGAGGCAAGCACCACATCACCGCCATGTTAGACATGATAAATTTAGCTCCCTTTCTCCATGAAGTTTCTCAGATTTCTCACATCTTTCCTCCAGCCCATCCTTTCCCACTGGGTGATTCCTCCCCCCCCCCCTTCTCAGAATAACTGCTGTGGCCTACGCTAACACCTGTAGAGTTTGGTTGGGACAAGCACACTTTCCCATCCAGTTTTCCAGCTGTTGCTTCTGCCCGGCAGTAACAGAGTGGAGTTGTTTCAGCTGAGCCCATCTGGCCTGCAAATCCTAAAATATTTACTCTCTGGTCCCGTTGCAGAAATGTTTGCTGACCTCTAGTTTAGTTTTTACACCGGATCATAAGCTTCGGCAAACTGCAGTGTTTGTCTGTTGTCTTTCAATACCACTGTTTATCTTGCTTTCTGAGATGTGTGGGCGAAGAGTTTCATTCTACCTTCTCTTTAGCCCATGGTCTCAGAACCTGCTGGATGCTCCTAGAGCAAGCTATGCTGACTTCTCTCACTGGTACCATACCCAATAGCTTTCGAATAGTATGCGATGATAGGTCAGTGCGTGTTTTACTGGGAGAGAAACCTTTGCTGAGTACCTTCAACCTGTGAAGTCAGAGCAGAGCCTGGTACTTCCTCCCCAGAGAAATCCTTTCCCTCGATCCAGAAAGCCAGCCAGCTTGTCCTTGGTCAGCAGACAGCCCTGAGCTGATTCATTACCCTCGGATCCTGCTGTAGCCTGGGGTCTAGGGACAATGTCTGAGTTACCACCCAAGTGAAATCGATACCATTGATGACATCGGCTTCTCTTGCCACCCACTAAGGTTCTTCTGCCAATCTTGTTTCTAACAGACTACAATTAGTCCTCTGGAGAATGCCATTGAAACCATGTCCACAGCCAATGAGAAGATCCTGATGATGATAAACCAGTACCAGAGTGATGAGAGCCTTCCCATCAACCCGCTCTCTATGCTCCTCAATGGAATCGTGGACCCCGCAGTCATGGGAGGCTTTGCCAAGTATGAGAAGGTGAGGGACCTTGGAGCTTATCCCCCGCTGTCTGTCCTTGCTTGATCCCACTTGGACACTCAGCGTCGTTGGACATCAGGTTCCAACCTGATCTCCTGTCTCTTTCCCATCCTGATCCCACACCTAGACACAGACGAAGCAATTTCCTGGGGGTTTCTAGTCCCCTGGTATCTCTGTTGAGGAAAGACTCAGAGGTAACCACAAACCACCAGCCATTCCTTTGGGTAAACCTACCTCTTCCATAAAGGGTTTTAAACAACATAGATACAGGGAAAGAAAGAATCTTAACATGCAGAAATCTGGGAGCCTAACTCCATTGGCAGAGGCATAACCTAGGCCTGTAAGTCACAGGAAGTCCCTCACATTTGAGCACAAAGAAAATGCCATCAGTTGAGTCCTAGTTGCCCCTATTGGATATGCCAGTGTACCAATAGGGAGACATGGCTTTCCCTAGCATGATGTAGAACAGAAAGTCCTGAGGCAGCTTCCAGTTCACTTGAATGAGGAGTGAGCTCCTTCCTACACAACCTCACTGTGCATTCCCTGTCCTCTGCCATTCATTCACTGGTGCAAAGACAAAAATGCCACGTGTGAACCAGCCAGCCAGTCCTTTCGGCTGCCATGACACCTCTGTGGTCACAGTTGCTCAGCCTTCAGGGGTGCTGCAATATGTCTGCATGGAGTGTGCATACAATGGGGATTGGAACTCTGAAATGAGGGGAGGCGAGGCATGGAGGAGCCATGAGGGAGACTGGGAGACAGGCTTGGACACGCACCAGGGAAATTCCTTACTCAGCTTTCTTCTACCGGCAATGATCTCCTGGAACCTCAGGATCCCTTGAAGGCTCCCTAACATGGGAATCTCTACCCTGAACCAGATCCAACTCAACCCCTCAGAGTTGTGGTTCAGTGGAACCCAGTTGGTACTGGAGAATGTGTCAAGTTCCCAGGTCAAAACAGGTTCCAGGGGAGCTGCTGCTGGTGGTCCTGGCACCCCACATTGGAACTACTTTACTGGAGTTTGCACCCTGCTTCCAGTGGGTGCTGATCAGAGTGAGCCTCCAGTAAAGAAAAAGAAAGCATCATCAGCTATGGCAAGTTCCACACCAATGCCTGGGATCTGGAAACTTTCACATCAAGTTTTGTCTCCATACCAGAGAGATGGATCATGTATTTTACCTGAGAAACAGGAAATTGTAAGTCCCTACCTGTCCCACACAGGCCTTCTTCACTGAAGAGTACAGCAGAGATCACCCAGAGGACCAAGACAAGCTGAGCCGCCTCAAGGACCTGATCGCATGGCAGGTAAAGCCTGGGCATGAGAGCATCCACCCAGGCCCTCTCCTTGCCCTGGTTCTCTGGCCCTTGGCTAACCTGGGCTGGCCTGACTCCACATGACCAAAGGGCTCCCCTTCTACTGCTGGATTACACCTAAGCAGGCTCACCAGGACACAGATTTGGAACACCCTACTTACCTTTGGGTATTGCACAGTGCCAAGCATCAACGGATGCTGTGCCAGAGATTGCTTTCTTTGATGTTAAATCATGAGATAGCTTTTCACAGCGGGGCTCAAATGAACCCCCCTCCCCAACACACACACATCCACCACCAACCCCAGATCATGCCAATCAGACAATAGAAGGCTTGCCCCTCCCCCACCACCACCTTCCTTGTGAGGCTGACCCAGTTTGTGGCAGATAGTGCACAGATGGATATCAGGTTCTGCAAATAATTGAGGTCTTTGTTGGGCTGGCTCACGGTCAAAGGGTGCACATCTGCCTCACTCGGCCAGATTTCAGCTTGAGGACTTGTTATTTGTCCACCTCTATATCCTTTGTCCTGTTGCATTCTTCTCCTTGCCCACTCCTGCCACCCCCTTTCTGGGCATCTGTCTGCAGCTCTTGGAAGCTCTCCGCTTGTCCCCTGTCTGTCATTTGCCTCTCTCTGCCTCCTATATCCTCACATCTTCCTCTTCTCTCTGCTTTTTCTTTGTTCTCCCTTTCTCTCTCTCTTTTTTTTCCTCTCCTTTTTCCAAAGAAGGAAGAACCAGACCCTTCCTGCTCTAGCGCTCTGACCGCCTCCTCAGACACCTGCCTGAGCTCTGGGCAGATGGTGCACGGATGGACATAGAAGGGGTAAGGTGGGTGAGGGGTGAAGAGAGCCTGGGGCCAGGAGAAGCTGTCTGCAGGCTGCCCATCCCCTCCCCCTCTTCTTTTTGCCTGTCACCATGCAAAGAGGGAGTTTGGTTACTCCAGGGAAATCAGGGACTGAGAAGCACTGGGTGTAGACTCTTCTTAAAATATGTATTCCTAATTCAGGTCCTTCTATGCCTCCGCCAATTTATGCAAAGTGGGACTTTAAAAATGAAACGCTGAGCGAGCACTGCAGACACACTTTCCCTGAATGCATTAGGTGTGTCTGGAATGTTCTCTCCTCTTCCCACTCTGTGCCACCCGTGAAAGCTAAATATCCCTCAGGTCTTTCCATCTGCCTGGGACTATCTGTATTCTTTAATATCAGATAATGGCGACGCCCTTGCCACCCTGATCTGAGAAGCAGGAAGGCCAGCTGAGTGGGGCCTTTTCCTGGATACCTCTGGGGCATCCAGGGAGGACTACCGGGTCACACAAACTGACTTGGTGGTTGGTGGCTTACTTTGTGCCCTTGCCAGGACTCTGCCAGACGCCTCTTCTCATCTGGTTACATCTCTCCATGCTGCATCCACTGTCTGCAGAGGGTGGATCTAAGCCTTGCAGAGCAGTGGCTAAGCCTTCTAAGAACATTCCACCCCGGCCTTGGAGCTATTTAGAAAGGGTTCCAAAGAGATGAAAGCAGCCTGCGTTAGATGCCACAGCCTCTAAGATTATGAGGGACATTCAGGCAGCACCCCCTAGCGTCCACCTTTCCCATAGCATGCTCGTGACTCCTAAGTCCACAGGTTACAGAGGCCCTTTAATACCGGGAAGTGTGCTAGGCTATATCCCTCCTGCTCTGCCCAGCTTTCCTAACTATGGTGTGTGCATTTAAACAATGCAGTCCTGCAGGGCAGGCACACTGCTACTCCCGTTAGTACACTCAGCAAATCTGCTAGCATCTTACCATCCATTCTCAAAGTCCTTGTTTACTGGATCCCCACCGTGTACCAGGCGCAGTGCCAGGTAACACAGCAATAGCGAGGGGCGAACTTGAGCCTGTCCATTGGAGCTTAACTCCAGCAACGACATGGTTTTGCAAAACCACACACACTTTGGGGTTTTTCCTCAGGACTCAAGGACCTTAGACGTTAAAGGGAAAGGGCCTTAGCTTTACCAAACCAGAGAATGCTGGCGTTTCCAGTGTGCAGCTCGTGTCAGAATTTGTAAATTTCAAGATTGGAATCATTCAAGATGCTTTGTTCTTTGTAAGGAAGAGTTTATCACGTGGGGCATATTATTCTCTGACGCTTTTTGCTGTGAAGCATTACGTGCAGGAAAGTGCATATAAAAATATATGGTGCTTCGGTTTATCACCCAGCATCCACGGACATAACCTCTCACCTAGATGCAATGGGCTTCTTCTGGAACCCCTAAGCCCGTCTTAGGTAGTCCTGTAGTCAACACCACTCTCCCCTAGACCAACTGCTTTCCTGCTTATATTAAAAATAGAGCTCTGTTCTCTAAGCACATCTTCCTAGGCCTCACAGTTTGCCCTGGATTCCTGCTGACCTACATATAACTGGAACCACCATATGTCAGTCAGGCTGGTAAAATTTGTCCCTTTTGTGGCAGCTCACTATTCTTTATTCACGCGGTCTAGGAGTCTATACAGAGAGATCACGTAATGATACAAATGCATTCATTTTTCTGCTGGCATAGAATGAGGTTGGTTTCAACTTGAGGCTTTTGGCTGTCTCTCTATTGGGTGTGTTTAGACCTGGAAATGCTTGCTCTTAACACAGGAGAAAATAGAGCTTTAGAATATATCACTTCATTTCTACCAGCAGAGGTTAATTCAGCAACATCATAGAAATAGAATATGCAGTAATGCTATTATGTATTTAGCTTCTTTTGCAAAGCATGGTGTCCTTAAAATTCACCAGTTGCTACATATATCAGAGGTTTGACTTTTTGCCCCATGCGTAAGAATGTATCATACAAACAATATATTCATTTATTGATCCATCCTCCTATTGGTAGATGTGTATCTCCTCCACTCTCTCAAGGTACATGTCATAGTGAATTCTGATTCATTCAAGCTCAACCCTCCTGGGTATAAGAAACAGTTTCCTAATGTGTCCACACCAGCTTCCCTGTCTGCCAGCAGACGTGAGAGTCTGAATCTCTCTCCTTCTAGCTTATACTCATACAAAAGTTACCTTGTTAAAAAATGCAACCATATTATGTTATCCTTTCTGGTCACAGTGGAATAAAATTCAAAATCTATAACAAGAATAAACTTCAAAATTATATACTTAGATGAAGACCAAATAAAACACTTTTAGATGAACATTGTATCACTGTGGATGTAAGAAAGGACATTTTAAAAATCCTCTGAAATGAATGAAAACAGAAACACAACATACCAAAACCCGTGGGATTTAGCATAAAGTCTGTTGTGAAGGAATGGCGTGTCCAGATGGGAAAGTGTAGATTCCAAAGCTCTCTGTGGAGTGTTCTGTGAATGTCAAGGCTGGCTGATCTTTAGTCTAATCCCAAATTTCTTTGCTGGCTTCTTTCAGTCTGGTTGGTCTGTTCATTGGAGAGCACTGAGTCTCTGAGCATCCTCTTCGCTACCTCCTCCCTCTTAACGCCTTGAGATTGATGCTAAGTGGACCAATTTTCTGTCTTGTCAGAGTGTAACACGAAAGCTATAAATTCATTCCATTTTAAATCTTACTCTATTATCTTTATGGAAGATCCCTTTGGTAATATTTTTTAAGTAACACCTTAAGCTCTCTATAATCTTTCTTCCACGTTCATTCATCTGTCTTTTTCGTTCCTACTTGTTTTTTATCCTGCCTGTTAGTTTGGGACCTGTCTCCTGTGAGTGAATTTCCTCCAGGGTCTGCTGACCCCAGCAGAAACCTCCTAATTCATGGTAAAGCTATGGAAATTATGGAAATCAGTGGGCATGGGAGAAGGCTCTGTCGGCAAGGTGACATCACAGCTTGGTAACCGACCCACACACCTGAACCTACACACCTGTCTGGGACCATTTCTAGTCTCCAGAAGTAGATCCTTCAAACCGTCTCACAGGAAGATGATCATAGCTGCTACACCGGGGCAATCTGAGGATGGCGCAGTAGCCATCTCACTAACCACAGGCACACGTTCTTTCCACCTACTTGTTTCTAGTCTGGCGGTGGCGGCTCCCCCTCCTATCCTTGGGTCTGGTACGCCGCCGGAGTCCCAGGTTTCATGATCTGATTGTTTTAGAGGACAAGTTCCTGCTTCCTGAGAGAATGAGAACACATTATACATAGCTGCCAAGTGAAGCTGGGGGCGCCTGGGAGAGGAGCTGGCCCCGTGCAGAATTCAGTGCCTCCCTCAGCTTTCCTACGGCATCCTTGCCTCTGCCCCCGAAGGCCTCCTTGATCCCTAGAAGCAGGTGGCTGCCACTCATCACCGACTCTGCTCTCGGAGGTCAGTTACAGCCTCCAGCCACCTTCCTCCTGCACACACACTGGAGCACAGGTCTAGCCGACTGCACATCTCACTGCAGAGTGCATTCTCCCTCCACCTCCTCTTCTCTCTCGAGAAGGAGCCAGAAACGCCTTTACTTCACCAGGGTGGGGGTGTTTATTGTTCTCCTAGAGAGACGCCACCTCCTTCCTGGTGGTCTAGGTTATTTTACCCCAAGGTCATACAGCTAACTTTTTCACACAGCTGTTCTTCCCCTCCTGGGTCTCTAGGTTCAGTGTGCTGATCTCCCACACAGATAAGACAGCCTGCATTTCCCCTACCCATTTTCCTTCCTCCCTTATCTTCCCAAGATTTGGCAACACCTCTAGAAACACTAGTAATAAGAGAGCTGTCTGATACCAGCATGCTTGTAGCTTTGTTCAGCGGCCGTGAGAAGTACAGTTGTAACCCAGGATGTGAGATGGACTGGAGCCCCCCTCCCCTTCTCTGCTCCTCCTTGTTGCCGGGCATTCTTACCATGGTTTCACCTATGTACTGCTAATACTTCTTAAGCAAGACTGTAAGCCCAAGTTCTAGAGGTTCCTCTTTTCTGTTCTCTGAACTCTGACCCTTTGTAGATTTTTCAAAGGACTCGGATTTTCCCATGCCTGTGGTTTCTAATGGCTGGGACAACTACACTTCCAAGGAAGCCGGAGCGGCTGGGTCATTGTCGCCTTGCATGACAAATTTCAAGGCTGCGGTTGTCCCAGGAACCATGCGTGTCTCTGAGCATCTGAAACCCTCCAGGAAGAGTTAGCAGGCCAAAGGAACCTCTTGAGCTAGTGCCCAAGCTGAGGCCCATGGCGTACCATCTCTCTACAGATCCCCTTCCTGGGAGCTGGGATTAAGATCCATGAGAAAAGGGTGTCGGACAACCTGCGGCCCTTCCATGACCGGATGGAGGAGTGTTTCAAGAACTTGAAAATGAAGGTGGAAAAGGAGTACGGGGTCCGAGAAATGGTATGAGTGATCCATCCCTGTGACTGGGAAGGGGGAGGACCTTGGAAGGGGCTGACGTGGGGAACCTTCCTGTTCCCTCAAAAGTCATTCCTAGAGAGAAGTCAGTTATACATCAGATCTATGAAACTGCCCTATATACGTATAAAAGTTGCATCAGTGAAGCACCTAGCATGTTCTTGGCCCTCTCTAAATACAGTTGATGTATATTAACTGAGAGAAACAGGTAGGTAGATAGGAATGTTTTTCAGTTCTTACATATTATTTGAGATTCAGGCGCATCAAATAACTTGCAAACACTGTATTGCAAGTTACCTTAAGGCCAGAGTATCTACCCAGCTGTGCTCTCTCCAAAGCCACTGTACTCCACAGCCAGAAAAGAGCACTGGCCAACACTCAGAGGCAGTGTCTTGCCTTTCACATAAAGCAGAATTATCAAATATCAGAGCTATGTAGTACCTTGGCGACTGTCTTTCCCCAATCCTCTTGATCTACAGACATCCAGAGAGAAGCTGGTATTCCAGAGAGGGCTAGAGCTAGACCTGGGTCCCTGTTCCTCCACACAGAAACAAGTTGACTTTCTCCATGCTCTCTTCCTGAAATGCAATTCTGATGCTAAACACTTAGCCTGGGAGGCCTAAGTCCGAGAGACTGGTCCTTCATCCCACTTTAGATAATGGCCACAAACCCAGGCCCCAGGAGTGAGGCTCCACACTTCTACACACAATAATTACAAATATGGGGCTCTCACCCTCCCTACAGAACTGGTAACATACTAGAACCCATGGCTCCAAGGACTCTACTGTTTATCAACTTTGTAATGATTTTTGAAGCAATGTGCAGTCCGTAGAAACTGTTCTCCAGATCTCAATCTTTCTGGGGCTAGACCTGTGTGATCAAGAACTTTTGAAAGAGTCCAGACGAGGGCACCCACACATGCCTCTTGGGTAGCCATGGGTGACGTCAACTGCCGTGTGACACCAAGAGGGCTGCTGTGTATGGTGTCCCCAGCTAGGATGTTGGACGGTCTGGGTAGATTCAATGTATTTTCAACTTAACAATAGGCTTATTGGGATGCGATCTCATCCACCGAGGAGTTTCTGTACCACGGCTTTCACGTTATGATACCTTTAAGAGGAGCCAGGTGAAAAACACACAGGGTGAGAATGAAAGGGTCCCAGATAGGAAACTTCCGTGTTGTCAGGACACCCGCTGGCACCCTGGTATGTGATTACCTACCATGGATCTCCCTGGAGCTGAAGTGTGGCGTGTTTCTCAGGGCTTTCACTATATAGCCAAGATTGAGGGAATCATTGGTCATGGGCTGGAGATGCATCTCTGTCCCCTGCCTCCTCCCTGGAGGGTGAGTTGATAATATGTGGCTCAGAGTCTCAGCCCTGTAATGACAGGGTTGGTCTCTCTGGCACAGGCAGGCTCTGTCTCGAACCATCTCATTAGCATAAAGAAAGATGGTCCGTGGGGTCACTGAATAGTACAGATGCTGTCTCAACGGGGAAATTTGGACTACCAATTGTTCCCCTGGGATAGATGCTGCTAGTGTTTATCCTGCAGCCCCGCGGCCCTGCTGGCTGAAAGTTTTGCACTGATGTCTTGAGCCCACAATTCCACCCAGCCCAGATGGGGAGGAGGGCTCAGATAACAAATTTCTGCTCTGCCGGCTGCTCACCACCAGTTCTCATACCTACAGCCGGACTTCGATGACAGGAGATTGGGCCGCCCCAGGTCCATGCTACGTTCCTACCGGCAGATGTCCATCATCTCTCTGGCCTCCATGAATTCTGACTGCAGCACTCCCAGCAAGGTCACCTCAGAGAGGTCAGCCTCTTCCTGGAGCTTCTGGCCTAGGCCACCTCCCCTTTCACTTCAAAGTCTTTCTCCAGCTGGGTCCTCAGGAAAGCCTTGGCATCATTCAGTGGGTTGTCTTACCTGGCGCCAATTTTTAAAGCACCCTGGGCAGCTGAGAGAGGCTGTTTGCTCTCCCGAGAACCCAGAATACACTGCAGGTGCGCGCACACATGTGTGTACATACACACACACACATGCACACACATCACTGTCTCTACTGGGCTCCTTGCTCAGTGATGTCTATTGGCAGCCAGTATCCCTCACCCAGCCTGCATTGTAAATGTTCTTTCCTCTAACAGAGGTTCCATCCTTCCCATTTTACTCCCACAGTAGCATGTCCCCTCTCACATCTCCTGCCTCTTCCCCATTTTGTCCTGGAACCCTGTGGTTCCAACTTCACTGTATGCATGATAGGCACCATGTGCCCAGTGTTCAGGTTGCTGCAATCCCACACTTACTGAGCAAGTGGTGGCTCAGAGAAGTCAAGGGATTTATACAGAGTCATTCAGCTAAAAAAGCAGCAGTGCTTGAATTTGAACCCAGATCCCCATTTTAACCAGTTTCATTTCCTTGCCATCCCTCTTGCTTTTAATGGCTTACCACCTTCAATTATCCTACCCTTTTAAAAATGTTTGTGGATGAGTGACTTCTGCAATTTGCTATCAAGATAACTGACCAGCCCTACAGTGACTGCTTGCTCAGTCAGCATGAAGGTCCTCTTAGGTCCCCCATGTTCCTACCGGGCTGTCCCACTAAAGCTCTAACAAGAGTTCCCACTGCCCCTCCCTCTGCCCTTCAGCTTTGACCTAGAGCCAGCAGCACCCAAGACTCCCAAAGTGGAGGAGGAGCCCATCTCCCCGGGGAGCACTCTGCCGGAGGTCAAGCTGCGGCGGTCCAAGAAGAGGACCAAGAGGAGCAGCGTGGTGTTTGCAGACGAGAGGACGACAACCGAATCAGAGCTGAAGCGGGTGAGTGGAGGTGCTAGGTTCTCCTCGGTTCTTCTCAGAACCTGGGATGATTAAATGCAGCCTGACTCCCTCATTGCATTGGGTCTTAGAGGAGGGAAGCTACCAAATAGGAGACAGAACCCAAGCCGTCTGACTCCAGAGCTTCAGTGTTCATTGCAGAGAGCAGCCACCGGGGCTCTCAACCCTCTGTCTCCTAGAGAGAACAACTCAACTGGGCATCTGAGTGCTGGGCTTTGTGGGGGGTGGTGAGCAGACTCTGATCATTTTGGGTCTTATAAATTAATAGCTTATATGTAAAGTTATCTAGAGAATAATTATATAATCAATATTTGAGTGACTGAGGGCAGCCTGTGCTACATGGTGAGTTCCAGGACAACCTCATCTACAGAGTAAGCCCTTATCTCAAAAATAAACCCAACAGTAACTACTAATGAAGAGATTTGGTACTAGGCAGCCCTGAGTTCAATGTTAGCTTCCCCCAGGGTAGGTTCATTTAAAAAGTATGCTGGGGAACTGCCGGGGAGCGAGCGTTATTATTCATCATGGCATAGGATGTGGGGGTTGGGGTGGTTCGGGATCAAATGGCAGGGCTAGCCGATACCTTCTGGTGAAGAAAGAAACCCTCAAAAGCTTCCCAGTGGGCCTCTGAAGGAAGAGCATAGGCATGTCTTCTATGCTCCAGGATTCTACAGAACACCATTCACCTGACTGTCTAACCAAACAGACCCTTCCCAGCACCCCTGGCACGATATAACATGCAGCTCTAAAAGGCAGACTGACACAGAACGGTATGCAGCAGAATGCATGAGCTGTCTATGCTGCCAGGTCCATAGAAACCACTTCAAGCACTTTCCCCTGACCTTTGAGGACTAAGCCCTTCGAGGCGCTAAGCCCTTGCGATCTGTGATGTGTGGTATATATCCATCCAGCTCTCCAGAAAGCACGAGTTCATGAGCGACACCAATCTCTCGGAGCATGCGGCTGTCCCCACGAGGGTGTCTGTCCTCTCTCAGATGAGTTTTGCCAGCCAGTCCATGCCCACCATCCCAGGTATGTATATTTACCACTGTTACCCTGGGGGAAGAGGTAGTGTGGGTTGCCAAGCCAACAGGCAGAAGATGGATGATAATGACTTCTACAGGGCAAGGAAGGTTGGGTATCCGGGGCCAGAAGCCCCTGGCTTCTACATTCTCTCAGTATCTCCCATTGAGGAAGCCATGTGACCAAGCTCTACCAGAAGCAGAAGGGAAAGTCTGCTGTACCTCTGGGACCCGTCCCTTCCAAGAGTCCCCTCAATTTGCAGGCAGCAGCTCCCCAGGTCCAGGAGCGTGCCTTTGGCATATCTCTGCTGCCCATGGCACCTCTGCTAACCTGGAAGACTATTTCTAGGTTTGTAAAGCTTGGCACAGCGTCTAATGACTGTGGCATTCAGTGTATAGATGACGCCTGTGCCCATCTCTTACTGTCCAGAGATATGGGAGCCCCCACTCACTTTCCTATTACAGAGCAAGCTCATATACAGCTGGGACCCAGCATCTATGCAGCAAGTTCTAGTGTCTGCTGCTCCACACTGGCTGTTCTGAGGACTGGGCAGAATAGAACAAGGTGGAACTGGTGCTGCCCCCTTGGGGCTGAACAGTGCATGACAGAAAAAAACATCTGCTCCTACCAGAGTGCCTGCTTCTGTCAGACCCTGCCCTAACTCATTATTATCCCCTTCACACCACGGTACCCACCGGTGATGTAGAAAGTGCCACCCTCCCCATTGCTGCATGTTCAAATCAATTCACTGAATGTCAGCATCCTGCACAGACTAACTGGTCAGTGGCAGTGGGAAGCTAAGTCCAGACCAGCCCAAGGGGCAAGGGGTCTCCCCTTCTCAGCCCTCTTCCATCTAGACGCTTCTGTACAAAGCTTTGCAAAGGGCCATGAGACAGGACCACCCAAAAGATGGCGTAAGATACTGTTCCTGTCCCTTGGGACCTACCTCTAGTGCCCACTTGCTCATTCTAGGGTCCTTACTGTCTCCTCAGCCCTCACACTCTCCGCGGCAGGCGTGCCTGGCTTGGAGGAAGCCAACACATCTCCCCGGCTGAGTCAGACCTTCCTGCACCTCTCAGATAGTGACAAGAAGACCCTGAAAAAGAAGAAAGTCAATCAGTTCTTCAAGACTATGGTGAGGCCGCCAGTGACTGGGAAGAGAGGGTAGTGCCGGGGAGACTCAGGGAGTCAACAACTGAAGGAAAAAAAATGGGGAGGGTCTAGACAGGTAGCTATACATACCTGTGGGTATGTACCTTGTACCTTCACTGCTCCCTGGGGAGTATGGCCAGAGATCCTAAGGCTTGGGCAACTGTCCAGCAATGCCCACCATGTGATGCTTCTTGGGGCTCCAAGTAGCTCCCTTGAGCAGGACTGACCCCAGGTCCGGAATAGAAGTCCTTCTGGGATCACCAGTAGGTAGCTAGTCCTGACTTAAACTCTCTGCTGGAGCTCCCCCATGAGCCCCAGCTGCTAGTCATCTATTTTTAGGAGCCAAAAGTACTTTTTTGGGGGCAAAGCATTTTCCTATTCTACTCACATTACAAAAGCCTTCAAATTAAAAGTTGGTTTTGAATCACTGACTCTTGAAGTCCCATCTCCTGTTGTTACCCTGTCAGTTCTTGTCTGGGATCAAGAAGGGACAGACGTACTTCCGATCCTCTGGGCACTATGATTCAGAGTGGAGATACTATAAATATCACAGGTTGCCTGAGAGCCTGCGTGAGTGAGTCAGGCCCCATGCTAAGCGCTTCCCCATCATTATCCTGTTTGATCCTCCCCTGTTCCAGAAGAGTTTTGCAAGGCTCGCAGAGAGTCAGCTAAGTGATGTGCAGAATACACACAGTTAGCAAGGGGTCTATGAAACTTCCCAAAGTCTGCTTCCTGTCCAATGTCAAGGTCATAGCCACTCCTAATCACTTGGGTTTAGGTATAAGACATGCTTGTAGGGTCTGGCGTGCTCCAAGATGATATATATAAAAATCCCATCTTGCTGTTGTGTTTGTGTGTCTTCCCACATAGCTGGCCAGCAAGTCAAGTGAAGAAAGCAAGCAGCTCCAGCTCCCAGACCTCCCGTCCACAGACCTATGAGAGATGCTGCTGAGCAGAGAAGCGTGGGAGCTCCATAGGAGAGGCATGCACATGACATTGGAATTACACAAGGGGGCAAACATTTAAAAGAGACAGAAGATTCCAGTGGGCTCCAGAACCCAAGGGACAACAAGCCTTGTGTCTCCTGAGGCCACCACCGGGGTGACAGGTGACTCAATGGACAAAGGCCCACTGTGGATTCAGGGAGCTCCATGAGCCAGCAAGTGGTGTAGATGCTCTCCCCAGCATCCAGTACCAGTGGATGTTGCTCTCCAGCATCCAGGGCGTACATGCCATAACTCAGGTTCACAGCTAGGACTTGTATTTGTTTCATTCCTAGGTCTCAGTACTTAAAAGAACAGAAACGTCTTTAAATGTTCTACTTCCGGTTAACATTTTTTTTGTACTTTACATTTTTAATAAGCCATTTTCTAGTCAATTATCTCCAAAGTGTTGCTCTTTCTTACTGACATTAAACTTGGTCTCATGGCTCAAACAAACCTTGTTAATCATGTCTGTTCCTGTAGGCCTGGGTAGAAAGTTCCCAGGCGACTACAGCAGTTTAGAAGGCTTATGTTGGCTCATCTCAATGCCATGTTTTCCCTCCTGGCTCAGGAGACCCCTAAGAATCTTCTCTTAGACTCTTGGTTTCTTTGGGGCCAAATCCTGGGGTATCAGGATGACAAGAACACCCAGAACTTTCCTCTACAGCATGACAGTGGAGACTTTCACGCCACCTTCCTCCGTCTCTACACAGATATGGCTAAACCACCTAGCCTGTTACTCTAATGAAGCCTCCAGGCAGTGACAGGAAGGAGAGAACTGAGGGCTGGTGGATTTACGGTCCAGCCTCCAAGTTAGATCATCAGGTCAGAATAGTGGCTTTCTTGGAGAGCTGTCTACATGAGGACGTCCATGGTCAGATTTCTCAGATGAGACCCAAGGAAGAAGAGCAAGGGAGATGAGAACCAGTCTAATCTCTACTGCCCCAGCGAGCAGATCTGTGTAGAGGGGCGTGAGCATAAGGCTGTGCCCTTGTGGAAGTCAAGTGAATGGCAGCTAGGGGTGGATGATCATGTCTTAGCGGCTAAGTCCCTGGGGTCCAGTGAAGGATGAGATAGAATGACTTAGAAAAATTACTTCCTAAAGCTTAATTATCTAGTCCTAAAAGGTGGGTATGATTAGTACCCAGATGGAGAAACTGAGGCACAGGCAGAAGTGACCTAAGCCTAAAAATGCCAACACTGAATCTAGAATCTGGATGGGAAGCTAAAATCATCCCCATTACCTAATAATACTCCAGCACCTCTTAGCCCAGGACATCCTGAGTCCTGGTGACCTATGTATCTGCCATTCTCTCCCAGGTGCTGTCCATGCCCCATCTCCAAACCTCAGACCCACTGTCTGCTCTGGCTTCCTATTTCTGCTCTGCTCTGGTGGCTGTGGGTGTTTGGGCTGCATCCGACAGCTTGGGATTCCTGAAGTCAGCTGAGATTAAAACACCTCTGGACCCATCTTCCAAAATCCCTGTCAAAGCATGAGCAGAGGACCCGAGAGGAGGTGAAGGGTGGTACCCTATCCTCCTGGCTTGCTGCAGATGTCAGCATCATGCAGCTCTTGTCCTTTCTGCTACAATCTCTCTCCAAGTTCTATGTTTGAACCACGGGTTTGCTTTTTCCTTCCAGCATGAAGTAATGGAATCCTAGTGTTTAACCTTCGAATAGAAACTCTTCCAATGACAACTAGGGAGAGTATCTCAACAAGCAAATGAAAACAGTCCCCCATTCCCTGTGACTCCAGACAGACACAAGCCCGTCGAAGACCTGCAAACTTGATTGCTTCTCACCAGGGAGGCTTGTGCAATACAGACTCAGAAGCTGTTTTAATGGCTATAACTCTGAAAGTTCTGTCTTCAATCGCTTCCCCGCTCCTTAACAGGCCACTGTAATAATAACATCCCTGTGTTCTGCCTTTACAAAATTACAAATATCGGTGAATTTCCTTACTGGGTTTGAAAGGGACCCACAAAACAGAGCAAAAAAACGGAAACCCATGGATTCCTGTTCACACAGCACTCAAGGGCTAAGTCACATCTGAGGACTGTCACTGGGCGGCACAGGGAGGGGGATAGGCTTGGCACTTTGCCAGAATTCCAGATACTATGGCTACACACTAATAGGCACAACCATGCTAGTAGAGACAAAGACGACCAGTAATACCTCAGCTGCCTTTGGCCAGGTACTCACTCTGTGTCTTTTTCTTAAACCCTAACCTCACATCCACCCTATAAGGTAGATACTAGGGTGCCACTCAAACGGGTGTGGAAACTCAGTGTCTTCGTTTCCTTAGCACCACTGTTCCTGAATGCCTGATTCTTGAAAATTTTATAAAGGAAATAAAGTGTCTTCCTTATAGTTCTAGGTTACAGTGAAGTCTGGCAAAAAAGTGCTGCCGTTGGCTTGGGAACCGGTGAGACACTCCCTGCTGCACCATGGTCTAGCAGAGTCTAACAAGGGTCGAAGAGTTGGTTTCCAACGTGTGAGCTTTGGAGAAACACACTCAAACCACTTCAGAACTGGAGGGTTGTGCTGTGCCCTTGTCACCAAGCCAGAGGCCACCCCATTTCTGCTGATTCGCTTTTGCGTTTGACCTCAGCCTGGTTCCAGATGCTAATATCATAGCCCATACTTGTAGGTTACCATCCCCAACAGTGCTGCTGATGACACCCGTGATAGATAAGGGGAGGGGAGTCACATTTGGTACAACTCATCATAGGCCACCAAGTGCTGCCTAACTGTAAGCTAGGTCTGTCCACAAGCAGCTAGTAATGCCCAGGAGGGGGTTCCCATGGGAAAGTGCTGATGGGTGGTATGCTTGGGGGTAGAGCACCAACTTGACCTAGATAGTAGAAACAACTTAAGAGAAAAAGGCTTATTTTTGTCTCAGGGCTTCAGGGAATTTAGGTTTGTTATGGTGGAGAAAGAATGACCATGGGGAAAGCATGGCCAGGGGGAAAGCATGGCCAGGGGGAAAGCATGGCCAGGGGGAAAGCATGGCCAGGGGGAAAGCATGGCCACGGGGAAAGCATGGCCAGGGGGAAAGCATGGCCAGCGGGAAAGCATAGCCTGGGAGTATGGTCTGGAGCTGTTCACATGGTAGCCAGCCAGTAAGTAGAGAAAACAGGAAAGCCAGAAGCAGGTAACCTTCAAAGTCGCCCACCTGGTGACTTCTTCCACCAGCCAGACGCCAACCCCTAAAGGCTCCCCAGCCTTCAAAACAGTACTACAAACCAGAGGCAAATCATTCAATCCGTGAATCAGTGTGGGCCATTCAGGATACAAACCATGACAGACCCAAAGAGATCATTTCGCTCTCTCACTTTCTAGTTCTAATTTCCAGGCTCGTGTCAGAAAGTGGGGAAGAAACAGAAGGAATCCAACATCTTCCCAAGGATCTGAAAATGAGTGTGGCCTCCCTCTCAGACATATGGGCACTCCACTGTCTACTATCCTATCTGAACCCTGGCTTCCTCTACTTACCTGGGTAGCTCCAACTACCTAGAAAACAGCCCTTCAGGTCATGACTAAAAGCCCATGGTTTTTTTGTTTATTTTTTATTTTGATGAACATGCTGTACTCTGCTCTGCAGCAAGTCATAGGGAGATTCAGCTTGGGAGGCATCACAGAGTAGAACCCCTGTGGACAGGATGGATGGAAAACCTCCCCTTGTCACAATCTGTATAAGAGAAGAAGTGGAGAGTAGATGTGTTTGCCCAGCCTCCCCTTACCCCTGTCTATTGTTTCTCAATCCTATCTCAGTACATCCCACTGAGGTTGCAATTCTGGGCTGCAAAACCCGGTCCCTTCAGGAGCTACTTGGTCCTACATCCTACAAGGTGGCCATGTATTCATGGCCAAGATTTATCTAAGGAACAGGCGGACCGATGCAGCCAGTGGCTCGGCAGCAGCAAATGGGAGGAGCAAACCTGACCTCAGCAAGCAGCTGGTGGCCCTGGCAGCAGGAGTACAGGTGCTATTGCCGAAGCAGTTGACGCTGCTGGGCACTGGGGCAGAGCAGGCAGCAGGAAGCTCAGCAAACTATGATTTCCATGAAGGTCAGAGCTGGGCTGGGGCATGAGATGCTCAGAACCCTCCTGTCACATCCTGCTCCTGTCAGTCACATGGCTCCTCCATTGTTCTGAACAAGTCCAATTAGTCATAATTCATTTGACAATGGCCAGTTATGACCCATATGTGACAGAAAAGCAATCGTTGTGATTCAAGCAACAGTATCATTGCAAAGCGATCAGGACGTTAAGTAAGATTTATTGTTTCCTTGCTCCACCATCCACTTACCTTTCTCTGACTTAAGACTGGATCTCATCTGTCATGCATTGTTTATCTGGCAGGGTGACCAGATAACCCATCTGCAAAGGGTCCCTGCTCTTAGGTGCCCTGCCTTTATTGGTTTGGGTTTCTTTTATTGCCCATTGACTATCTTCAGTGGGTATGAGAATGCTCAGAAACAGGCCCCTAAGCCCTGGTTCTGAGCACACTCCTCCCTGTGCCTATTGGATCATAACGATGTAGGTTTCTGTGTTGCCAGTCACCCTGGATTCTTGGTCTACACACACGAGAAGCCATCGCAATTGAGTGGCAATCACAACTCTATTCAGTGTGAAGTTTACCACATCTGTGACTGCAGTCTTTACTCGTCTCTTACCCTGCACCTTGCGGGGTTGGTTTGTGTGTCCTGTGAATTCAGTTGTTGAACACACAAACCCTAATACCTCAAGATGTGGCCATTTTAAAAGCAGAATCAATAGATAAGGTCACCATTCAGTATTACTGATTTTCCTGTGAAAGGAGGAAATGTGGACACAAACAGAAAGGCCATCAGAGGAAGATGAATGAAGACAGTGACCAGGACAGTCAAAGTGGCCAGCGAGCCACAGCTAGTAGAGAGAAGCGTGGGTTAGATTCCTCCTCAGGGTCTCAGAAGGAAGCAGCCATGCTGACACCCTGATCTCAGACCACAAATGTCTATTCTTAACCCGCTCTGTTCTTGATGTTTGTTATAGCTTCCATTGCAAACTAATACAGACCAGCACCTCAAGCCTGACAAAGCCAAAGACTGTAGGGAATAGCAGGTCTTCAGATGAGATGGTATGAAGGATTTCTTCTCCCATGATGAGGCTTTCAGGCTTAGGAGCGTTGGAGATGCTATGCCTACAATCCCCCATTATTCCTAGTCTCTTCCTGCAGTCTGGAGTTGATTCCTTTACCCTTGTACTGTCCTCCACTGGTACCTATCCCGAGCTTTCAAAACGCTGTGCCACTTCCTACCCCATGGGGGTGATTCTGAGTGGCAAGATTCCAGATAAAGCCAGTTGAGTCCCAGGCCTCTGTCCCAGTTTCTAGAAAACCCTCGGGATTAGGAATGTGGGGCCTGATGTTCCACAACTATCATGTTAATGAACAAGTCATTATCAACACAATGGGACAGGGCTGTGTTCCTGAAGGGTCCATCCTTCAAACAAGATCCCTGAGGACAAATTTCCATTATACACAAGCTGGACGATGGTGGCACATGCCTTTAATCCCAGCACTCGGGAGGCAGAGGCAGGTGGAACTCTATGAGTTCGAAACCAGCCTGGTCTACAGAGCTAGTTCCAGGACAGGCTCCAAAGCTACAGAGAAACCCTGTCTCGAAAAACCAAAAAAAA
>NC_022014.1:55721169-55738588 GCF_000317375.1 Microtus ochrogaster | reverse complement strand
AGGAATCAGACCAATCCCCTTACCGTTTTCTCGCCATGGAGACCCTCTAACATGAGGACCATAACAGAATTTTCAGTCTCCTCCCTGCTCTTGATGTCACTTCAGATTCCTACTTACTAGTCTTTGAGAAATCCACATATTCCTCTTTCCCTGCTCCAGTTGCTAGCCAGAATCTCCCCTGGGAAAAAGTCTACTTACTAAATATACAGGTGCACTGCCAAGTTCTCTCCAAAGGAGCCAGCTTCCCATGGCCATTGGACCTGGATTTGCATCTGCACACTGAACAGAGGCATTACAATTTCCTACCACCATGGCTGATTTTCTCATTATATGTGTTATAAGTAGATTTCTGTGAGTTCAAGGCCAGCTTGGTCTACAGAGCAGGTTCCAGGACAGTCAGGGCTACACAGAAAAACTCTGTCTTGAGAAACAAAAACAAACAAAAAAAAAGTAAGAGATCCACCTGGTTTTATCCCATCTCCGTTAACTGTGTTTATCTTCCAAATAAAGGCAACATTTTTGCATAAAATCTTGCTGATTGCCAGGCGGTGGTGGCACACGCCTTTAATCCCAGCACTTGGGAGGCAGAGGCAGGCGGATCTTTGTGAGTTCAAGACCAGCCTGGTCTACAAGAGCTAGTTCCAGGACAGGCTCCAAAACCACAAAGAAACCCTGTCTCGAAAAACCAAAAAAAAAAAAAAAAAAAAGAAAGAAAAAAAAAAAAGAAAATGTTCATTTTGTCATCTGTCACTTCCTGTCAGTCCTGTCCTCCTTGGCTGTCACCAGAATCATGAGTCACATGAACGCAGACTGAAACCTCTAAGTTGTTTCTGTCAGGTGATTGTCTCAGAGCTAGAAAGTCCGAGGAACACAAACATTGACCATGGCAGCCTGTCGCTAGTCCACTAGTCTGCATCTTTTGCCTGTGATTTCTGTACACACTATAATCAAACAATAAAGGCATCATTCGTTACCACAATTGTGTTCTCAGTTTCAGAGCTGAGAGTCTGAAATCTGTGTGTCAGGGCCCCCGGGGAAAAGATTTGCTGGTGGCTGCAGTGCTTGGAGCTCCTTGACTCTCTCTCATAGCTGTGCTATGCCCCCAATTCTGCCCCTGTTTCTGCATGGTCCTCTGCCCTCTCTGTGCCTGTTCTCTGACTCCAAATCTCCTCATAAGGACTGGATTTACAGCCCCACTTCAACCCAGGTTGACACCATTTTACCTTGATTACCCCTGCAAAGATGCTATTTCCAAATAGGATGATAGAGCCTACAGTTCCGCCTACAGGACAGGTACCCCTTACCAACACATTCCTCTTATTCTAAATTAAAAAATATTATAGCTATGGATCCTTCCCTGGGAAGGAGGTCAGATATCTCTTCTCAGGATGTCCATAATAAATCCATTCCAAGGACCTATTCTCTGAGCCCTTTGACCTTTTCTTAAAAAGTAGCACTGGATAGACCAAGGAAGTTTTAGCACATACACTGTAGGCTGCCATACAGAGACCAAGCTACAAGGAGAATCTCAGAAAGCCCAAGGCCAGCTCTAGGTGTCTCTGTCGGGACAGTGGATCAGGAATATGTGCCCTTAAGCTAATGAACTCTTCTCCAGGTGTGGTAGGCACAGCTTTGAGAGGAAAACACCAAAAAAGGCAGAGCTGTTCCCATCTGACCAGAGAGAAGGCAGGGAGGTTGGGAGGTTCACGGCGCCCTGTCTTCATACGCCCAACATTACAAGCCTAGTCTTAGGACTTACTCTTCCCACCAGACTTTACTCTGGGAGACTGGGTGAGACTTTGATTATCTTGCAACTTTTCCTTTTTTTCAACCAGATTCTGTCTTGATTTCAGCACGGTCCACTCTGCAATTGCATGACACGGAGCCTCTTACACTTCACGGTACCTGTGATAGCAGAATAATGCCCGCCCCCCATGAAAGATGGCCACATCCAAATCCCCAGGGCACCCGAGTAGCCCGGGTCATGTGGTGAGGGCAGATAAGGGTTGCAAACAGAACAAGATGAATCAGTGCTTCTTGAAACAGAGCACACAGCTCTGGATTACCCAGGGGCTCAGTATCACCACCAAGGCCCTTTCGAAAGGAAAGGGGGATAGCTGGGAAGAGTCAGGGAAGTTACATGAGGGGAAGTGGACTTGTTGCTTCAGCTGGTTTGGAATATAGAGGAACAAGTCCTAAGCTCAGGGGTATAACATCCCCTTTGAACAGGAAAATACAAGAATCAGGCTCTCCTCCAGAGTCTCACGGATAGAACCCACTTCTGTCAGCACCCTAATTTTAACCCAGTAAGAGCCATAGAAGAATTCTGACCTATAGAATGGAGGAAAAAATGCATTATCTTAGCCCACTAAGTGGTAGACCACTGGTTTCAGCATTGGGAAGCGAACACAGAGCCCTCTGACTTGATAACCTGCCTTCTGTCCCTCTCACCTGCCATTTTCTACTTGAAGGGACTCCAGAATGACCAAGGAGCTGTCTGACACCATGCTTTCTGTGATCATCAGTATCTTAACCAGTTAAGCACCTTATCTTAACCAGTTAAGCACTTTGGCTCCCTTCACACCTCAGTGCACACTGCACCTGCCCCTCATTTCGCACATGGAATGTAGGGGTTATGACGTCACTATGCTGACCTCACTAACAGGCAGGAAACTATTGCTCTCAGACTCTGTAGGATGCAACTGCAAAATAGTATTCTGAGAGTGTGTTTTTAAAACCCGCCCCTGCTTGCAATCATGCCCAAACCCCATAGAATCTGGCAACACTGACTGGTTTTCAGTTAGGCTTCATCAGCCTCACCTGTGACCGAAAGACCTGGATAAATCCAGACACCCCCTAGCAGAAAAAAAATAGAGCCAAAACTCTAAGCAGGGAGAGAAGAATCAGAAATCCAGGATTAGATGGTTCAGTGACTCTGTTCCAGGAACTAGCTGAAGATAAAATTAGATTGTAATCTGGAGAATAATCTTGAGAAACAGGAGTTACCCCCTTGTGATTATCACTGGTATTTTTAGAATTTTCCATTGACGCCCTCCCTACCCTTTTTGGATTACTGGGTTGTGGTTTCTTCCCTTAAATACCCCTTCTCCCAGCTACTTGGGTTATGAGTCTTGGCCCCTGTCAATAAACCTCGTGTGATTGCAGCTAGGATGGTCTCCCGTGAGTTGCTGGGGTGGGGCGGGGGAGTTGTGTTATCCCGATACTTGAGTGAGAGTCTCCCCACACCGTGGGTCTTTCATGATGTGGTTAGGAAGGTAGACTCCCGGGATCCACTCCAGATTATTTCACATCTGAACAAGAGCGCCAGGTAATTCGAGTAAACATTAAATATATAACCCGAGAATGAAATTGTGATATTTTTAAATTGAGAGCGAGGAATGCATCTCTATGCAGCAAAGAAGGGAAACAGAGAAACACAGGGACGATTCAGAATCATCATCACTTGTGCTGCCCAGAGCCTTCTGACACACTCTAGAGAGACAGCCAACTGCTCGGCAGATGTGTCTGCTCGTCTATTCTTGGCACCCTGGACAGGCAAGATGGAGAATGCTCCATCCCCTATTTCTCATTGGCCAAAATGAGAATGTCACACACTCCTTCCCAAGTGCCATCCTTCAGTCCCTCGGCAGCTCTTGAGAAGACAGATCGTAAAACCCATCACATTTCATTCACTTGTGTGGGAGTCGGCTGAGGTGCAGAACACACAGCTGGCTGGGGTGACTGTGGAGGATACAGGGGGTAGGGAAATAGCCCTCTCCCACCCAAATGGCTCATTGGCCCTAGGTGGTAGACTTCGCAGGTCCAAACAGACCTGCACATCGTCCAGATCAGATCACTCCCACCAGAACACATTCTACACAGGAAAACCTGTCATACCCAGAGTTCATCAGTCTTTAACCAAAGACTATGCCTGGAACCTTTGCCAAGGCCTAGAAAATGGTAGACTACCCCCTCCCCCCCACACACCCAACCCCACCACCTTCTGTTTGCCTGGCTGCTTGATTCTTCAGAATAAGGGCGAATTCTCTCCAGAGGAACTGGGATCCAGATAGTCACAGCTCCGTCCTAGCTTGACTTGTGCTGCGGTGATCAACATCATGACCAGAAGGAACGTGGGGAAGAAAGGATTTATTTCATCCTTCACTGCTAGATCATAGTCTATCATGGAAGGAAGTAAAAGCAGGAACTGGAGCAGGAACCTGGGGCAGGAACTGTGTCTGCTATTTCCTGGCTTGCTAACTCATGGCTCACTCAGCTTGCTTTTTTTCCCCAGTCCAGGATCACTTGCCCAGTGATGCAACTACCCGCAGTGGGCTGGGTCCTCCCAGATCAATCATTAATTAAGAAAATACTGCAAGAAGTTGCTTATGGGCCAGTTTGATTAAGGGTGTTCCCCTTTTCCACGTGATTCTGGCTCTTATTGCGTTGACAAGAAACAAACCAGCTGAAGATAGCTTAGACAACCCCCCTTCTGTCTTTTACCAGCAAAGCCCCAAGAAATGAAAGGACATGAACAGGGGCATAGTGTTTCAGGATCCGAGATACTTGAGGAAATGCAAACAGAAAATTGTAACCCTGGGGTAAGGACTTCACCTTGCTAAGAGCAATTTCCTCTTCTGTGATAGGGGCCAATGCTAGAGGGGTGTTAAGCCAGGCAAGGAACTTAGAACATGGGCAATGGTGGCTCCCGGGGCTGAGTCAGCCCCTGCCAATGGGATGATCTCCCTGCATTCTTAGCAAGAGGCTAGGGCATTCCTAGTGGTGGCCATGGCCAGACCTGGAAGAGGCTCCATGGTGGCCTTCCCTGCTTTTCCACCTACATGCTAAGGAGACACAGTCATCACCCCATGTCTGCAGGAGTTGGCTTCGGGACCACCCATGATGAAGGAGTTCACTTGAGGATCACCCATGACACTAAAAGACACAGCTGCTCAGGGAGGCCTCCAGTGTAAAATGTCATCGCATTTGCATATAATAAGTGCTCTTACACGTGTCAAATGATTTCCAGATCCTTTGTAATACCTAATGTGATACAGATTCTACAGAAAGATTATCCATTTCATTTCGGGATTCATGAGAAAAAGCCTCGTATAATCAGAAGCAACTTTCTTCTGAATATTTTGCTCCATGGGTGGCTGACTCCACAGATGAAGAATTTCAGATGTAAAGGGATGGCTAGCATGGCTGCCTGGTAAGGAACCAAAACCCTCAGTGTGCATGCGACTGTTGGCAGCTGTGTTATTGATACGCCACATACACAGACACACACAGCCCTCACCCCTAACCTCTCCACAGGTGGCTTCAGTCTAGGCCTTTTCTAGAGACCACTGAGAAGGATGCACTGCATCTCAGGCACTGGGGAAACAGGAAGAGCGAGTCCTCCTCAGAGGTACCAGGCTCATGGCTCCAGGCTCAACTGCTCCAATACCTCCAGGTACAGAGGGATCTACGGAAGATACCAGGGATGCAGAAATAAAGATGGAAACCTCTTGAAGCAAAGGTGAGGATCCAGTGACCTTTAGAAATAGAATACAGATCACCATTGGTGCAGCTGTACTGTCCAGGAGACAATGCGTCCTCCTGGGAAGAACTAAACCATTCCTTTGGCCAGTGCAGAGTGGAGGGTTCCAAGGTCACAGGCCCAGCATAACCTTATTTCCCCTTTCCCAGAGGAAAACCAATTGTGCAAGTAGCCCACGATAAACTTCCCGCCCGAGGATCTGTAATCATTTTGAAATTTAGGCTGGAGAATTGGAGAACTCAGCACCTGACACCCCACAGATATGGGCTTGTGGCACTTGGTATTCGGGGTACAGATGTGAGATTTTTGTCACTGTGCAAGCCTCATGAGTTTACTTGCCACAAACCTAGATGGTCTGGGCCAGTCACTCCAGATGGGCTCTTGTTAGAGTGGAGGGACAGTGGAGGGACATGAAGAAGGCAAGACCCAGGAGGCTGTCACTACCGATGTCACCATGCATACTGTTTGACAGTCCATTTTGTATAAGAAGGAATGCACTGTGTAATCTCGGATACAGGTGCAACACAGTAAGTAAATAAACAGTAACATGGTCGTTTATCATGCAATATTGTGTGCTGTGTGTGTTGTGGCTAATATAGGCTCGGATGACAGGCAGCACTCTGTGTTTATACTAACAGCACAAACACAAAAGGGATGTGTTTCTACAGCATCATCACAGCTGTAAGACATAGGCCGGCAGTAGGAATTCTCAGCTTCATTGCAGCCAATGGAGTCACCACTGTATGTGAGACAGTCAATCACGCTGTTGGTCAGAAAACATTACACGACATGTGACTGTATTCTGTACATGCAGAACCTCGGTTTTCTCTACGAGTACGCCATTGGCTCATGGGAGTGATAGTTTGAGAAGGTGAATATTTGGGGCAGGGATGTGAGACCCAAGTTGAGTGTGCTGGAGAGGAAAGTGCCAATTCCAACCTAGCGTTTCCTTCCCCAGGGGTTCTCTTTAGAGGTGACTTTAGAAGGAAGAGAATGGATTCGGTGAAGAGCAGAGGGACAGGAGGAGGAGGAGGAGGAGGAGGAGGAGGAGGAGGAGGAGGCAGTAAAACTGGAGCAGGTAGTTTAAACTAGACTCCTCCTGCCCCCAGGAGAGAGTAGGAAAAAAAAAAGTTGAAACCCACCAAACTCACAGAGCACGCAGTATTGTGACTTATGTGGTGATTTATAAAGTATGAATTCATCTCTTTAGAATCTGTAATTAGTAACCCTTATAGTCAGGGTTTAGAGCCCAAACTCCTGCAACAAGAAGCACGATTGACCCTATTGCTTTCTCTTAATAACTTAATAACTCCAGGGAAAAGATTTTTGTGACCAGAGTTATTTTATGACCACTTATGAAGTTGGCTGAGTTCAGACCCAGAATGGTGCAAGACCTTAAGAACCTGTCCTTCCTACTCATGACAAATGAAGCCGACTGCTGGCGGTCCAGTTCCAGAAGAATCACAGAGCCTTATCCTTAAAGTTAGTTGACCAGGCTTTAAAAATAGGGCAGCCATTTAAGAACATTCTAAATAGTATAAGCAGCACAAACACCCTTCAAGAGGGGTCAGTCTCAACAACCCCATGTCCTGCGGAGACAGCCTAACATGTGCCCAATCACGGACAGCATGACTGCTGTCCACGTGTTGTCTCATGGGCTGTATTACTTCAGTCTTTGCAACAGATCCTGGAGATGAGAAAGCAGAACTCCCGAAGCTAAACAGCACTGAGACTCTCAGAAAACACAGTTACAGGAATAGAATTCAGATCCATGCAGCTCAAAACGGCCAGGCTGCCTCCTAAAGACTCAACTTCATTCCAACCAAGTACTCACTCTGCCGGGGCAGAGAGACAAGGGATTTTTCTTAAGAGTCATGCCTCCTTTATAAAATATTCCTGACCTGTCCTGGGAGCACCACACTTGACGCTTTCACGTATGTCTCCTGCCCTTTCTTGCCAAACCATTGGTCTGGCCTGGAACTTGTATTCAAGCACCTCTCTCTGACCTGCTTTTAAGGAAAAGACCGCCAGAGGGCGGTATTGACCTATGTTTCTTCTTCCTAAGCACAGAAGCCGCCAAAAGTATGAACAGCACCCTCAGCTTGGGGGACACCCCAGCTAGAAGACTTCTACCAACCTCTCCCTGGGGCACAGACACCATCCCTGTGTCAACTCCCCAAATATCTCAAAACATGCTCTCGTGACTGTTGCTGGCTAGGCAGAGTAAGAGAACCAGGTAGGAGCTGGTTATGCTTATGGGAAGCCATTTGTAGAGAGTAGGGAAGCAACACTGAGCCTCTCACCTCATCTTGCAGATGAGGAAGCTATAGTGCAAGAGCTTGAAACTAGTCCCTACCCTGATTCCCCATCACAACCCATTTCTACATCAAGAACCTCCTTAAAACCTGGGAAGTCATTGCTGTTTCGTGTGTAGAAAGGAGAACAAACCCACGGAGCAAACCCCCATCAAGGGCAAAGGTACAGCACAGGTAAAGTCCATGAACCCCTGCTAATATAGCCACAGCTGGTAGGACCTCAGCGTCTCCCACTCCCTGGAGTCCCTGCATCCCAGATGGGAACTGGGTTTTACAATGTCTGCAAGCCCACTGTGTAGTCCTGAGCAACACTCAGAGGTAGTTGGATTTTTTTTTTCCCTTTACCAACGTAGAAATTGAGACCCAGAACCATCAGTCTGCTATCTGAGGTATCACAGTGAAACTCCAAGTCTAGCACCAGGGCCTGGTTTCGCCTCTCCCTGGGTGTGTGGCAGTTGATCTGCTTCAGCCCCAGTGCACGGCCGGCAGCCAAGTTCGTTCTCATCTGTTTCCTCCGTGGTTATCCACCTGCCCTGAACCTTTTGTCCCCAGCTCCGAGCAAGAAAACCAAATACTCATCCCACAATGTAGTCTGCAGAGCTAAGTGAACCATTGTGTGTAAAAATTCATAGTAGAGGGTCCCGTCCTCTCGGTAGCTGAATTGACATTAAATCTCTAAAGATGCAAGATGACCATCTACCTCTCAAGTCAAGGCCAGCTGTGTCTGCAGCTGGTCAGCTAGTCTAGTCCGGTGTCTGTGAGTTGGTCATCTCTGCAGAGCATGAGGTACCCCAGGCCTCTGGACCAGTCAAGACAACAGTGGAATGCCGGGAACATACACCAGACCCTTCCTCTCTCCCTCCAGGGGCATTGCTCCCAAATGGCCAAAGCAAACAGAGGAAGACACAATGCTGGGCCCTCTGCCCAGAGCCACCTCCCTTGTCATTGCCTGGCCTCCAGAACTGGCCACTGTCACTCATTCTCAGTGTCTGCCCTTTTGACCGCTTCCAGGCTCTGTGCTTTCCGTGAATCGCGTAATCTTTTCCTTCACTTGCCTTGAGGAGGATACCATTTGTGTCTCCACGTTACACATAAACAAAGTGAGGCCTTGTAAGATTAGGAAACTTGGCCCAGATCACACAACTACCAAATGGCAAAGCCGGGACCAATCCCAAGGACTGTGTTTGTAACGCTTTATCGTCTTGTCGCTTGTACGGCACGTGGGGCTCAGAACACGTGGGTGTTCCCACTCAAGAAGGTGTCTTTCTGTAGCGTATCAAATTAACTGCCTCTGTAGCCTTCCCTGGGACAGCTTAGAAGTACTCCTCAATCTTTATGTGTTTGTCTGCTTGTCTGTTGATATGATTAACCAGGACACATTTCCTCAGATTTGAATTTCTCTTCTGGGAATTCTCGAAAGGTCTAAAAACAACTTCATCCACAAATGAGATGTTTGGGTCTTTCCCCAGAAGTCCCAGGCTTGGCCAGGCAGCTGCTGCTGTTTATCCCTTTGCAGTGCCTGAGCCAGGGTTTATGAAAATCTGAAACGGATTCCCCTGGTCTAAGGACTCACCCTATGATGATGCACAGGGACTAAGGTTCCCACCCTCTGCCCTCTGGGGACCAGACAGGGCCTCCTACAACAAGCCAAGTTTTTGGGGGGCGTGGGGGAGAAACTGATCCATATGTAACTCAGGGGACTCAATTGTGCATGTCTCTAAAAATGTCTCCTAGCCAGGAGACTCCTCACAGGAACCCCATTATCTGCCAGTATCAGAGTCTGGCTGTGTGATCTGTGACACTGAACATGACCCCTGTCCGTTCCTTTCACTGATATGCTTGTCCCTCTTCCCCTGGCCTCTGGCTGGCAAAACCACCAATTATCACACAAGGTGTAAGCTCCTGGAGGGTCCGATTGTGTATATCAAGTCCAGAGTGACCACCGTATAACGTCCATTGCTGCCTCTCTGTGCCAAGCAAAACGATTTACTTCACAACCATGTTGTGAGTTAAGGACTTGCCTTTTCCCACTTTCACCTGAGAAGATTGAGAATGGGAAGAGCTAAGTCACCTTTAAGGACCAGCCCGAGGAAAGCTAGGACTGACAAGTGGGTCCACCAGGGCTCAGAACCTGTGTTTGCTGTGACCCTAAAACTGCTTCTTTCTGGGTTCATGCCTGTGCGTGTTCCGGCATGTGTGCACGTGTGTATGCGTGTGTGCATGTGTGTTTGCGCATGCACACGGGTGACCGTAGAGACCTGAGAGGGCACTGGATTCTGCAGAGTTGGACTTACAGGTGGTCACAAGTTGCCCAGTGTGGGTGCTGGGAATTGAACTTGGGTTCTCTGGAGATCAAACACTCTGCCCTGCTGAGCCATGCCTCCAGACCCCTTCTTTCTGATCTTTGACATTTCTCCCCAAAACAAAGCAATGGCATGCTTGCTTCTCAAACCACTTAAATTAGAAACTACACAAAACAAAACTCTCCATCCGTAAAATTAATTTTTACATTCGTTTACCTTGTATTTGTGTGTATATAAAATAGGTTTGGTTTCATTTTTTAAAAAACATGGTATTGAAGTCCGTTTCTCCAAGTTTCATTTAAATCCAGCCATATTTCCACCCCGACTAATATATAATTGTTCTTCCACAATCTACTTTTCATAACTGCATAAGGCCACAGCATTTGGAGGAGGCACTCGTTAACGAACCAAGCCCTCATTGCTGGCCACGTGGTAGCAATGATTCGTTATGGTGATGTAATAAGCAAAGCCACGGTGGAGATTCAACACATCTCCGCTCTGTCTAGTTCTGGAAAATGAACACTGAAAAGTAGAGCTGCAAGATTAATAGTACAGCTTTTCACCCATAGTTCTGCATGCCCTTAGGGGTGTATTGTGAAAATTCAGGGCTCCACCATCGGCTAGCTAAGGCTTCCTAGTTGAGAGACTAAACAAAAATGTGCTCGCTACTGTTTTAGTGTGCTGAAAAACCATGCCAAATTTACTTGTTTTGAACTTGGGGAGCTTTTAGAGTCTGAAGTTTAGACCCGGTTAGGGAAGCCCTTTCCCTGACTGTCCATGAAGGGCACGGGCGGCTCCTTGGAATCTAGGGAAACCACTCCAACACAGTTCTCTCCTCACCAGGTACCCAGACAATGCACACGGAAGCAGCTCCGTGGTACTTACGACCTGGTACAGCTGTCCAGGAGATCAGAATGAAGAGAAGGCCTAGGCAAGCAACCTCTCTTGGTGATGCCCGCAGCCTCGAAGAAACATGGCGTCTGCAGGAAGAGACGAGTCAGGAGAAGGAAGTGGCGCTGAAAGGCAGCGGGCGGTATTAGAGACAGCTTGCATCAATTTTCCTCCAGCTGACCCATCAGAGAGGTGGCTCAGCTGTTTCCAGAACCTCATCAGGAAAGCACCGCCTGCCCCAGAGGAGCCCTCCAGCCACCGCCCCCCTCCCCCCAGCTCAGAGCCTGGTGTGTATGGACAACTTTAAAGCCTGGAGAGGGGGGCTCAGCAACTGCTTTCAACTGGGATCTACAATAGAACCCCAAGGGGAGACCTGCCCTGGCTGAGAAGCTAAGGGAAGCCGGGCCTGGCTGTAAGCATTGTCTCACAAGCTGGAAGACTGGGGAAAAGCATGGGCACCTGGGGGCCCTGGTGTTGCCCCAGCTCCCTCCATGCCAGAGGTCTCTGTACAACAACTTCCCCCAACATTAGAGCAACTGAAGATCTGGGGATACTGCTGTGCCTTAGAGCTAGAAATAAACTTGTATCATGTCTCCCTAAAATCCAATTCCCATCCTCTCCCTTCTGATGATCTCTTTAAGGAGCCTGCTCATCTTGGTGGCTCCCCAGGCCATGTCCACTGTAGCCTTCCCACTGCCTTCTGCCCATCTGCAGTGTGTGTGTGTGTGTGTGTGTGTGTGTGTGTGTGTGTGTGTTAGGAGCAGGAGGGGGCTGCACACGTCCTCTTCAGAAGCCAAGCACCCCTCTGACTCTCTAGGCACTGGGGACCTCTTGGCAGCTCCAGAAAATGCATCTTCCCTTCCAAAGCCCAAAGCATGAGCTGCTGATAATGGGAATGGGGGGGCATTGGTTAGGGAATGGGGGACAGAGGTGAAAGGGGAAATGAGGGTGGGGAGCAAGAAACAGGAGGGAATGGGAAACAGAGACAGAAAAAGAACCAGATGTAGAGAAAGGGAAACAAAGGATGAAAAACAAGGAAACACAGAATAAGCTGTAGAGACGACAGGCAGGAGGGAGAAAGAGATGGAAAGTGAGGAGGGAGGAGAACTGAAAGGGAAAGAGAAAGGTAAGCTGGGATGCTGGGAAAATAAGCCGGAGAAGGATAGAGGGAAATCCTTGTCATTTGGGGTATCAGCTATAAGGAGTCTCCGGTAGGGTATCATTAGTGGAGACCAAGGCCACAGCCAGCAGGGAAAAGAGAGAGGGAGGCGGGTCCTGGCCTCTGCTGGCAGGTGGCCGCCCCTGGGTGGGGCCACCCAGCCAAGCCCTAGGGGTATAAGTCACAGGAGGCCAGGGCCAGCTGAACACCTGTCAGGGACAGCTCCGGAGAGCACAGGTGCAGCAGGTGGCTACCCGAACCCAGCCCCAGCATGAGTTCCTTCGACCTCCCGGCACCCTCGCCACCGCGATGCAGCCCCCAGTTCCCCAGCATCGGCCAGGAGCCCCCCGAGATGAATCTTTACTATGAGAACTTCTTCCACACCCAGGGCATGCCCAGCCCTCAGCGCCCCCCCTCCTTCGAGGGTGGTGGAGAGTACGGGGCCACCCCTAATCCCTACCTCTGGCTCAATGGGCCAGCCATGACCCCACCACCCTACTTGCCTGGCACCAACGCCAGCCCCTTCCTGCCCCAGGCCTATGGCATGCAAAGGCAGCTACTGCCCAGCGACCTGGGCTGGCTACCTATCCCGTCTCAGGAGGAGCTCATGAAGCTGGTGCGCCCACCATATTCCTACTCAGCCCTCATTGCCATGGCCATCCACGGTGCGCCTGACCAGCGCCTCACGCTGAGCCAGATCTACCAGTACGTGGCCGACAACTTCCCCTTTTACAACAAGAGCAAGGCCGGCTGGCAGAACTCCATCCGCCACAACCTGTC
The DNA here is from genome assembly GCF_000317375.1 of Microtus ochrogaster. NCBI lineage: Eukaryota > Metazoa > Chordata > Mammalia > Rodentia > Cricetidae > Microtus > Microtus ochrogaster. The sequence goes on along the minus strand of NC_022014.1, from coordinate 55,725,598 downwards.
TCTCAACGACTGCTTCAAGAAGGTGCCCCGCGACGAGGACGACCCAGGTAAGACAGCGGTGCCTAAGGAGTAGGCGACCAGCCCTTGGAAGGCTGCAGCCATCCCTCAGGACTTAGTTCATTTCTTCTCCGAACTGTATTCTAGAAAGTTCTAACTACTGCTGCCACTCTATCCACCAAACTGGAAGCTGCTAGGAGACAGGGCTAAGAGGAACCCTGCAGGGGAAGGGGAGAATGTGGATTCTGGAAGCAGATGCAGGCTTCGGTGTCTCAGGGAAGTTGCATTTGCTGAACCTCGGTTTCCTTATCTGAATTCAAAATTGTTTCTGCACGGTCTTTATTGTGCGGGGGAAACTCAATATGCTGCAGTCATTATTATTCACATGAGCTTCAGTGGCCAGCACAGAAGTCCTTGGTAGGACTAGAACGAAGCAAGCCACACCTGTAGCAGAGAGGACCTGGCCTTGGTTGGGCACCACTGATGGCCTCGTGGCATGCCTCTCTACATGTCCTCCCCTCCACACAGAACTTCCTTTAATCCTAGCAGCACCCTGCAGGGGGCCTCTCAGTGAACCCATTGCTCAGATGAGGAAAACAACATTCTGGAGTGATGCTGCCTTCCCAAAGTGACAGATTGGGAAGGTAGAGATGGCACTTGACTTAAACCCAGTTTCCCCGCTGAGATTGGAATGCTCCTTTGAAATGATGAGCCACAGACTTTACAGAGAGAAATGTAAAATATTCCTCAACCCAGGTTCCAGAATGGAAGTCTAGTTTGGTTCTCATACAGGAAGCTTAGGCTTAGAGCCCCACCTCTGCCCCTCTTTGAAGTCAGTCTTTGTCAGATCTGTTTGTCCCTCAGAAGAGAGCCTGTCCCATGCAAGGTGTTCCCCGCATTCCAGCTCAGAGTAGCAGGGAACAGCCACGGTTTCTCTTCTGGTGGCACCTCAGCTGTATGTCTCTTGGATACATGTAGTGTCTGTCCTTTCCCACCGTGAGTCTCGGGAGATGGGAACTTTCCAGGCAAGAAAACTGAGATTTAGCCAAAGTCCACTGTCACCGAGGAGCAGAGCCAGGGCTCAAGTCCATCTTAAAGGAGAAATCTAGAAGTCTAAAACTGTTTCTGGGCCTTTTCTGAATCTTAGTAAGAAATAGAGGCCCTAACCAGTACCACGCTCTTCTCTGGATCCCTGTACCCCTACACTTTACCCTTAAAGGGATCAACCTTGTAAACTCCTTCAGGCCCTACACTGCTTTTCTGCGCACTCTCCAGAGCCTCTTATGTGGGGAGTGGGGGGCATTTAGAGAGAGAAGGGTGTGCAGAGGAATGCTCAGAGAGAGGTAGGTGTGTGGGGTGTGATAGAGAGAGGTGGTGGTAGGGTGAGCAAATGTTTGTGGAATTTCTCCACTTCTGTCCTGGCTTTGTTCTTCTTCGCATTGTTGCCCTTGGTTTTAGCTTAGGACATTGCAGACCAATGGAATGAGGCTTGTGTCCAGCTCTCTGTTTTCTTAATGTCTCCCACTTTTGTCTCAGGCAAAGGGAACTACTGGACTCTGGATCCCAACTGTGAGAAGATGTTCGACAATGGAAACTTCCGCCGGAAGAGGAAGAGAAAATCGGATGCTTCCTCTAGCGCCGGCTCCTTGGTTTCAGAGAAAACAGAGAGCAGCCTCCTGGCAGGCAGTCCCAAGTCCACAGAGCCTCAGGACGTCTTAGACACGGCCTCACCAGACACCACCAGCTCCCCAGAGAAGCGGTCCTCCCCTGCCCCCTCAGGGACCCCATGTCTCAACAACTTCCTCTCCACCATGACAGCCTATGTGAGTGGGACAAACCCCATAAGCCGCTCTGTGGCCACACCAGGACTGAACCCGGAGCCTGCTGACAAGATGGGGCAGAACTCACTGGGTTTCAACTCATACACCCCCCTCACCAACCTCAGTAGCCATGGGAGTGGGGGTGAATGGGCCAACCCGGTACCCACCAATGCTCTAGGCTATGGAGGCTCTGTCCTCAACCAATTCAGCCCACATTTCTACAATAGCATTAACACCAACAGTGTGCTCTTCCCCAGGGAAGGCACCGAAGTCTAGGGACAGAACAGCTTCTGGCCCACAGAGCTGTCAAGGGGACAGTAATGGAGGTCCTCCAGACCAGACCCTCCACTAACCCCGACATCTGGGACACCTGAACTCCGCAGACAGCACAGGAAACTAGAAAGAGTCTGTATTCTTTCTAGAACACTGCCCAGTGCTTCTGATCATCGCATCTGAATCCACACAGATTTGATAACTACAGTGGGCGTACCAGTGTCAGCTCACCACAGTGAAGCGGCCATTTGTTGAGCCCTTACTATGTTCTGGGCCCTGTCATGGGCTTTTAAATGACATGGCCCCACTATGTACAGTCATGCTTTGAAGTTCACATGACCCTCTCCACTTGACAGATCTTGACAGTAGGGCTTGAGAATGTTGTCAGCTTTTCCAGGGTCATGAAAATAAGAGAAAAAGATGTCAAAGCAGGGTCTGGGTAGCCTTCAAAGACTGAACCAGAGAAGGCAGTGATGGAGGAACCGGTGGAGAGGATCTGCATAAGAAACTGGTTATGGCTAGGTATATGGTTCTACCTCCCCAGTGCCTTCTGGTTACCCATCAGAATTCTGTGCCAACTTTGGCATGACTCATCCCCACCTGTTCTTCCTCTTCTTGCCCCAGCTTATGCAGGCACTCCTTTAACTACCACTCAAGAGGGCAAGCCAACAAACAACAGAATGCCCAGCGAAATGTCCCCCTGGGACAGTACCTCTAGTAGATACAATATGGGGGTCTCAGTTTCCTGGCCCCCCCTCAGAACTTGAGCAGAGCCAGAGGTCAGTGCGAAGAGTGGTATATACCCCTAAACCCCCAGCCCAGCACATCCGACCCACAAAATCTTGTAAAACCCTGCTTCCTGTGTGTGTGTGTCATGGACCAGTGAACAAGATATGACTCGGACTTTCAGAGAAACAAGGCCAAATAAGCAGAATAAGCATGTCTCTTTTATAGCCGTGGAGAGGTGGACACTTGTCCGAGAAAACAATGGCCTTGAAGGAGGGGCCCTCTTCCCTCGGAGGGCAGGGAGGCTGTGAGGACAGCCTCGGGGACTGTTCTCCCTTGGTTTTGTAAGTTACTTTATATAACTGTGGTATGTACTTATCACAGTATAGCCTCAGAAGTGTTGTTCGCTTTTCTTATTTCTCTTGAATTAAAAAGAAGAAATAAAGAAAGTTGTTCAGAAGTGTGTGACCCTTCCTTGAGAGTTGTCCTGTTTCTCAGTTGAAACCTGAGGCTGAAGGTGCTTGGGGCAGGAAGCAGAGAAGAATGGGTATCAAGACTTTCCCATGGCTACATTGCCTTGAAGCTAGTCAGAGGCCCCCAGGGTAAAGACAGGGTTACAGGGATGGGGTAGATACATACCTGGAAGGAACCTTGTGTCACATACAACATGGCTATGGACATAGCCCAGCTTCACCGCTCATGTGAACCTCATGATTGTGCTGTGAGCATGCACAGTCATGTGAAGGGCACAGCTCGTACAGTCAGGTGAAAACGCAGGGCTAAGGGGGTGGAGCCTGAAGTACACATGGGCACCCTGCCCAGGTCCCTCTGGCATCTGCACTCATCACTCATAAGCCGTGGCCTCTGCTAATACAGCAGGCCTGTTTTCCCTGGTGACATCCTATAGTCCATGGCACTGAACATGGTAACATGTGTGCATTGAAGCTGGAGGTCTTCTACTTGAGGGTTTCTTCCCTGATTGAGAAGAGAAAGGGCTCAAGTCAGGGGTAGCTGGGTGAATTCTTTTTCTCTGAAGTGGCAAAAGGGAGCTGTTGAGCCACAGTAATGCTATGATGATCAGTACATCCACCCTGGCTTTTCTGGATGCTGGGCTCTGTTTTTGGACTTGACCCCCCTTTTTGGGTTTTATCTATAAAACCAGCTAATGCTGTCGTCCCTTGATTTCCATGTTATTGGTGAGAACACCAAATCCCTGAGAAATTCTGCAGCCCTGGAAGCCACATATCCAGGATTCAAAGGCTACATGGAAGCCACTGAGAGAGGCCTTTTCCATCGCTGTTAACAGAGAGCACAGTACTTGGTGAAAGAACACACAGTCATGAAAGCCAGAAGCAGTGGCAGGCACATTCTTCTGCAGTGAGACTCGCTGCTCATGTGTGGCAGTGGCTGAGGAGAGGGAAGGAACACCATGTCTGACCTACAAAGTCAGAATAAGCTGTCCCTTGTGCCTGCCGCTGGGAGGACCAGGGACTCTGCCTCTGGGGCAATGGAAACAGAGGCAGAGTTAAAATATAGATCCCTGTTGTAATAAGAGCGGCTGAGCTGCGTCCCCGGCACCCAGCCGCCCACATGGCTAGCTTAGCTTATGCCCC
>NC_022014.1:55716569-55718302 GCF_000317375.1 Microtus ochrogaster | reverse complement strand
TCTCCCAGCATCCTGTTCTGTTTTCTCCGCCTACCTAAGGGTTGGCCTATGAAATGGGCCTAGGCAGTTTCTTTATTAATAAGAAATCATTCCCACATCAGATCCCTGAAACCAAACCAGGCTTATTTTTGGTCACACTACATGCCACTCTCCCCAGATTTGCCCAGATCCCAGAGACCCACCCTCACCATTGCCTATCTCACTGCCTGCTCCCATCCTCAACATCTTCCGCATACAGAGACGCAATGAGTTGGATAGGGATGGGAAGGGGCCCAAAGAAAGCCAACCCCCCCCCCAGAGGGGAGCCAGAAACTTCAAACCAAACTCCATAACTTGATCCTCTAGTTTTCTTTGGCTCAAAATTGAACGGGGGCAGCACCAGAGAAGTCTGGGATTCCAATACTGTAGAGACCCTGACAGCTCTCGCCCGAGTCTGTGCAGGGGCAATCTCTGAGTAGCATCTGGGGGTTCACAGGAAAAGGAGGCACAAGGCTGGGTGCAGGAGAAGGAGGGAAGCCAGTAAGAAGATCTTCGCTGTTCAACCTTAGTGGATGCTGCAAGTTGGAGAGAGGGAAGCTGGCAAGAAGGAACAAGGAATGAAGACAAGAATTAATTGGCCTAGCAAGGTTATAAATATAACTAATTCATCAGACATCCATGCTTTGGCTCTGAAAGCATACTCCAGCATCGATAAGAATCTAGGAGGAAGGCTGCCCATAGTGGAGGGACCAAGAAGGCCGCATAGAGAGGTGAGACACATCAGGGATTTATACAGTCACCTTCACTCCACCTATCCTCAGTTAGAAGGCCCGCATTTCCAACGTGGAGATTGTGTGTGTGGGGGGGGGGACACCTCAAAGCAGACTACATAGTATAGATTACATAACATGTTATATACAGATACAACAATCTTGCTTCTTTCGATGGGTAAATTTTCAAGGAGGTAAAAGTCAGGAAATGCTACCCACAACTGTCCCAAGCACTTTCTGGTGGGTGATGAAATATAAGGTTGATCTTTCCCCTGGGTCATACAGCATATCTTCATGTTTAGTGACTAGACTGTCTGCCTAGGTCACTATTTTTAGAAACCTCCTCCAGTGAAAGGAGCCCAAGGGACTTGCTATGTTGATGCATGGCCCCAGCCTATGCAATAACTGATCGTCCTCTCTAGTAGCACCTGACCAGGCCCATTTCCACTGATGGGGGAGGACTAGGTTTCCTTAGCTCAGGCATGGCCTTTGTGAAGGCACATCGGGGCTATATCATAATGAAAGGGAATTGATGTGAGGCCAGCAGCTTATATAAAACATGTCCCCACCAAAATCTTGTTTGTTGCAAGGTCAAAGCCAAACAAATGGGAGTTTGGTGTGGGCTTCAGCTAGGTAACGCTGGCATTGGTATCCCTGGCAGATGAGACAGATCTGTATGCAGGACTGGAGAAACCATGATGGGGCATATGGAGAGAAAAACTGGTCAACAGAAGAATCACGTGGGAGTCGTAGCTGTATGGGAACATGCTGGCATGCATGGGAGTCATAGCTGCGTGAGAACACGCTGGCATGCATGGGAGTTGTAGCTGTGTGGGAACACGCTGGCATGCATGGGAGTCATAGCTGCGTGGGAACACGCTGGCATGCATGGGAGTCGTAGCTGCGTGGGAACACGCTGGTGTGTGTGGGAGTCGTAGCTGCGTGGGAACACGCTGGCATGCGTGGGAGTCGTAGCTGCGTGGG
>NC_022014.1:55714356-55716469 GCF_000317375.1 Microtus ochrogaster | reverse complement strand
GCGTGGGAACACGCTGGCGTGTGTGGGAGTCGTAGCTGCGTGGGAACACGCTGGCGTGTGTGGGAGTCGTAGCTGCGTGGGAACACGCTGGCATGTGGCTAGTACTTCCAGTCGCATTATCCCTGAGCAGCTGCTGCTGTTACTGTCTCCATTTGGCCACGAACACACAGTGGCACAAAAAAGTTTTGAAAATCCATCAGGATGTCAAACAGCGTTCTGTATAATCGAGACCTAGGGCTTGTATGCCCCCTTGGAAATAGGCATTGGGACCTGGTGTTGGGCGATCTAGAAAGAAATTTCTAAGCTAAGGGAACATGGTGACACAGTATCTGGGTCAGGAGGGTCGTGTTGGCCTGAATACTACTGGAGGTCCCAGCTTTGTCCTTGTGAAGGGCTTAGCTCAGACTCTTACCCTGATCAGACTTTGTCCCTCTCTCATGCTTCATCTTCCTCCCTGGAGGAGGGAGCCTCGAGTGGCACCTGCCATAAAAGTGAAGTAGATGTTGAGGATGCATTCTCTCTCTAGCCCAGGTAGAGGCTGTAATAGAGGTACCAACAACTACCATTCTCTGTGAACTGAGTGCTTCTTACAGACCAAACAGGGCCACTGTGGAGCCCAAGATCATTATTTCATTTGGTTCAGAGGCAAACTAGCACTCAGAGAAGTGAGGTGAACTTTCCAAGTTCACACAGCTACTAAGCATGGCAGGCAGAACTCAAAGAGAGATGAGGCCAGCTCTAAGGTCCATGGTCTTTACCTAAGTACTAGGGGAGCCCCTGGGACAGGGAACTGGGAAAAAAGTCTACTTACAGGGAACAGAGATGCCTCCTTCCCCCTCTCCTCCCGATTCTGTAGATTGTTTCTTCCCCATGTGCTCTGAAACAACCATCTGAAGAACCATGTCCTAAGCAAGTTGCTGTTCCAACTCAGACCACCACCATTTCTACATCCTCGTGATCAACAACAGCATCCCTGCCTCCACCCTGTCCTTTCCAGGTATAGAGCTACCCTCTTAAGGGGCTGCGGTGACCTTTGCACTCCTCAGGTCCTGTGATGATTAATTTTGATGGTCAACTTGGATTATTAAATGCTAGTGGGGTTAGTAAGGCACACCTCTGCATGTGTCTGTGAGGGACACTCTAGAGACAATTGGGTCCCAAGGGCACTGACCTCTTGAATTCATTGATCCTTTGATGGATTCCTAATCTGATGGCATTGATCGGGAGATGGTAAGGAGCAGGAAGCAGAGAAAGTAGGTGACTAGTGGCATGTCTCTGAGAACATACCTTGCCCTGGCTCTTTGCTATCCATGCCTTTTTTCTCGGCCTCCTGCCTGCAATGATGTGAGCTGCTCCTCGCTATGCCCTCACCCCAGCCATCATTGACTGACACTCGGAAACCGTGAGCCAAGGTAAATCCTCCCTCCCTCATGCTTCTGTCAGACAATTGGTCACAGTGCTGAGAAAAGTCACTAGCAGGCTGAGTGATGGTGGTGCACACTGGTAATCCTAGCATTTGGGCAGCAGAGGTAGGTGGATATCTGTGAGTTCAAGGCCAGCCTGGTCTCTACAAAGTGAGTTTCAGGACAGCCAAGGCTACACAGAGAAACCGCATCTCAAAAAGGAAAGAAGGAAGGAAGGGAGGGAGGGAGGGAGGGAGGGAGGGGAAAGAAAGGAAAAGAAAACAAAAAAGAAAAAGTCACTAGCACAGAGTCTTTGGTGGCTCCATCTCCTTTAGGTCCTTGCTCATTTGCTTAGATGCCACAGGTCCAGCTCCATCACTGCCCCGAGATTCAGAAGCAACCACAGGCAAAGCCCTCTGCCTGTCTTGGAGGATCAATATAATCAGTCCTCTACTTGAAAAGATAATTTCAAATACTTGCCTAAGAATGCTGTATTTTGAGTGTAAATCTGAAATATTTAAAATGTTGTAGGCGGGGAATAAATGCCCAGATGTACAAATGCAGGTGAGAGTTTATGGCAATGGAGTTGGGAGAAGCCAGCTTTCCTCCAAGACCCCAACAAGTGTTGGGAGCCAGGACAGCGATGAGCCGTGTGTGTGTGTGTGTGTGTGTGTGTGTGTGTGTGTGTGTGTATGTGTGTGTGTCAGAGA
>NC_022014.1:55711799-55714256 GCF_000317375.1 Microtus ochrogaster | reverse complement strand
GAGAGAGAGAGAGAGAGAGAGAGAGAGAGAGAGAGAGAGAAAGAGAGAGAGAGAGAGAGAGGGAGGTGTGGAGCTGGAAGAGGTTCTGAGGAACTCGGGGACACTGGTAAGAATCTCTTGTTCTGAGAATTGCCACGGATAGACTCACCATAGGGAAACTATTGAGAGTTGAAGTTCCGTTTGTGATTGCTACATGTTTACTTGTGTACATTGAACTCAGTGGTGTGAGGGTGGATGTTTCCCTGGTTCTTTGCAGAGGAAAAGGAAGGCTGGTCTCAGGGTTCCCACAGGCTGTACCTAAAGGCAGAGCTGGAAAGACAGTCACAGTAACCCATTAAATATGTTATCTTCTGTACAGGTAGCATTCAGCACAGTGCTAATTGAAAAACACAGGGAGATTAGTGGGAGTTTACTTTCTGAATTTGAGAATGATCCTTGTTTGTAGAAATTTATTCTCCTGTTTTAATTTAATTTTTAAAAATGAATATATTTAACATAGAATACTTTCCATAAACTCAGAAATCAACAGTTGTGATCAAGCTTGAATTTGGTTTAATTTATGAGGCATAAACATGGTTCTGCCCACAAACTTCCTCCTCAGGGAAAACAAAAAACAAAACAAAACAACCTGCTGGGGCCAAGATCCTGCTGTTGCCATGGTCCTTGTCAGGCCTTCTTTCTTTCCCCAAGTCCCCCACCCCTTGCTGCCTGGACCTTCATTTCTCATCTAAGACACAACAGTCATGTGTCACATCGATGAATCAGCCAAGGACAGATTGCATATATGACAATGTCAGTGTTCTCCTAAGATTCTTTTCCCTGATGATTTTGTTGCCGTTGTGGTTTGTGTGGACATTCTTGTGACAGGAGTCATCTGAGGGTGCATACCTCCCAACCTGTTCCCGCTGTTATAGGGCACACGGCTGTATGTGTGCTGGAAAACCATGCCTGTAGCAACCATATGTCCTTACAGCGTTAGAGCCTCACCCAGGTGCTGCCATTTTCTCTCCATTTGTCCAGAGTTTAAAGGCTAAAGACTCTAAGGAAAAGAACCTCATCTGATGCTTTTCAGGGAACTCTTCACAGTTCCTGGTTGAAGGGAATGTGCTTATTCAGTGTTGAAAAAAGACAGGGTATACAAAAGCACAACCGTAGTCTGAGAATAGTTATTAATCATGTCTGCTTGTCTCTTTTTCCCCAGGAGCAGTTCCAATGTCCTCAACCCTCAGCCTTGCTGGCTACTCCAACATTCCTAACCCTCTAGGAGACAGTGGGACGGGTGACAGCTCTCTAGACTAGCTTCCCAAGTCAACCCCTATCACGCCTAGCTCTTTCGTGCAATAGTTGGGTGCTTTCTGTCCAGAAATAATTGGATTTACCTGAGTCTAGATTGCAAGAAAAGGGCTAAATGATAAACACACACACACACAAACACACACACACACACGCACAAATGAGATTGTGTATGGCCCTGACACCAGAACCTTGCATGCTTGGGTAACTTTATGTTGGAATGGGGTAGACCCAGTTTTTATAGCAAAGACAGAAGGTTAACAGTCACCATTATAACCTGCCAGCACTGGGAAGAAAAGATCATAAAACAAGCTAAGGAATAAGAATGCAGGCTTAGGATCTAGTCTGAGTTAGGATTCAAACTTAACTGGCTCTTGTACCCGCTGACAACGCTGGGCCAGTGGCCTCTCTTCTCTGAGCCTCCTTGGTCATCTACTAGGTAGAGATGAACAAAGGGGCCAAAATCAGCATTTCCAGCAGAATCAAGTAAGAGAGTATAGACCAAAATACCAGAACTGCCTTTCTAAGAGGAAATCCTCTTAAAGTATCAACTTTCTACAAATCAATGCTCCCTTGTTTGTTTGATTAATAGTTTTTTATTTTAAAATATCTTTGAAGAATTAAGGCATAATTGTCTAAAACCTAGGAAACATAGAAGTTATAGAAATAATGCAGTCTCAGCTGGGTGGTGATGATGCATGCCTTTAATCCCAGCATTCAGGAGGCAGAGGCAGGCAAATCTTTGTTAAGTTCGAAATCAGCCTTGTGTACAAGAGCTAGTTCCAGGACAAGGCTCCAAAGCTACAGAGAAACCCTGTCTCGAAAAACCAAAGAGAGAGAGAGAGAGAGAGAGAGAGAGAGAGAGAGAGAGAGAGAGAGAGAGAGAGCAGTCTCTCCGCACTATTCCACCCAGCATTTTGGGAAATGCCAATCAAAGGGCCAATCTAGAGGTCCTGCCTCCATTCTCATGATTCCAAACTCCCAAACCAAGAGGTGACACTTGAAGTGGGTAATGTGGGAGCTCCATCCACAGTAGAATTTAAAAGTGCCAGAACAATTCTACCAAAAACAATCTATAGATTCAATGCAATCCCCATCAAAATCCCATCAAAATTCTTCACAGATCTGGAGAAGACAATAATCAACTTTATATGGAAAAACAAA
>NC_022014.1:55706045-55710022 GCF_000317375.1 Microtus ochrogaster | reverse complement strand
AATAAATAAATTTTAAAAAAAATAAAAAATAAAAGTGCCAGAAAAATTCACACCACATGGCATGCCTACGTGTGTACACAAACTTGCCCACACTTGTCCCCAGGTGTGGGAAGGCATTGATTTTGACAGGGAATGAAGATTTGTGCTATAGCCTGAGACCATAATGCGATCTCCCAGTCCCTCCCAAAGAACAGAACAAAATGATCTCCCAGAAGTCCAGTTCTAAGGCCATACCTTTTAAGTCTGAGGAAATTGAATCCCGCAAAGTAAATAAAATTGAACCAGAACCTTCTCGCCTGTCCGTACCAGGCGTGCACTCAGGCACGCACAGGCTGGCTTCCTGTGTTTTGTGTCTCCACACTTCTCCATACCACCTACGTAAAAAGAGGCAGAGAGAGGAGAGACATGATAATAGGGGTACTGGCAGGTGACGGGACTGATGTTTATCTCATGGTAGCTGCCAGGCCCCTCAAGTTAGGCCTTACATTCTGCTGTTGAATTATGAAACAGCTTCTTAGAATATAAATGTCCACACAAGACTATTTTTATTATCATTGGTCAAGACAGAATCAGAAACACTGTCCATCTTGCGATGTGGTCATGCACCCCCTGTTTTGGGTTAAAAAAAGACATATGTCATTATCAGCTCAGCTTGAGCCTCAAATTAGTCTTCCACCATTTTGGACAAGAATTCCAGAGACGGCCAGCCCTTAGATCACCTCTTTCTCACCACATCCAGTCCAAAGACTGCCCCCCTTCTTCCAGCTTTCCTCCTGACACCTGGCACAAGCTCAGACCCTTTAAGTCCTCCAGCATTCTGTCCTGAGATCCCCATGGTCTGCCATGGTACATGCTTTTCCTCCTTAGCAGTAATTAGCAAATAAACAATTAGTCACAGATAGGAGGCCACTGTCACTGAGTGTTAGACACTCATTCACACTTTTCTATAGTCACCAAGCATCTGTTAAGTAGCCATGGTGTGCCCAGCACTGTGTCGGGGTTAAAAATATAACAGCTGGCAAATTTCAGTCACACCTTTGAGGAACTCATGGCCTGGTAGAGAAATGCAAAGAAAATACCACGTGTTCTGAGCATGCACTGTGATGGGTTAGATGGAAAGAGGCAGGTATCTCAGAGGAGGGGTTCAGAGAAGGGTCCCCAGAGTCAGTGAAACTTGAGCCAGTATGAGAAGGGTTGTGTTTCCTTGGGGGGAAAAAGAGTGTCCTAGGCAGACATGGAGTGTGTGCGTAAAGACTGGAAGGCGAGAGACACACAAGTGCTCTGAATTGACGCAGTAAAGAATGAGACAGCAGCAGAGCAGCAAGCAGGGTGGGGGCTTGGAGGTGTCAAATCCTGCTAAGAGCACACATGTATACACATCATCATCACTGTCATCATCATCGTCATCACCACCATCATTATCACCATCATCATCATCACCGTCATCATCATCATCACCACCATCATTATCACCATCATCATCATCACCGTCATCATCATCACCATCATCATCACCATCATCACCATCATCAACATCACCATCATCATCATCATCATCACCACCACCATCATCATCACCATCATTATCATCACCATTATCATCATCACCATCATCATCATCATCATCACCATCATCATCATCACCGTCATCATCATCACCGTCATCATCATCACCATCGTCACCCCCACCACCACCACCATCATCATCATCACCACCATCATCATCATCATCACTACCATCATCATCACCACCATCATCACCATCATCATCATCATCATCATCATGGAGCCTTGCAAAGGCTGCACAAGAAGCCTTGAGCTTTAGCCACACTGGCAACTTGAAGGGTCTCCTATTACCACACCTCCTGTCTTCTAGTGCGAGCCAAGTGTTGTGTACCTTGTGCAGATGGAAGTTCCTTCTCTGACATGTGGAGAGGAACTCTCAAAGAACTGACAAAGTGGACTGCATACGAATGAGGTGTTTCCCTGTGGTAATGCCTCTAACTGTGGAGTAGAAAACAAACGCAAGGGGCAATACTACAACATCCAATGCAAAATTCACAGTGTGATTGGATGATCTCTGATAAATTAGCAAGCTTCTTTTTTTGGTTTTGTGATTTTTGCCAGCAGAAAATAGGCAAATATGTTTTCATCAAAGAAGACTCTAAATAGATAATAAGCATATGAAGAGATGTGCAGTCTCACTAATGACTAAAAAGTGTGCAAAAGAACACATCAATGTTATAGTCTTCCACCTGCACATTAACAAGGCCAAGGGCTGCCAAGCCCAGGATGAAGTGAGTTCCTGCTTCCTCTGCTTTCGGATGAAGAACAAAGTGAAACAGTCTTTCTGAAGAGTAGGTTGAGAGTGAACATAAAAGTGCCTGATTACATCGCTTTTGATTTGGAATTTCTTTTTGTCTGGAAATTTCATTTTGAAAGTGATTATGCAAAGACATACACACACACACACACACACACACACACACACACGTGACTGTGACCCACAGAGGTGTTTGGACCAGGGCAGAGCTTATATTAATGAAATGTCCATGATAGAGAAGCAGACAGGCAAGCCATGCTCAGCCATTATGGTGGAGGTGAAGGAAGCTGTTGTAAAGAATAAAACTAGTATCAGATCTCAGGGAAAAGATGCCGGGGATATGAGGGGCCACACCTTACTTTTCCCAGTGGCGTTGAAGACAGCACTGGACTGGGTCATGTGTCGAGTTCCCAGATCTGACTCCGCCACAACGGGATTAAGTTGGCTGTGGTTTACTACGGTAGAGGTGAGGGCAGAGCAAGTGAACCTGGTCTCTGTTAGCGTTGCCCATCTGTTCCGTACCCATGATCATAGCATGGTGCTCTGAGACCTCACAGGGATGGAGAAGGACTAGAATTCTCTCCTTTGCCCAGAAGAGAGGCACAGAGGTGAAGGTCTCCGAAACCAGCCCCAATGGAGTTTTAACATATTGATGGGACACAATTCAGTCATGGCATTCAGTTAGAAATGGAGAAAGTACTGGTCCAAAGAGAGACACAGGAGAAATTCAGGTCCATGGGACCCTGGGAAACTCTCAAGCCCCACTCTGCCATGCCTGGGTAACAAAGAGCTTAATTTTTAAAATCTTTAATGATGCTCGTTTATGTATGTGGGGCTGTTCATGCAAGCTACAGCAACAAAGGACCACTTTCAGGAGTTGGAGTTCTCTCTACTCTAGGTGGGTGCCGGAAGCCAAACTAAGATGGGCAAGTTTGGCAGCAAGCAACCATACCCACTGAGCCATCTCGGCCCCAAAGCTTGCATTTTTAAAAAAAAAAGATTTCCTGTTCCAAACATTGGGTTTCTCACAATGAGCATAGAAAGATAATTATCCTCTCCTGAAGTTGCCCATTGGTGGGGAGGACAAAAAAGATAAGGCTTAATTCACGAAGCACGAGAGAAACTGTCAGGGGCTCACACAAGGTGATCCTGCATGTTGTGGGGACAGGGTCCTTAGGGATACTAAGTCAAGGAAGGTTTATCCATTCAGCCTCTGCTCAGCCTCTGCTCAGGGCTTATTTCGTCGAAGGGGAAATTCCCCAGATGGTGTTTTCACATCCTTAATGCTTGCTTATCTCCCTGCTTTGCAAAGGCTCAAAGCCCTTCGCAGAAAATGGTATTCAGTTCTCATTGAATAGCACTTTGTGTGACTGAATTTTCTTTTACAATTACCTTCTCTAGATAAGTAAAGCTGGCTTACTTTTTTAAAGTAATAACATAAAGATTCCTCTTTACATTCATTTTAGAATTAGAATGAAATTATAAATACAATAGAAGTGAACAAAGATGCAGATAGAAAAGTGCAATGCCAGCTTCAGCTACACAGCAAAATGAGACCAGCCTGGGGTATATGAAACTCTATTTCAAATCTTTCTCTTTCTCTCTCTCTCTCTCTCTCTCTCTCTCTCTCTCTCTCTCTCACACACACACACAC
>NC_022014.1:55697102-55705945 GCF_000317375.1 Microtus ochrogaster | reverse complement strand
CACACACACACACACACACACACACACACACACACACACACAATCATTCAATAGTGCAGATTCAGATTATATGTGAATGTGCCCTCCCCTCCCATAAAAAAAAGCAGAAAGCAGAAGTAATGTCTGAGGGGCTGAACTGGAGCAACTCTGCTACTGGAGAGGAGCACAGAGCTGATTCCTGTGCCCTGAGATTTGCCCGAGGGAAGCAACTCTCCCTGCTGCCTTCTCCAGAGGACACACCACTGTCTGTGCTAGCCAGAGCAGGTAACCACGCCCTCCTGCCGATTGCTCCAGCAGGACTGCTGAGGGATTGCATTCTTGGAGGAGCAGGTTGGCTGGCTGCTATGGGAGGTGCTGCCCACTGTGATAACTGGGGCTGGGCTGCTCAGGTCGTCACTTCAGGCAAGCCTGGCCTTGTGTCATCTGCAGGGATCTTTCTGTTCACCTCAGTGAAACTGTCTAAACTGTCCCCAGCAAGAGACCACACCAAGACTTGGTCTTCTGGGCCCTCCACTCAGGAGGCAGGCTTGAAACACCCTGCACACATATACCAATGAGCTTTGGACTGTCACTGCTAATGGCCACAGTGCAAAGGTGTGGCTAGGGTAGCAGGGTCCCTCTGTCAAAGGTTTTCCTGACCACTGATTCCTCTCAGAGGTCCAAAGCCCAGAATCCTCCAAACTCATAGAATCTGACTTCTTATAGCTGCTGAGAACTTTCCCTTATTCACTCTGCAAAGGAGATAAAACTGAGGCCTGGGACAGAAAGTGTTGTAACAGGAGCAGCGGGGTACGTTCCTGGCACCCGGCCGCCTGCATGGCTAGCTTATGCCCCGAAATAATTATATGGAAACTGTATTATTTTAAACATTGCTTGGCCCATTAGTTCCAGCCTCTTATTGGCTAGTTCTTACATATTGATCGAACCCATTTTTAATAATCTGTGTAGCCCACAAGGTGGCTTACCAGGGAAGATCTTAACCTGTGGCTGTGTCGGGTGGGAGAATCATGGCAACCCACTGACTCGGCTTCTTTCTCCAAGCATTCTGTTCTGTCTACTCCGCCTACCTAATTTTCTGTCCTATCAGGCCAAGCAGTTTTCTTTATTAGTTAACCAATGAAAGCAACAGATAAGATACAAGACCCACCTCCATCATTAAGAATGTCTATCTAATTGAAATATATCTCTTTATATCTATAAAATCTAACATGACTACAAGCCTATTATCAATGATTATCCATTAACAACCTATATTTTCTAATTATACATTACATTTTTAAATGAACTACACAATCACAATACCTTAATCAAGAGCAGAAATATATACATACATATAACAAAATTGACCTTAAAATCCACACCAATGCAAATTAATTATATCTGTATCAAGAAAGAAGAAAACTTTCAGAGTCACACAGTAAACTGGCAACAATACTAAGAATTCAGGTGTTTTTATTATTTTCTAAACTACAATAATTATTCATTATAATAATTAAATATAATAACATTAATTCTTTGAGTTTTTACATATGCACACAAACTATTTTGATCATATCCTCTTCCACTCCCTTCTCCCAAATTTTCTCCAACCATGCTCCATCCCCCTCCCAACTTCATATTCTCTTACTAAAAATAAAAGCTAATTCACTGAGTCTAATAAATGGTACCTTCTACACATGGATACAGGGCCATCCACAGGAGAATGGATGAACTACCAGTGTCCACATCACTGAATAAAACAACTCCCCACTTCCCTAGCAGCCATCAGCAGTCAACAGTCCCCCAGTTAGGGGCGGTGCTCAGGGGTTCCTCCCCTGTCCAGCCTGGAACCTTTCTGATTCCCTAACCAGGCTTGACTATTTCTAGACAAACAAAGTTTTGCAACAGCTTATACATTGTTGAAAAGGTGGAACTCACAGATTCCACGTTAAACACGGCCCAACAAGGAGAGAGATGAGCATGTTAAAGTATATTTAATATCAGAAATGATTTATGAATTTACATTGAAGTGGTCCATCTAGTGCTGGCCTGTGAGGTGTGAAGTGAGGGCTGTCTAGGTCGATCTGTGGATCCTTAGGGTGATTTGAGAAGTAATCATCCTTGCCTGCCAGAACGTCTGACATCAAGCGGCTGTGCTGTGCAAGGTACAGAAAAAGTCATATTTAAAAGCTATGGCTTGTAATCCTACAGTCGTATTCACTATGGCGCCAAACTGGAACCACCCTAAGTGTCCATGGAGAGGCAGAGAACAATGAAAAGGCTGGGGCGTGCATATCAATGAGACGGAAAGCTTCTTAACAGTCAAAAGGAATAAAATGCAGATGTGTGTGAAGTGGAAGAATTTCAAAATCTTGTGTGCCTCTGCCTCTGGCCAAGTGCCTCTTCACAGATCCCACCTAGGAACAGATAGCAATTGGCAGATTGTTGAGACAAAAAAGAGAGAGAGAGAGAGAGAGAGAGAGAGAGAGAGAGAGAGAGAGAGAGACAGAGAGAGAGAGACAGAGACAGAGACAGAGACAGAGACAGAGACAGAGACACCACCAAAGTATGAATGCCCTGAAAAATAAATACCAGGCAATTTCTCCAGTGGAATCAACAAGTGAACAAGAGGGTCTGCATAGAGAGAATTATCTGTGCCAATAAATCAAGTCTAAGTAAAATTCTGAGGGAAAATACTCTCTTCTTGCCTTGAGAACCAACTATTGCCACTCACTAGAGAAGCGCAGTTCCTAACTGCATTATAAATACACATCCTTAGAAGTATAGAGAAGTGAGTGCTTAGCCCTCACCAAATAACTGCATTATAAACACGCGTCCTTATAGGTACAAATAAGTGTAGCACTCAGCCTTCAGCCAAGAAGCTTCCCTGTGCAGCAGCTGGAGACCATCCCAGACACCCACAACTGGGGGACAACTGATCATGGGGTTCCCACCCGGACGGTGCATCTACAGCATAGCTCCTGCACATAACAGTTCAGGGAACATCACAGGAGATGGGACAGAAGGATCAAAAGAGCTGCAGTGGGGCGGGGAAGTCTGCTACATGATCCTGTCTCCTAGAAATGGCAGGCGACTCACACCCATGAGACTGCAACATTGTGGCTGCCTAAAGGAAACGTGAACAAGGCCGACAGACAGGTTAACATGGAAGGGCGAAATCTCAGGGGGCCCCACTCCTATACAAAGAACTATAGGCGGCTAGCAACTGCTGAGAGAGAGAGACCCTTCCTCAGGAATGAGCCCCCATCCTCCTCCTCCTGCTCTCTCCCTCACCTCCCCCCTAATCCACCCCCCCCCATAAACTCTTCAGAAAAAAATAAGGCCTCCCATGGGGAGTCTACAAAGCCTGGCACATTAAGTTGAGGCAGAACCAAGCCCCTGCCCACTTGCATCAAGACTGAGCAAGGCATCCACCATAGGGAATGGGATAGATCCTGGTCCCACTGCCAGGGGCCCTCAAGCAGACCAAGCTACACAACTGTCTCACACATGCAGAGGGCCTAGTTTGGTCCCATGCAGGCTCCCAGCTGTTGCTCTAGAATCCATGAGCTCCCACAAGCTCAGGTCAGCTGTCTCTGTGGGTTCCCCCCGTCATGATCTTGTCCACATAATGCTCGGATAATCCCTCCTCTCTCTCTTCCACTGGACTCCCAGAGCTCTGCCCGGTGCCTGGCTGTGGATCTCTGCATCTGCTTCTATCAGTTATTGAATAAAGGCTCTGTGATGGCACTTAGGGTAGTCACCAATCTGATCACAGGGGAAGGTCAGTTTAGGGCCCCTCTCCACTATTGCTAGGAGTCGTAGCTGGGATCATCTTTGTGAATTTCTGGGAATTTCTCTAGCACCAGGTTTCTCCCAAACCCTGTATCAGCTTTCTCTATCAAGGTATCTCTTTCATTGCTCTCCCACTGCATCCCTCCTCCAACTCAACAGTCTGGTTCCCTCATGTTTTCTTCCCCCATCCCCTCCCCTCCAACTACACAAAGATGTAACAAAGAAAGATAATTACATACTAATATTCCTCATGAACACAGATGCAAATATTCTCAATAAAATACTGGCAAACCAAATCCAAGAACACATAAAAAAAAATCCACCATATGACAAAGTAGGCTTCATTCCAGAGATGCAGGGATGGTTCAACACATGAAAATCTGTCAGTGTAATCCACCATATAAACAAAATGAAAGGAAAAATGCACACGATCATCTCATTAAATGCTGAAAAAGCCTTTGACTGACAAAATCCAACACACTTCATGAAAAAGATCTCGGAGAGATTAGGGATACAAGGAACATTCCTAAACATAATAAAGGCAGTTTGCGACAAGCTGACAGCCAACATTAAACTAACTAGAGAGAAACTCAAAGCGATTCCACTAAATTCAGAAACAAGATGAGGCTGTCCACTCTCTCCATATCTATTCAATACAATGCTTGAAGTTGTAAAATGAGGACTTTTAAAGCGAAGGTTGTAAAATGAGGACCTTTAAAGTGAAGAAACAGACATGTAGATACGTATATACATTCCATAGATACCGTTCATTACTAAACATCCATTAAGTTCATGTGTAATCAAAAATAGAAGAGCTTTGAACACAAAAGGCAGAAATTAACAAAATGCGAGAATAAAGTAGGTAATACCATAACCTTGGCTACAGGTGTCAGCACCCTCCTCTCAGAAACCCCTGGGACAAATGATGCAGACAATCTAACAGTGCCAACAAACACCAAACTGCGATTTATAGAGCACTATGTCAACGAAGCAGAATGCATGTTCTTTTGAAGGGCAGATGGGTATTCAAGATTCACTGAGTTGTAAAGCAAGTGTCACTAAAGATAAAAGAAATTTACAATGCATGTGCTCGTGTGTGTGTGTGTGTGTGTGTGTGTGTGTGTGTGTGTGTGTGTGTGAAGGGAACCATATACACATCAAACCCACCATGCTTGTGTTTTTTTAAAATCATTTTTATTGAGCTACACATTTTTCTCTGCTCCCCTCCCTTTCTCCTCCTCCCCTTCTACCCTCACCTGTGATCCCCACGCTCCCAATTTATTCAGGAGATCTTGTCTTTTCCTCAATCCTATGTAAATACATGTATGTCTCTCTTTAGGGTCCTCTTTGTTATCTAGGTTCTCTGGGGTTGTGGACTATAGGTTGTTTTTTTTCTTTGACTTATGTCTAGAAGCCATTTATGAGTGAGTACATATTATATTTGTCTTTTTGGGTCTGGATTACCTCACTCAATATGGATTTTTCTAGATTTGCATTCAAATTTCAAGGTGTCATTTTTTACCATTGTGTAGTACTCCATTATGTAAATGTACCACATTTCCTTTATCCATTCTTCAGTTGAGGGACATCTAGGTTTTTTCCAGGTTATGGCTATTATTAATAATGCTGCTGTGAACATAGCTGAGCACATGTCCTTGTGGCATGATTGAGCATCCTTTAGGTATATACCTAAAAGTGGTGCTGCTGGGCCTTGAGGTAACTTGTTTCCTAATTGTCTGAGAAATCATCACAATGATTTTCAAAGTGGCTGTACCAGTTTGCACTCCCACCAGCAATGCAGGAGTGTTCCCTTTACCCCACATCCTCTCCAGCATAAGTTGTCATCAGTGTTTTTGATCTTGAACATTCTGCCAGGTATAAGATGGAACTCAGAGTTGTTTCAATTTGCATTTCTTTGATAGCTAAGGATGCTGAGTATTTCCTTAAGTGTCTTTCAACCATTTGAGATTCATCTGTTGAGAGTTCCATTTAGGTCTGTACCCCATTTTTAAAATTTGATTATTTGTTATTTTGATGTTAAGTTTCTTGAGTTCTTTGTATATATTGGAGATCAATATACTGTCTGATGTGGGGTTGGTGAAGATCTTTTTTCATTCTGTAGGTTGCCATTTTGTCTAGTTGACCCTATCCAAGAACAATCTACAAATTTGATGCAATGCTCATCAAAATACCAGCAAAATTTGTTGTGTTAGGAGTGTTGGGGCTGTGTCCCCAGGACCCCACTGCCCGCAAAGCTAGCTTTACCCGAAATAATTACACAGACACTGTATTCTTTTAATCACTGCTTGGCCCATTTCTATCTAGCCTCTTTTAGGCTAACTCTCACACCTGGACTAGCCCATCTCTAATAACCTGCTGTAGCCCACAAGGTGGCTTACCAGGGAGATTCTAGCCTATGTCCATCCTGGGTCGGAGCTTCATTGCGTGTGCCTCAGAGAGCAGGGCTCTTGCCTCTGCCCGCAAGAGTGGAGCATCGTGTCTCTCTGAGGCCTCTGCCCCCAAGAGGAGAGCTGTCAAGTCTGACCTCATTTCCTCTTCCTCCCAGCATTCTGTTCTGTTTACTCCTCCCACTTATGTTTTAACCTATCAGGGCAAGCAGCTTCTTTATTTAATTAACCAATGACCTTCCTCCATCAAAAATTCTTCACAGACCTTGAAAGAACTATACTCAACTTCATACAGAAAAATAAAAAACCCAGAATAGCCAAAACATTCCTGTTCAATAAAGCAACTTCTGGAGACATCACAATCCCTGACTTCAAACTCTACTAAAGAGCTACAGTACTGAAAACAGCCTCGTATTGGAATAAAAACAGAGAGGAGGACCAATGGAATTGAATCAAAAACCCGAATATCAATCCACACACCTTTGAACAAGTTATTTTTAACAAAGAAGCTAAAAATATAAAATGAAAAAAAGAAAGCATATTCAACAAATGGTGCTGGCATAATTGGATATCAACATTGTAGAAGAATGAATATAGATCCATATCTATCATCATGCACAAAACTCAAGTCCAGATGGATCAAAGACCTCAACATAAAACCAACCACACTGAATCTCATAGAAGAGAAAGTGGGAAGTACACTTGAATTCACTGGCACAGGAGACCACTGTCTAAATATAACCCTAGTAGCACAGGCACTGAGAGCAACAATTAATAAATGGAACCTCCTTAAACTGAGAAGCTCCTGTAAAGCATGCTTGTATCTTATTCATATGGAATTCTAGAATAAGCAAAAGTAGTCCACGGGACAGAAGTAAATTTGCAATTGCCTCAGGCCTGCTAGGGTAGAGGTGCTGTTTGGAAAAGGACTCCATTGATCTTTCTAAGAGAGTAAACACATTTTATCCCTTGATAATTGTGGTTATATGGGTCCATACATCAAAGTTCATGGGCCTGTACACTTAACAGAGGCTCATTTTTCTGAGGCAAATTATACTTCCTTGGAGTCAATTAAATTAAAATCAAATTCAGGCAGTTCACACAAGTGACCCACCTTGGACTGGTTGCAGAGCACTGAATGACTTATTTGCCAGTATGAGACCATCCTGGCATGGGGTGACTCAGCTAACAATGTACACACTTGACCATGAGGCAAGAACAACACATATTCAATAGAAACTGTACCTCACACTCCAAGTTCTGATCTTTTCCACACTAGTGACTTGCTGGGTTACACTCTTTCATGATGTCAGCCAGTACAGTAGACTGCAGCGCCCAACCAGCTATGGGTGGAAGGTTTGGGGGTGGCAACTGATCTACACAGACTACTAAGATGGGGTGCTCTGCTGTGTAAGTACTTAAAATGCATTCCCAACTTATGATATTTTCTACTTAGGATGGGATTATCAGGATGCTACCCCACATCAGAGAGGTCCTGTATATGATGATTGCAAGATTCTAACCAATATAAGGACTCAAAGGTTTCTCTGAGAAGTGGAAGCTCTGGCCCAGCTAAGCCAAGCTTGTCTCTGCTAAATCCTGGCAGGAAATGAGCAGCAATTATTCCTTCTGTGGAGCCTTGTCTGTTGGCCATTCCTCCTGTTCCACCTATTTAAGTGATCTGCCAGACCCAAGTGAAATGGGAATCTATTACTCTTCGATTAGAATGTTAGCGGTTAATATTATTTTTTATCCAACTTACTTCCTATGGCTTTTCCATGCATCTTTCAGCATCTCAGTTAAGCTCCTACTAGCAATGCATACATATAGTTGTATGTTTATATTTGAGCACTATACTTGTTGATTCCTATGCACCTCACATAAACTAGATTGAGTCCTTATAACCACTGAAGTATCATTCTGTCTTTTAGAGGAGGAGACTAACATTCAGAGATTTGAGACACATGATCAACAGGCAGGAGGTTGTAAAGCCAGAATTGAAACCTAGTGTGGTGTGGCTAAGGCTCATGGTTGTCCAGAGATATTCCCTTATATAACTTCATGATCAATCACTCACATTGTCATCTGCAGAGTTGTGGGAATTTGTTGGGGGTAGAAGGCAGGGAGTGTGATCAGGGAGGGACACTAAACACATTGCACATGGTGCCCTCTTCCACTAACCATGGAAAGCTTGTCCTAAAGTTTCTTCCCTCCTGGCACTTACCAGCTGGCAGGATAAATGGCCAATAAAACACAAGTAGGTTCTATAGTTATATAAAAGTTAATTTCATGCCAGGGTGTCATCATGGCTGTGACATGAAACAAGGCAGAGTAAAGTCTCAGAAGGTGACTGGGGACACTGTTTGAGACAAGGAGGTCCAAAAGACCTGTCTAAAGAGATGACATTTAAGCAGTCGGGCTTATAAAGAATGTGGCTCTAAAAAGACACTCTTAAAGGCATCATTAAAGCTCCCAGAACCACTAAGTACAATGAGCTTGGCTTGTCTGTGAAAAGACCAAGGCTTCTATGGACAGAAGCATGAAGACGCCAAAGCTCTTAGGTCCTTGCCTTGATCACATGCCCTGGGAATAACTGGCGGGAGTGAGAATGCAACAGGAGCAAGGGCTGGCGTGGTGGAGGTGGTGGTGGTGGTGGTGGTG
>NC_022014.1:55595884-55696714 GCF_000317375.1 Microtus ochrogaster | reverse complement strand
AGGTGGTGGTGGTAGAGGTCGTTAATAAGCTTGGGACTCTATAAGGAACAATCAAAGGGCTTCGTCAGTGGGGCTACCATCAGTGCCATGAGGGATCCGTCATTTATATTGCAGCTCTCATTGCTTCTGCCTATGACTGTCTTTGCCCAAACACCAAACAGTGACAAACTACTTTCCAACCACTGGAAAACATCGGGGCTGGTTGCAGCAAATCGCACTTAATGCAAAAATTGCAGCTCCATCTGGGCTCCTAAAGCCTCTCACTCTTGTCACCCGTCTCTTGGGCTCAGGGTGTGTGGGACAAGGAGAGAAGTAATTCTCCTAAGGAATGAGAGAGGACAACCTGCAGCCCTGCTCAGCCACACACTCGGGGTAAGTCCTTCTTTCTGAGCGCCATCCTTTTCTCAGAACCACGGCTGCCTCTGGCTAGATCATACGGTAATTCATGGTAATTGAGCACAGATGTGAAAGCGTTTTCCTCAAGATCGATCCTGTATTTGCTGAATTGTTTTCTGTCTTCCCAACCAGCCTGTAGACTCTCTGAGGACAGTCTTGACTATTTCAGCCGTACCAGTGCAGGACATAAGGCCTGGCCCCCAGTAGCCATTGATCAGCTAGTCACTCCATTAGCAAGCAGAACAATTGGCCCCTTGTACCCACTGGTTCTTCATCCTTGGATTCGACCACTTAACTGTTCTTAACTGGAAAGAAGCTCATCGGTATTGAACATGTACAGATGGCGTGCATGTGTGAGGACACACATGTTTATGTGTGTGAATGGGTATATATGCACATAGAGGTCAAAGGTTGAATGTCTTCCTTCACTGAACTCTTCATCAATTTGGTTAGTCTGGTTGACCAGCAAGCACTGGGGGTCTTATCTCTGCCTCCTTGGTGCTGGGATTACAGGTTTGCCCTACTGTGCCTGGCTTCTGATGTGGGGAAAGAACTCAGGTACCCGTGCTTATGCTTACAAGCACTTTACCAACTGAGCTATATCCTCAGGCCACTGAACAGACTTAGCGTGTCATTAGTCCCTAAACAGTACAGTATAACTATTATAATATAGAATCCACATTGTATTGGTTACTGTGGGTCATCTAGAGATGATTTAAAAATACACAAAAGAATAGTCATAGACTATACATATGTATTGTGCCATTTTATATAATGGGCTGGTATATCCTCAGAGTTTGGTATCTATGGGATCATAGATTGTGGAGCGCTTATTAACTGTCTGCAGATTGAGTGGTAGGTAGACCTTGGAATCTTTAGGTTTTTAATATCACCAGAAAGAATTTATCTCAGTCAGACCCAATGGGCACTGCATGAGTCATGTATGATTAGGTTTCTTTGGATGTGGTTCCATGTACACTTCTGCCTAAATAAGCTGATTTGTCCATTGTGCTGGCTCATTTTATGTCAATTTGACACTAGCTAGAGATATCAAAGAGGAAGAGGAACCTCAATTGAGGATATGCCTCTATAGGATCCAGCTGTAGGTGAGCATGTAGGATATTTTCTTAATCAGTGATTGATTGGGGAGGGCCTAGCCCATTGTAGGTGGTGCCATCCTCAGTCTGGTGGACCTAGGTTCTGTAAGAAAGCTGGTTGAGCAAGCCATGAGGAACAAACCGGTAAGCAACACACCTCCATGCCTGTGCATCAGCTCCTGCCTCCAGGTTCCTTTCTGCTTGAGTTCCTGTCCTAACTTCGTTTGAGGAACTGCAATGTGGATGCATAAGCTGAATAAACCATTTCTTCTACAAGTTGCTTTGGTCATGTTATTTGATCACATGGTATTAACCCTAAGACATCTAATAATCTGTTTGTTCATCACAGTTGCCTCAGATTTTCTCTTCTAGCTATTGATGTAGACAAGATATGTTACACTGTCTAGTTCAACACCTACCAGGAAGAAAGAATGACATTCATATACTTATTAAAATATTTGTTTTGCTGGGTGTGGTAGGGGTAGACCTTTAATCCCAGCACTAGGGAGGCAGAATCAAGCAGATCTCTGTGAGTTTGAGGTCTGCCTGGTCTTCACAGTGAGTTCCAGGACAGCCAGGACTACATAGAGAGACCCAGTCTTAAAAACAAATAAAAAAAGTATTCATTTTGACTAATATTTATTAAGAACCTTCAATGATGCTTGAGGGATCAACACCAAATAGACCACCTGTAGTCTCTATCTACAAGAAATTTGTGTGCTTGCAAGGAAGACAGGTAGCAATGAGCCTATTATAAACACAACAGTAGTTGAAAGAGTATCTCACTACTCTCTGTCCCCTCCAGGCAGTTGACTTGGTCCAAGTGTCCTGGAACTTTTCTGAGAAGAATTTAGGGTTGTGCTAAGCCTAAGAGATGAGACTTAAAAAAAAAAGAAGAAGAAGAGAAGAGACCTGAACTGGTAGAGGGACTAGCCAGCCTGAGGTCCAGGCCAACCTTGTTTTCTTTGGGGGGAAGAAGGGATGGTCTTAAAGGTGTGATAATTTGGGAGCCCTACAGTGGCAAAGCTCCACAGGGCCTTTCTGCTTGAAGAACTCAGATCCACTCATCCTACAAACAACATGACAGCAATTTAAATGCCTGAGCCTGTTGGAGACATGAGCTCAGTTACTCTTTGAATCAACCTAACTAGTGAGTTATTAGGTCACGCTACAGACGATAAACTAGGGCACAGGAGCCTAAGAGCTTAACAGGATCTGAGCAATATCTTTGGCTCATCAGCCTTGAGGACAAGTACAGAATTGGAGGGGACTAAGAAGTGAATGGAAGGAGTGATTGTATATGTCTCCCTGGCCCAGAGGTTCTCAGAGACAGGGAGAATTGCTGTATCTAATGACTGTTTGGTGAAGCGCAATTAATAAATACTCAGAGACAGAAATTGGAGTTCAACCTGAAGGTTAGAAAGGCAAAACAGTCACTGACTCTTACCTCTACCTTAGTCCAAAATGGCCATCCTGCCTCCAGGAATCTCAAAATGAGACTGAGACTGAGAGCTGTCTCTTCCCATCATATAATCCTCTCTAGTTCTGGGATTAAAAGTGTGTACCACTACCGCCTGGTTTCTATGGCAAGCTAGTGTGGCTCCTGGGATTAAAGGTATGTGTCACCACAGCCTGGTCTGTAAGGTTGACCAGTGTGGCTGTTTTACTTTCCTCAAGGCAATCTTTATTTTTAAAAACACAAGTGAAATGCCACTAAAGTTTGGGAATGCTTTTGTTTGAAAACTGCAAAAACTTGCCAGCAGAAAAATTTCACTGGTCCACTCAGAGAAAGAGTCCTGTGACAAGACTGGCATCTCCCTGAGCAGCAGCATCAGAGGCCCATGATGTAGATAGAAGGGCAGGATGCTCAAAGAGCAGAGGGCTGCAGTGACTGGCCCAGGGTACCAATCTAGACAGCTTATTTACATGAGTTCACTCTGGTCACAACCCCATGGAAAGGGGCAGCAGAGAAGGTTATGGAGTGACCCGTGGTGCCGAAGATAAGGCTAGAGAATCAGAGTCAAGCAGAAAGCAGGGGTCGAGGAAGACAGAGTGGGTCAGGTGTAGATGCCTGTGATTGGAGCCTGAGTGCTGACGCCTCAGCATCTGCCCAAGAGCAATCCCTTACCTATTCTATATCTGCGCATTGTCCTTAAGACTCAAAGCACAGGGGAGACATCCAATTTGCCACACTGGGTCCTGCATCCCACTCTACCTGGGAGAGTTAAGCACCCAGGCCTTGCTTTCTCCTAGGACTCACACAGAGTAAGATGGACTTGGACACTAATCTCACTTGGTGGTGGGGAATGGGAAATGATTACAAGGGATGGCAGAGCAAGAAGAATGGAGCAGAAGTTCAAGTTCAAATACGTTCAGGGCCAGCTGAGCATGCAGTCCAACTGAGGCAAAAAGAAATTGCATTTAAAACTACACTTTGAAACCAATACACTATGAATGTATGATTCAGCTTGTGAGTCTCCCATGTGTAAAGACATTAAGATTGCATCCTTTAGATGGCAAACAAGAGGGAAGAGGAGTGTGACCAGCCCTCCACTGAACGAGGTTTCTGTGCCTGCTGTGTAGACGGCAAGGGGAAGGGAAAGAGGCAGGAGTCCCATCTCTGAGAGAGTTGCTGTTGCCATCAGCACAGAGGCCGCAGGAGTGGGAAGCGGTCCATGGAGTTGAGCTATTTATTCTTGTGCAGAAAAAGCAGCAGGCTTTGGGGACTGTAGCTGCAACAGGAGAGTGAAGTTCTCAGCAAATTCAGAGCTCAACAGACCAAAGTCCCCTTCCCACCTCCTCCCCCTCCAGAGTGCTTCATCTTTAACTCAGAAGGGACATTGTAAAGGGCACGTTACACAATGGGAGAGGAAGTCCAGAGGCAGACAGAGGGACTAACAGAGAGGACTGTGGCATTGGCAGCCCATGCATTGTTATTCTTT
Organism: Microtus ochrogaster; assembly: GCF_000317375.1. NCBI lineage: Eukaryota > Metazoa > Chordata > Mammalia > Rodentia > Cricetidae > Microtus > Microtus ochrogaster. The sequence continues at coordinate 55,692,279 of NC_022014.1, read as the reverse complement.
AAGGTAACAAGAAAAAACGGTATTGATCCTGGATGGAGAACTTGGGCTTGGCTGTGCCCCGGGCTGTGGGAGGTGAGAGCCTGATCCAGAACTCCTCAGGGCACACTGTGGATGGGGAACAAAGTGGGGAGGGCAGCTGCAGAGGCTTCAGGAGACATTCTTGTCTCAGTCTGGGGATCTCAAAATTTAGAGCATGGCTATTTTACTTGGAGGGGAGGAAGTCATGACTGTAGTACATGCTGCCTCTGGGGGTGTCCTTCATTGTTAGCTTGGCCAGTGAGTGGGCCGGGAGGTAAAGACACCTGAGTCCATCCCCACAGATGAGGAGATGAGACAGAAAACCTCTCAGCCAGCTCAGGATAGACTTCAGAGTCCAAGTCTAGTCCAGGGTCCCCAACTCATCTCAATCCCAGAGGGCTAAGTGTATGTCAAATAGCACCTTCTTCTGACTTGGCCACCAACATGATGCATGATAATATAAATAGGGGAATTAATTCCCATTAGTTTGGGATCCACGGATCCATGAAACAACGGGGATTAATTCAGTTTCTCCTATGGGAGGTTAGGGCAGAGGAGAAGAAAGTCCTTGAGAAGCAAGAAGGCTTCCCACACAGTGTGAGTGATGAAGACTGGAGAATTCAGGAAGGGAGAAGGGAGCTGAAGGTGGCCCAGAACAAGGCATGGATGCTGATAGATCTTTTAGTCAGATTTTCACGGCCTCCCAAGGTTAAGGAACTCTGAAACCAAAACATTGGCTGTGGTTTATAAATGGTTTCTGGCTTCTCTACAGGTGTCAGATGGTCCAAAGAAAGAATTTTCTGGCAGAGTTTAATGGACTAGGCCAAAGATCAACAAAGATTTTCTATAAAACTTCAGATAGACTTTGTGAACCAAAAAGCAAAAGCTAGGTTATGATGAAGCTATAAGACACAAGAAAAAAAAAAGTCCAACAATTTTTATGGGTAAAAATGAAAACATTATAATAATAGCCAAGTCCAGTTTTGAAAACATAAGAGGAAGGTACCAGTTTGAGGAAATAACATCTTATCTAGCTGGGGTTAGGAGTTAGAGCCCCTCCCTCCCTGAATTCAGTTAGAAATGTCCGTTTATCAAGGTAGATCTGAGACGGATTTGATGTGCCTGTAAGTGTCTCTTCCCGTGGATGGATGAGGCAGGCGACACCACTGCAGCTTTGACCGTGCCTGCCACACCAGCAGAGCTGATGTCAGAACAGCTCCGGCCAGCTGGTGCTGCAATAAAAGACAGCCAGCCAGGGTGTAAATGAGCAAGGGTGTCTTGTTCCAGTGACGTTTTCCTGACACTCAGTTTGACCTTCTTGTGATCCTTACACATCATAGAGGGGTTTTGATTTTCCTTTCAGTCATTAAAAAAAAAAATGTAAAATCATTTTTGGCAAGTGGCTAGCCAGCGATGGGCTCTAATGGAGCAGGCCAGTGAAGCTGTTCGTCATTAGGGCTGTCAGGGGACCTCCTTGGTGGTGCCTGGTTACCCCTAGTGCCTAAACAAGGAGGCAGAGCAAAGACTTAAGATACAATGGGAGAAGAAGCCGGAGTCGCTTGTTTCCCTGGGAAAAGATTCTTTTCCCAGGCTTTAGTTCTGGAGTAAGAGCTGTTTGGACAATGCCTGACTCCTAAGTTGGGCAGACTTGTCCAACAGTGCCCTCCTTGACTCAAGACTTTTCATTACAGATCTCATGGATGTGCGAGTGGTCCATCTAGGCCTCCAAACCTGGTTACAAACCCAGGGTTTCCAGAAGTCAGAATAGAGCTGCCTAGAAAAGGCAGCCTCCCAGGTGGGAAGGGGCATGCTGACAGCAGGGCTTGGCAGAGCAGGAGCAGTGGTGGAGTGTGCCCCATGTTTATCAGTAAACTAAAGGCCCCATCTCAGCAGGGGGCAAGGTAGTGAGGCAAGACAGGGCTGGAGACAGCCCAAGGCTTAACCCTTCCTAAGGCTGCAGCGGTGAACATGTTGGCACTCTCCTACCTTGAGGGCCCGACCTGGACAGGGCTCTGTGTTCAGCGGCTCGCATAGCAGGAGAGGGAGGGGCTACTCCAAACAGACCACCCAGCTGTTCCAGGACTAGCTATACAAAGTTGGCTTTTCCACTTTTAGTAACTCTAAAACAGCTGAGCCAAGAAGCACCATTCACTGCTCTGCGACTACCACTGAGCACAGACCATACTGGGCACTGTGAGGGACAGAGGATGGAACATGGAAGACAGCAGTTGGCTCTGCTCAAGCTGAAAGGACTCTTTATCATCCTTGGCCCCACTCCAGACCCAGGCTGAGAGCATAATATCACCTCCTTCCTTTGAAAGAAAGCTGACGGACAAAGGGTCACGCGAGAAATGAGGGCAGAAGGTGACCAGCCGTGCCAATCTCTTTCACCCTAGAATAAAGCTGTTTGCTAAGAACTCTTGATGATTCACTTATTTATTGATTTACTCTTTTCTGATATGAGCTTTACACATCATAGAGGGGTTTCTATACACTGGCATTTATCCTGTGCCCTGGGTGTGCATTCTGTGGTCCAAGGCATTTGCTGCGGTCCAGCTTTCTAAACCCACAAAGGAAGGGAACATCTGGATGGAGACTAAGAGGGTTGAGAGTGGCCTTTTTGTGTCCCCTTGGACAAGACACTGTTCTCTGAACTCTTTCTTGGTAGTGATATTTCATTTGTATATTAATAAATAAAGCTTGCCTGAAGATCAGAGAGTAAAACAGCCACAGTGGTCAATCATACAAAGCAGGCAGTGGTGGCACACATCTTTAACCCCAGCAGCCACACTACTTAGCCATAGGGGCCTGGTGGTAGGGGTGAACGCCTTTAATCCCAGCACTAGAGAGGAATATAAAACAGGAGGAGACAGCTCTCAGCTCAGTCTCATTCTGAGGATTCGTGGAGACAGAATAGCCATTTCAGTTTGAGGTAGAGGTGTGGAGGTAAGAGGCAGTGGCTGACTGTTTTGCTTTTCTGATCTTCAGGTTGAATCCCAATATTGTCTCTGGGTTTTTATTATTCATGCTTCATTTTTTTCTCCCCCGCTAAGTAGCATAATGGTAGCCCCTACTAAAGACAGGGCTATCTCAATTACTGAATGATAAGATTTGGAGGATGCCTAACACAGAGCCTGATACATAGGCAATGCTCAATAAAAGGTGGTTTCCAAAGATCCAGGAAAAGCAAGCCAGAAGGCAGGGAGATTGAATGGGCAACTGCTGCTTGTTTGTCTCAAGGTTTGGCCTTCAACATGTTGCACTAAATGCATGCAGAGAATGCTTATAGCTGCAACTAGCTTGAATCCTAAAGAAATAAACAAACAGGGATGTGATTTATTTTCTTCTCGTTTTACAGGCAACAAAACAGGATCGGTGATAAGAGGCTTCCCACAGCTGTAGGATGCAATTACAGGGCAGCTCAAACTGCTTGTCTTCACCCTAAGCTCCCTCATTAGACGGAAAGAGATCGGCTGTTATTTTGTTGTGGGAACGGTGGGCAACCAAGGCTTCAGAGGTGACACACAGGGCTCAGAGATGGATAGAGAAGCATTGACAGAAAGACTGTCACTTTGCAACAGAGGCTTCAAGGAAGGCAGTGTCCCTGTCTGTGTTGACTCGCAGGCCAGCAGCTTTCTGGATGGCTCACTGTGGTTCTACCTAGAGGTGTCAGGAGGAATATGGGAAAGACCAGCTTCTACTATCTCTCTCCCCATGTTACCGGATGATTTCATTCAGCCAATGATAATGAGCTAGCTTTGTGGCCATTGCGCCCCATGTCTCCACTCTCCTTCCCTCATGTGTATGCGGTGTAACACCGAATCACTGCAACAGATTTGCCTTAGATCTGCTAAGCCAAGGGAGCCTTCAGCCAGAAGAACTAGGTCAGTGAGTCAGTCAATGATCAGCACCTTAGCAACCTGCCTACAGGGGCCTGGAAAGACCACCATACTCTCTTCCAAAGTCTCCTTAGCAAATCACCACAAACTGGATGTCTGAGAACGAGAAGGACTTCTTCCTTGTCTTTACTAGTCCCAGTAGCCCCAGTGTTCCTTGGCGTGTCCTGTATAGCTTCTGCCCTTGCCTCATTTCCACTTGGCTATTCCCCCACCCCAACTTCCTGCAAGGACATCTCCCCCTTTTTGTCTAAATAAAAAGCAAAGGTTTTAATAAAAATGTGAAGAGTTTATCTCTAGCATAGCAAAACTATATACAATAAGTACAATAACTATATGTAAATACACATATATAGGTAAAAATTATAGTAGCAATGTCCAGTCCATTTGCATTTGGCAAACTCATAGAAAATATTCCATTAGCTATCCTACCTTGGTGAGTCCAAAGTATTGTACTAACAAGTTTTGAAAATCATTAAGAGTTTATAATTGATCTCTCCTGATTTGCACTTTCTGTGGTTTAATTTTTTATAAGATTACCTTATATCCTAGGCAATTAATAGAATCTCCATTTTGTATTTTTTTCAGGAGCAATTCACAATCCCCAACAAGGCAAATTTTTCTTGACTTCTTTAAACATTTTCTCTAGGGTGTCTGCCATTGGGAATCCTTAATTTCCAAGTAAGGTCATAACCTTCAGACTCCAAGGATGAGATGATGGACAAATTTTTGTGGGATATCATTCAGCCCACCGTAGGCTGAGAATCTTTACCCACAACAAACAGCTTGCTTGTATTAACTGACCCAGACAAAGAGATGCTGTCCCATGAATTAAAAGCCTTTCTAATCTCTCATTTAGATCAAACCCTAGGATCCAACTATCTGTGCATAGAGGTGATAGGTGACAATTTAGAGAGGTAAATATCTCTGATCTCTGAAAAGGCTTCTGTATAGTTGGTGTCTGCCACATGGTAGGCGTTTAGTCAATATTCACAGGCCAATCAGGCACTTGAGTTACATGGTTATACTCCCTGTCCTCCAGGAGGAAACAGTGCGAATACAGGCTTAAATGTAACCCCAGAAGATCCTAAAGGGATACAGCTCCATGGAATGGGGCTTTGTAGAAAGAATGCCTCTCATATCTAGAATCCTCTGCTTTCCATTTACCTTCCCTGATCTTGTTTCTACTCTGGGTCACTTCTATTCCAGGGAAATAAAGAAATAAAATGTTCCACCAGTCAGGCTTCACCAGACACAGTTTGCCCATAGGTACAGGACTAGACAGGTGTGCAGCAAAACTGAAGATACAATTGTGGAGACAAGGGAAGGGGGCTAGCCCAGGGTACCAGGTGCTCCTGGGCAAGGGGGATCAGGGAAACCTTTTTGAGGAAGCTGCAAGATGATAGGTTCAGCCAGTGATGTAGAAGAAGGTAAACTGAGGATCCAGCAGGGCACAGGCTGAGTCTGAGTGTTCACCTCTGCCCACCAGAGACCGGTCCTGGCCCATTAAAGGGTTCAGTATCTAGGTGCTTCCTTGCAATTAACTGAAATATGTTTATCCACCTCCATCCTACAGATGGGACTAATAAGGCAGAACCTTAGCTTGCCCGGGAGTTTATGTGCACAGAGAGAGCCTGATATCCTCTGACTAATTGAGGCTGTCCATCTGTCTTTCCTGCCTCCCTCATTCCATGACCCAGACCCCTCCCCACTTGACTCGGGATTACTGAAGGATGTAGATGCCGAGCCAGGAAGAGGGCAAGGGCAGGCAAAGGGCAGGGACGCCTGCACAAGGTGACTTCTTCATGACAAGAATCAGATGAGCAGCTGGCCCGGATTCTGAAGAGTCATGGAAAAACTACTGTGTTCCCAGCAGGGGTGCCAAGGAACTGTTCTATTGGGACATCTCCCTGTGTCATACACTGGCCTCCAGGGCTGCCCTGTCAGTGCCAGGGGAACTTTTCCCATGCTGTTTCTCTCTGCCAACTCTTCGAGGAGCCCTGAATGGTGATTATTCACTCAGACCCAGTTCAGCTGCCTCCTCTTGCAGAAGAGGGGACCCTCCATTTATTCTCAACTCTTTTTTTTTTTTACACCCGTCCTTTCTTCCCTCACTGCCCATGAGATGCACTGTTTGGTCATTAGTGAACTCATTAGTTAGTGACTTCATTAAGAGTGAAAATAAAAACCTATGCTGTTCTCTGCTGTGGGGGTCCAGGACTTGCCGCTGCTGCACACAGGCACCTGTACCGTTGGATGAGCAGGCAGTGGAAAAGTGAACAAAGCAGTTGACACTTTGCACACCAATGTCAGAATGTCAGAATTACCGCTCAGCCCTGCTTTGTACTGTACCATGAAGCCTGTCAGCATCTCTGTCCTGCAAGGATATGTGGCTGCCAGTTTCCAGGGGACCCAGGGTGGCATAGGAAGGAAGAGATAAGAGGAACATGACATAGGGACAGGTTCCAACTGGAAAGTTGTCCCCTTATGATTTTGATCACTTACTGTTCATCAGGTACTGTATAAATGCAGCAGGCATGGGAGAGGACATGCCTTCTGCTTTGGATGAGTTCACAGGTCAGGCAGGCCAGAGAAGATGTGTTAATGCTGCCTAGCCAGAGCAGGTAGAACCAGGAGGAGAAGCGATGCCCAAACCAAGGTTGGCTTTTGGGCAGAAACTCTGTCACCATTCTGAGGCATGAAGAGCTCTACAACCCCCAGAGGTCTCTGGGTGCAAATCCCAGCATATTGTCCTGGGTGTTTTGTGTCCTAAGACGGCAACATCAAAGTCTGTGTGAGTCTCCAGTCTTCTGACCTCGTGTAGAACCCTGTGAGCCAATTCTTTCCAGTGGGCCTCTGTGGGAGGCCGCTGGTAGACTGGGGAGATGACAATGGCTCAGTCAATAAAGTATTTATTCATCTTGCCAGTACAAGGGCCTGAGTTTGATCCTGAACAGCATGTAAAAGTCACCCAATGTGTTGATGTTCACTTGGAATTCCAGAGCTGGGAAGGTGACTACAGACAGATCCCTGGGACTTGCTGGTCAACCAGAGACCCTGTGCTGGCTAGTTTTATGTCCGCGTGGCACGAGGTAGAGTCATCGGAGAGGAGGAAACCTCAGCTGAGAAAAGGCTCCCTGAAGATTGGACTGTAGGCAGGCCTGCAGGGCATTTCTATTTAAACAGACCATCATGGGTGGGGCCACTCCAGGGCTGGTGGTCCTAGGCTCTATAAGAAAGCAGGTTGTACAAGCCATGAGGAATAAGCCAGTAACCAGCACTCCTCCATGTCTTCTACATGAGCCCCTGCCTGCAGCTTCCTAGCTGGTTTGAGTTTCTACCTTGGCTTCCCCCAGTGGACTGTGACTTGGGACATGTAAGCCAAATAAACCCTTTCCTCCCCAAGTTGCTTTTGCTCGTGATGTTTTATCACAGCAAGAGTATCTCTGACTAGAACAGACCCGCTGTGCTCTAAAATGGTGACGAGTTTCCAGAAATTGTCATCTGAGGTTGTCCTCTGCTCTCTTCACATAGGCATACATGTGTACTGCAATACATACATGTACCCGCACACATACAATAATGTGCTCGTGTACACATACATGAAGACACACCACACTAGGTCTCTTGTACCTCTTTTCCTCCCTCTCCCCCTCCATCCTTCCCTTCTCTCTTTCTCCCCGCTCCCCCTCCCATTCCTTCTCACTATCCTGTTCTCCCCTCTCTGACGGCTCTTCGGGCTAATGGGGGAGAGGGAATTGATCGGGGGGGGGCGGGGGGGGAGGTCTGGTTATATTTCCCTGGAGGATCCCGAAGAATAGTTTTTGGTGTTTGTCTTCGAGCTTCCCCAGAGAATTGTCTAAAGCAATAGTTGGGTTGGTTTCACTTTGGCTTGAATGACTTCCGATCCCCCATGCTCCCAGGATAAAAATCCATACCCACCAAGGATAGAGAACTCCCAGGAGCTTCAGCCTCAGATCCCCCAATTCCCAGGCACTTCCCTTCCCTGTTGTTCTGATACCTCTCCTCCCATGAGGCTGAGCCCTCGGGAGACAGATGAGTACATGGGCCTAAAAAGAATTCTGTCTTTCTCCCCATACCCATAGGACTTTGTAAACTTAGCCCTCTAGATTGACTGTACGATCCCATGGTGCATATGGTTCCAGAGCTAAGGGGAGGGTATAAGGAGCCTTGTTTTGGTCTATCCATCTCTAGGCAGAGCTGGTGCCAGGCTTGGCAGCACTCCTTGGCTGGCACTTCTTGGATCCTTCTGGTAGAAGGCCCCCAAGCAATTACTGTGGTTCCTTCTGGGTATTGCAGCCAACCCGGAACCCCAGTTATAAGCCCTATAATGATGGCACCCACTGGCAGTAATTATAGAAGGGAAAGATAGTCTAATGATGTCACTCCTGACGACAATGTTGCTCACTGATACACAGGACCTCTGGTAGACCCACGTAAAGCTACACCACACACTGGTGCTAAGGAGTATGGTTCCTGGTGGCCTGGAGGAAAGCTCTGACCCACTAGGAAATGAGCATCCTCTATGGCTGTGGATCCACAGGCCCCTAGGGATAATTGTTGGGGTTTCTTATAACTCTGCACCGGCAGAAGATGCAGGCCAACAACCTGCCAAACACAGAGTTGGCTGTAACGTCCCTGCTACTGAGGCAGGCTTGCAAGAAACACCTCCCTTTGGATTCTGACAGTTGTGAGGATGCCACACTCCAAGGCTTTCATTCACAGAGTCAGGTGCCAAGCGGTGGATAAGGGCCTGGGCTTGGAAGAAGCCGGACTCTGAGCAGAACCTCTGCATATGTGCTTACACTTTCGTGGGTCTCGTTGTGATGAACCATGAGACAGGGATATTGCTAATGGCCACAGCTGAGCCCCTGTGAGCCTCCAGCTCTTCTACTTATGTCACACAACATTAAGACAGCCCAGGGTGGGATCAGTACCACCTGAGAGGATAGGATTCAGTTATCCCTCTTCTTATTAATGAGCATATTCAAAGGCAAGCATGTAATCCTAAGAATATTAGTATTTCTTGAGCGATATTGAATGCCCACCATATCCAGGAAAGAATGGGAACTTTATAGAATTTTGGCTAATTCTCCTAACAAAATGATGACTGCGTTTCAAAGATCAACAAAGCGGGGAGCTGAGGGTGGAAGTAGTTTTTCTCAATGGTGGCGGTGACTGCTAGTTCTTTCTCAATACATAGTCTTTCTAGTTACTGCGGTCTAGACTTCCTGGTTTTTGTCTGGAATGATGGCCAGACAGAATAGTGACCTTCCTCAAAGTTCCTGTATATCCAAATAGGCCAGGTGAGGAAGTCAACCCTTGGGCTCTGGGTGGATGTATATTGCTAAAATATTTTCCCCGGAGGAGGCCTAAACAAAGTCTAACTCTCCCTCCTGTGCCTCCTGGGTCCTAAGAGCAAACTGAGATTTGGTTCTACCAATGTTCACCCTGGGGAACCAGTGAGTTTTTCAGGCTTACCGTACAAATGGGTGAGGGGTTAAGGACAGAAACTTGGGTGACCTCAAAGAAGACACACTGGAAGGCCTGCACCCCAAATAGATTGAGTTCCCCATGGCTGGGCCAATGCAGCCTCCTCCTCTAGCTCCTTCTGAAGGCCACATGTAATTGGGGCAGAACTGCATACAGTTGGGCTGGGAAGAGAAGCTGGTTATTCAAGTGAGGGTCTATGATTCTCCTGCCCCCTCTTTCTATGAGAAAACTCAACAGTCAGCAAATTCATCTGGGAAGATCTTATGCAAGGGGCACAGCTGAACTCATGGAGATGGTAGCGGTTGAGTTAGAGAAGACTCTGTACAACGAGGTACTATGCACAGTTCCAGAAAGCCTTCTTAAAACAAAGCAGAGTGTGGTCTTCCTCTTCCTTCCTTGATTTTCTCTGTTGACTGGAACATGAATCTCCTTGCTGGAGCCTCAGAAAGCTCTCTTTATATGTGTGTGTGTGTGTGTGTGTGTGTGTGTGTGTGTGTGTGTGTGTGTGAGTGTATAGTAGAGTCTGGTTCTCTAGCACCAAGGATTGCTAACCTCATCTTGGTTCACTGACTTTCAGACTTTTACTTCTGGCTTTTTAAGCAGCTATTACTTTGTTTGTCTATTTATTTTCACATTAATTTAATACCACTTGGTATTTCAAGATCATGGGGCAAATAAAGAGAAATAGAATGATGTACTCCCAACCCTGGTACCCATGCTGGGCCCTTCAACATTTCCCTAAGTAACCTGTACATGCATGGTTGGACTGTGAAGCTGAAACCTTGGGATTTGAGACCAGAGCATTATTTGACACTTACTCTGTAGCTTGTTCCCAGAAAGACATGGGATTCCCTTCGCAGGATCCCTGATAGCAGAATCCTAGGCCCAGTCTCCCCTTAGGCCAGGGACTCTGTGGAGGCCCAAGCTGGAGTAAGATAATATGTAGGGATGCTTGACCAGCCTCTCAATCTTAATTTTGTGCTATGAAAAGTTGTGTAGATACTTGTTTTGTTATATGTAATTTTACTATGTTAAAGTTAAAACCTTCCTTTTTATTTAGACAAAATAGGGGAGATGATGTGGGAAGTTCTTCTGTATATGTGTTACTTTTATTGGTTAATGAATAAAGAAGCTGCTTTGGCCTGTGATAGGGCAGAGTAGAGCTAGGCTGGAAACCTAAACTGAATGCTGGGAAAAAGAAGGCGGAATTGCCATGTAGCTGCCACAGGATACAAACGCCTCTGCTTGAGCTCACCAAAACTTTGCTGGTAGGCCATGACCTAGTGGTGATGTATAGATTAATGGAGATGGGTTAGTTTAGGATATAAGAGCTAGCTAGAAATACACTAAAGCTATTGTCCAAACATCACTGCAAATAATATAGTTTCTGTGTGGTTATTTTGAGTCTTTGCAGCCAGGAACGAATGAGCTACCTCTGCCAACACATAGCTACCTCCCCTGTCCCATTGCTTACCTGCCTTGGGATTCCCAGACCCTCTTTCCTCTAGTCTTCAGCCACACAGAGCTCAAGGGATACACTTGAATAGAAACCTTTTTTTCTTACTATGCTGGCTAATTTTATGCCAACTTGACTCAAACTTCAGAGAGAAGGGAGCCTCAGTTGAGAAAATGTCCCCTTAAGATTTGACTGGTGGCAAGCCAGTAGGGCATTTGCTTAATTAGTAATCAGTGGAAGAGGGTCCAGCCCATTGTGGGTCATGTCATCCCTGACTTGGCGGTTCTTCTGGAGGCTAAATAAGAAAGTAGGCTGTGCAAGCCATGTGGAGAAAACCAATAAGCAGCACTGCTCCATGGGCTCTGCACAGCTCCTGCCGCCAGGTTCCTGCCCTTTTTGAGTTCCTGTCCTGACTTCCTTCAACAATGAACAGTGATACGAAATACAAATCAAATAAACCCTTTGTTCCTCAAGTTGCTTTTTGGTCATGGTGTTTCGCTGTAGCAATAGAAACCCTGACTAGAACCTACCATTGTGCCCTTGGACACACACAACCGTGTTCAGCATCCTTATCCTGGGCCTAGCCTGCCTGACATTGGAAAACTGCCACCTCATGAAGACCCCGTGAGCCCACCCATGGCACCAGTATCCCTATAGTACACACCACACAGAGCCCAGATCACCTATCATGTTCAGGCCCATGCCATCTCTCCACTCACCTCTCCCTGTTACTCACACCTCTGCCGTTGTGTCAGACTTCACAAGCACCAGCTCTTGGCCATCTAAGAGATTCATGCTCCCTGTTCACATGGACTGAGTTCTTTAACCTAAGGATAACAAAGGTTCGCTTCTTTTAGGTTTCAGCCACTTGCATGGAAATCTCCTTGATCCCCATTCAAAATGGGGCAAAGATTTTCTGTTCTTCATGGTCTTTCCCTGCTTGGTCTGATACTGATTATAGACATCTTGTAGATGCCCTTGTTTTCTGCCTGCTAAGACTTTCTGCCCCACTGAAAAAGAAAAACTGGTCATTGGTGGCCTTTGGGAAATAGTGCTTAATAAATAGATTCACTGAAGATGGTGGTGATTCCGGGTAAGCTCATGAAGGAGCTTAATATGTGTACATCTTGCTGAATGTGCATTATACAGTAATAAAAAGTAATACAAAATGCTATTAGTATTTGAAAGAATAAGTGGACATGGATTGACTAAGAGTCTTCTTCCTCCTCACACTCAATTGCTACTATTTAACACGGTTAAATAGTTCTTTCATTCGGAAATGTCCATACTCTCATAGTGTAAACTTCTGACCCCAGAGCCCTTTACACAAACATGGCCTCCCTTCTTATTGCCTCTCTGAAAGTCATCATTAAGTCAAAGTTGAGTATTAAGAGAGTTGATAGATATCACAATGCTGGAGATGGAAACACCATTTCTAGACTTTACTAATACTGGGCTGACTTTATTTGAATTGCAAAGAACTAACCTCTTAAGGATGCAAGAAAAGGAATCCAAGGGGTACCCACCCCAGCTCCATCGTCTTTTTTATTGGAAAAGGAAAAGGCTGTAGATGGTAGAAGGCCTAGGAACTGGATCATGGCTCTACTTTTTGACAATTTAATGACCTTGTGCTGAGTAGTTGTCCTCTCTGACTCTTAGTTTCCTTATGAAAGAGAGAACATAATCCCCATGTCCCCACAGTCTTTAAATGAGATAATTCCTGGGGAGCCTCAGCCAGGTGTCCAGCATGCACTCTGCCCTTTAGAAAGAGTGGCCATTATTAGTCATGTTTCTCTCTGGTCCTTCCTTGCCCCAAGTCCTTGGTGCTTACAATCAACCTACTGTGAGTACCACATAAAGGTGTGTGTGTCTGAGAAGGGACAAGGGCACGGGGAAGGAGGGGGAGGGACCTTCCCCTGGGGCCTTGCAACTGCAATTCTCTTCCTTTCCAGAGGAGTCCAACTGTTTTCTCCCCACCCAGTCCCCTGGGCCACAGGCCTACTGGGAACAAAAGAGCACAGTCAGCAAGCATTTAAAGTTCTTGTTGAGATTTCTTTGTTCCTTCAAGGTTTCTGGACTTCCGAAATCCAGAGAAAAATTCAACCTCAAACCCCGAGCCTTCCTACCATATAGTCTGACTCCCGGGAGTGGCTTCTGGTACCCAACTGCCCCGACCTGTAATCAGGCACCAGCTTCTGCTGCAAGCCTCACCTATATAGCTCTTGGCCCAGAATGGAATTGCGTTTTCCCTTACTTGACAGGTAAGCCCTCTGTGTCTTAGACAGGTTTGGTGATCTGTCCCCAGGTTACTCACCTCCGGAAGTGTCAAGTGGCTCCCACCTCTTGCATCTCTTCAGATATCAGAATGCTTTGAGATGGATATTGGTCTCCAGCTCACAGATGAAGAATCTGGAGAGCTCGTGCCTTCAGGTGGCAGAGACACATCTTTGGTCCTTCAGGATCTGAGTCTGAGTCCTAAACCACATGATCACACTGATGGCTGGAGAGACATTACTAACTGGTATTCTGAATGCTGTGCAAGCTCTTTTGAAGTAACAAAAGAGTTAATCTGGGCACCATGGTGCAGAACTGTAACCCTAACACTTGAGAAACATAGATAGGACCATAGTTCAAGGTTGACTTGGGCTACATAGTGAAATACTGCCAAAAAAAAAAACACCCAAAAAACAAAAAACAAAATGTAAACAAAACAAACAAAAACACTTCTTTGGCATTCTCTCATCACCCTAGTTTTCTTCAGTATAGAGTCACATACTACCTTAAGCGACACTCAGCCACTTCGAGAAACATTAGCTCCTAAGGTGGATAACTGGATCCCCTCACAGAAACCCTCCTTGCAAGCTACAAGTTCTTGCCAAAGTGGCTTTGTCTCTCTGCTTCACCTTCTTCACCGTTAAGACAGGATTTCCATTGTTTTGATGTTCAATGAGAAAGAGAAGAAGGGAGGCTGGAGAGGTGGCCCCACGGTCAAGAGTACTTTCTGTTTGACCACAACCATCTATAACTTGAGTTCCAGAGCATCTGATACCTTCCTTTGACTTCTGGGGATACCAGGCCCTCAAATGATATATTTATATACATGCAGACAAAATATTCCTACATATAAGATAAAAATAATTATTTAGAAAAGGAAAGTAAGACAATTAAAAATATTAGGTTAGGGGTTGCTTTTCCTGATTTGCAGTCAAATACTCATAGAGACATCTGCTTTCCCCAGAAGGCAGGCACTGTGCTTGGCAGACAGCAACAGGGATGTGGGAACCAGTCCAAGGCCGAGATGGGACAGTCAACCTCAGCAAGGTTCCTGCCCAGCCAGGGAGTGGCTGCAGCAAATGCAGAAGACATTTACTGGAGGCAGATCTGCCAGGACAGAGAGGGGCCCTCTCAGGCCAGGTACCTATTTTCATTATCAAGGCTACATTCCTAGAATTCCTTGGTTTCCAGACACTCATTATCAGAGGATCAAAGTGCCAAAGGAAAATACTCATTTGAAGCTAAGACTTGGATTTTTCATTTTCATAATTGGCCATTGAATCTGCACGCTCCAAGGGCACAGATAGAAGGGCACTGTTGGACAAAGTGCCTCTATGGCAGCCCAGTGGCCCACGGGGGAGGGTGGAGCCAGTGCCTGTAAGACCTAGAAGGCTAGTTTTCTACCCACTGCAGCTGGTCTGACTTGTCAGCCCATGGACCAGAAGAAGAGGTCTGTCCCAAATACTGAAAACTATAGAAAGAGTCACAGACCCGTCAAATCTCCTCCAGACCGTTCCAACTAGCAGCCCAGCAGACTGGAAGATCTCACCTGAGAGAGATTTTACCAGGGACATTCGGTAATATCTGGAACCATCTGTGCGTATCACACTGGCAAATGGGAGAAGACATCATACTGCAGGCACCATGCCTTCCCCCAGGTGGAATACTTGTGTTCCCCTTTTTCACAGGTTGAAATCCTGGTCCCCAACATGACATTACTAGAAGCAGGGCCTTTGGGGGGGTCAAGAGAGTGGAGACCCCAGGAAGAGATTAGCATTCACATGAAAGACTCCACTGAGGGCTGTTCTCACCATCTCGTGACAGTCCAGCTAGGAGGTGTCAGTCTGTGGGCACGTGGCTCCCAGACTTCCAGCCCTCACAACCAAGAACCGTTTGCCCCAAGCGTCAAGTTATAGAACCGAGGCAGAGAAGCCAGTTCGGCTTCATCTTAACATCTTGCAGCTGTTGTTTCTTCTCCCAGCTGGAGTCGTGGGGTGACCAGTGGCAGGTGTGTGTCCTTTAAGAAGAAAAAAAAGAGAACAATGCAGAGAAGAAACCCAGGTCAACAAACACCTTGGTCAAGTGTCACGTGGAAACAGCCCAAGCTCTGGAATCCAGAAGACACTCTCTACACACAAGTTTGATATCTTGGCTGTCAGGCTCTGGGCAAGTTAATCAGACTCTGATTAGTGAGAGCCTGATTCTTGAGATAAGAATCCTGCCTATTTGATGGTGTAAGTACAATGACTAGAAATGCCCACATCTGGGAAATGGCTACCGGGAAATGGTCCATGGACGACTGCGCCTGATGCTATCCTTCCTACGTCAGGTGGGCAGGACTTTGTGGTCCCTGTTTAGTGAGGCTCTCCTCTGTACACAGAGCCTCCTCCTCTGCCTCCTAACTCCTGGACTTTTGTCCTTCCAGGGTATCTGGTCCACTCTAGCTTTCAAACGCTGTTCTAATACATTAGAGACGCCAACCTGGGTCATGCTCCAGCCTGCACGGTGACTCCCGGCTGCAGGGCATCTGGGGGTGTTACAGTGGGTACAGGCCCATGGTGCATTTCCAGGACATGTATGTATAGGTTTAAGTGAGTCCTGGACTTGCTTGTCCATGTGTATTCCTGTGTCTCATGTTATGCACACAGCTTGAGGTCACCTCTGCTCCATACAGCCCTGTTGTCACCAGGCCAGACTGGCCCAGGGCAAACTGAAAACCTGGACTCTGTGTTCTAGAATTATGAAAACTTTCAAGACAGACACAGCAAAGCACAAAATAGAGGGTGGGGTTCCCCAGGGACAGGCAGTCTAAAGCAGGTTCCAGGGCCACTGATCTGAACGACTAGATGTTCTCTTTGGGATTTCTGAGTTGATAGTCTGGGTGCATCGGCTAAGGTGAGGACCAGGAAACAGGAAATACCTCTATAAAATTCCTGCCTCCACCCCAACCATCCCCCACGCCTCCATCCCCCCACCCCCTCCCATCAGTCCTTTGCCTAGGTAAGGTATCCTATTACCAGCCCTGGGCTCTGCTTTCAGAACATCATTCATCAGCAGGTTTATGCAGGGCTTTATTTTTGTGCAGTAAAGCCTCAACCTGCTGACCTGGGCACTGTAGAAACACTTCAAGCAGGTGCCCGAGTGGACCAAGAACCCTGCATCTGGCAAGCTCTGGCCCAGACTGCCGTCCTGTGGCTGAGGAGCCAGTTAAGGGCTGGCTGAGGCTCTGAATCCCCTAGCATCCAGCCTGCACTTCCAGAGGGGCTTCAGTGACCTCTTGGCAAGAAGCCAAGGTAGCACTGTGATCTCCAGTCACAGTGCTAACAACACCTGAGGTGAGATAAGCTACCATCTGGAAGTAGGGATGAGTAGGGGCCTAGCTGTGCTTCTGATGCAAATAGAAACCGAAATCAAAAGGCCTCTTTCTGGGGTTAATAGAATGATTTGGTTAAAAGTTTTGAAGCATTTCACCACAACCTGTGGCCCCAGCAACAAGCCCTCAGTATTTGCATATATTTTGAATGAAAATTGTCAGAAACATGCAAACTAGACAGCTAAGTGCATCTTATCAGATGGTTGTGGGGAATCTTGGAGAGGACCAGACAGGAACAGGTCAGGCCTGAGGCCCTTGGGCTTCAGCGATCATATCTGCATCAGCCTGATAACTGGCCTTCTCAATTTCAACAAGCCTCGGCTACTCAAAAAAACCACCTGCCACAAACTCCATGGAACCTGGAGAAAGATAAAGGAGTCTTTATGTGCCCCTGGTCTGGTTGAGGTCACCTGTAAGGAGTAGGGAGAGGGTGCCCCACCCCCCACCAGAGGCTGATCCAGTATGCCATTCATTAACCAAGACACACACATCGGGAGCCCATGAAGCACACTGCCTCCTCTTTAGCATCAGGTGACTTCAGCTGTGCTTACAAACAATATGCTATATCCAGACATATTTATTTTTTACTCTTTTTCAAGTATGTTTGCTTATCACATTATAAAGGTCATGTAAGTTCTTTGCAGGAAAAACAATCACCATGCAAATATACAAAATGAAAAACCAACAAAGAACACATGCCCCACAATTCCACTGCCCAAAGGTTCACCAGTTGACTTGTCTTCATCCTTCTACACTCTACCCTCTCCTCTGTGCTCATTTCCTGGGGATTCTGTGTCTGGACATGGAGCCCCTTGCTTCCCTTTGTGGCTGTCTTCAGTGTTCACTCTCTCTAGAAAGAAGTGTGCCCATCATTGGGATACACGACACTGCCTCTCATATACCTGGTTCTTGCCTCCCTGATTTACACTTTCACACTCTTGCAACCAGAGGCCCTCCTGACTCCGACATCTCGTAATGATTTTAACAAAGCATTTCTTTAGTGGCTATGGCACGGCCGGTCCTTGAACAAGCATTTCATGTGACATAATCAATGCTGAAGAAAAAGCTTCACACTACTTACAAATGAAGAAAGTCCATCTTCATTTCAAGATGCTTAACATATTCAAGGAGTAACAGAGAAGCCAACTTAGTAGACTTGTGCTTTAGAGAATGGCTCTTGTGGCACGGGTCTTGTGTCAGGCTTTCTGAAGCAGCTGGCATAAGAGAGGTGTCCCTAGCACTTGAGAGTGCGCATGTCCCTAGATAAACACAACAATGATGATAACTACGGTCAGTGTCTCTTGTATTTTGAGGTCTTGTGCACATACTGACAGAAGTAAGGAGACTGGTAAAGTTGGCATAATGAGATTAAGTGCAGTGACATATTCCTGAGATATAAGGAATGCCAGGAAGTCTAGAGTTATTATGATTGTCTCATTTCTTTTCCATAATAATAGCCTTTGTGACGGGTGGTTCATTTTTCTAAGCATTTTTATCTCTGAGAGACCTGTAAGAGGCCCAGGGTGATCCAGTATCACATAGACTGTAGAAAGTAATGAGTGTATGATCTTGGATTTGAACTCTGCTCCCTGAGAGCAGAGAGGAAATGGATCATGACTTTGCTGGATCCTTGACTAAATTAAGGC
The DNA here is from genome assembly GCF_000317375.1 of Microtus ochrogaster. Lineage (NCBI taxonomy): Eukaryota > Metazoa > Chordata > Mammalia > Rodentia > Cricetidae > Microtus > Microtus ochrogaster. Next base: position 55,674,102 of record NC_022014.1, on the reverse strand, counting down.
CAATATAAGCTCAGCATTTCTTCCTTTTAAAACACTCTTTTTATGTGTATGAACGTTTGTCTGCATGGATATATGTACTCCGCATGCATGCCTGGTGCCCACAGAGGCCAGAAAGAGTATCAGGTCCCAGGCGGTTGTGAGCCATCACGTGGGTATCGCAAACTGAGTCTATGTTCTCTGGAAGAGCAGCCAGTGCTCTTATCTAGTGAGCCAGCTCTCCAGCCCCCATTTTTCTTCACAGCCACGTTTCTTTGATAGGACTGTTTCCATAGACACTTGCATCCTCCACCCTATGTGTGTTTGGAGGGGAGAGCGTTCAGCATGCTCTGTCTAGCTATGGTTCCACCTCCAACCAAGTGAAGCTATCATTGTGCTTTTGCTTTTACTCTTCCCAGGGAGATAGCCATGTGTTGGGGGCTTGGTTCTCAGTGCAGCATTGTTGGGAGATGATGTGGAACCTTTAGTTGTGAAGCTTTGTGGAAAGTATTTAGTGTTTAGTCACTGGGGGGATCTGCCCTTTGTAAGACACCAGTGTAATTTTCACAGTTGTTTCAGTCTTTAGGGAAGGGCAAACCTGACCCTAGAATGTTCTTTGCTTCTGTGCCATCCTATGACCACTCCCTTGCCATGTCCTCCTTCTGTGACCCTGAGACCATGTGTGATGCAACCAAGAGAACCCCTAGCAAATGCTGGACAGATGTGACCACTGGCTTCAGACTTTCCAACTCTGAAACTGAATTTAATAGAACTTTTTTCCTTATATGTAAGTACACAGATTTAGGTATGCTGTTACAGTCGCAGAAAATAGACAAACACAATTGGGTTTGCAAGAATCCTTTTGCCCTAGGTGTCTTCGTAGTAATTTGCCACTCATTGACAACAGGCACTCTTCAGATATGAGAACAATTCTTCATATAGATCACATGGCTTTTGTACACCTCTGAGGAGTAGGACATTAGGGGCACCAAGGAGGACTCCCCGGATGGGTGAGTGGATGGGTTGGGGGGGGGGACATTCAAGCTCTGAAAGGTCAAAGACCTTGTCAGAGGACTAAAGTAATTCTATGCTGCTTGGAATTTCTTCATGCAGAAGTATATTGCTGTCCTGTTCTCTTATAAATTCTCCCTAGGGAGTCAGGAGTGATTATAGCTTTACTGTTGGGATTGTGATCTGTGTCATTCTGAAGTGCGCGTACACGCGCGCACGTGTGGTGTGTGTGTGTGTGTGTGTGTGTGTGTGTGTGTGTGTGTGTACAGGGTCTCATGTATCTCGGCTGTCCTGAAACTTACTGTTAAGATGACCTTAAACTTCTGATCCACCTGCCTCCTCCTCCCATATGTGTATTACATATGTGATTACATACGTATATCAATGCCATGCCTGATTGACCACACCTCAATGATACAAGCCAGGGACTGAATCCAGGGTTTCATGCATGTTTGGCAAGCTCTCTATCAATTGGGTGTCACTCCCTGCCAGAGCCCATACTGATGCACTCACTCAGAAGTGCATATTAGATGTGAAGCAAAGGATAACCAGTGTGTGACAGTTGCGTAGTTTGGTCTGTTTGTAGAGCTCCTAGCAATGGGATCAGGACCTGTTCCTGGTGCTTGAGCTGGCTTTTGGGAACCCATTCCCCGTGCTGGGGTGCCTTGCTCAACCTTGAGGCAGGGGGCAGAGCCTGGTCCTGTCTCAACTTGATGTACCATGCTTTGTTGATTGCCATGAGAGGTCTGCCCCATTCTGAGTGGAGATGGAAAACGAGTGGATGGTGGATGGGGTAAAAAGAGGTGGGGAAGGGGAGGGAAGGAGAGAAGGGAAACTGTAGCTGGTATGTAAAATAAATGAAAAAAAAATGAAAGAAGGACTTTTCCAGACAAGGAAAGCTTTTGGCGTGCACACCATGCAAGTCAAGAGTGTAATAAGCTATAACATTAAAGTTTGTGTCAGCACAGCCGTGACCTTTACAAAAAGCAAACAAGCAAACAAACCTCACGATTTTCTATGAAGATAAACACTGGCATTTTATACACTGGAATAACAACAAAGTCCTCAAAATTATAGAAGATAGGAAGATAAAACACTTTTTCCTTTTTTTTGGCAGGGGACGGGAGGACCTGTTAGATTCAGATCACTTCCGGCTTCTCCAGGGGTCATCCATCTTTTTTCTTTGATGTCTGCCATTGTAAGATAGAAAGATAGAAAACTCTGTTGAGCAGTGGGTGAGGTCACACATCCTGTGTATTGAGAATATTAAGGTTTAGAGGCACATCTCATGGATCCGACTGCAATATTTTATCCATTTGGTTGACATTCTTTAAAAAACTTAAAAGAACACATGTCATTTGTGGGGGGATATCATATTGCATTTGAATCGTTTTTCTATGTCAACAATTACTTATTGGCATCTCATACACAAGCACTTCTAAAATGGCAAAAATGGAAATACTAATGAAATGGACGTCTGTAGATTATGTATATTCTTTAATCTCCGTGGAAATCTGAGGAGCAGTCACTAGACCCATTTTACTGATGGAAAATATGGAGGACCCCACAAGATTATAAGTACTTAGATTTCAAACCAAGGTCATTCAGACTTACTGCTTTATACCCTATAAGACTTGAGCCATTCTTTGGGATAGAGACCAGGGATAGGATTTTCGTAAGAACAGGACCAATTCTGACCTTGCAAAGCAAGGTTTGTGTATTTAATTCTATGTACCTGAAAAGCCCCAGAGTCAGCTGTTGTACTGGGTCTATAATTTCCTGCTGATAATTTTATCTGCTGTGGTCTCATTGGTTTTAGGAAACAATATAAGACTCCTGATACAGATGTGGAAAACTACTGTTTACAGGACCACAAGCAAGGCAACCTTCATATCTGAGTCACTTCCTCTTGCTCATTCCCCCAGGATGAAGTGAAGAGGACCAGAAGGCACTTGTATGTGTAGAAGATATTCCAAATTTAGAGAAGGGAACTTCAGGCTTAGAGGACACAAACTTATCGCAACAGACAGCAAGCCTGAGGGAGTGTGGTGGTTTGAGAGGAAATGGCCCCCACAGGGAGTGGCACTATTAGGAGGTGTGGCTTTGTTGGCGTGGCCTTCTTGGAGGAAATGTGTTACTATGGGGTTGGACCTTGAGATCTTTTATGCTCAAGCTACACCCAGTGTCACCTTTTGTTTGTGGATCATAATGTAGACCTTTCAGCTCCTTCTCCAGCACCATGTCTGCCTGCATGCTACCATATTCACAATGAGTTAAACCTCTGAATCTGTAAGCCACCCCTAATTAAATGTTTTCCTTTATAAGAGTTACTGAGGTCATGGTATCTCTTCACAGCAATAGAAACCCCAACTAAGACAAGGAGGGATAATCCTTATCATTACATATAGTAAATACTTGCTCTGTACTCTAGAAGAGGACACCCTATCTTCCACAGCCAGCCTCCGCATAAGCATCCTTGAAGGTAGTCTGGAACTGAACAACCAGCCTGCAAAGTGTACAGGCTTACTTGTGTTCCTAATGGGGCATGGCAACTGTTCAAGACCCAAAGCAACCTGAACTTGGAATACCTTAGGGAAGAGCATGTGAAGGTCTCTTAATCTAGTAGACACAGCACACTGTAGGCACCATGCAGTCCGCCCAAATTTGGTACCTCTTTTAGTTTAATTTCTAAAGCACCATGACCACAGAAGTTTAAGGGAGGAAAGGCTTTATTTCACCTTAAAGCCTATAACCCTTCATTATGGGAAGTCTGGCCAGGCACCTGGAGGCACAAACTGAAGTGGAAGCCATGTAGGGATTGACTTCTTTATTATACAACCTAGGCTCATCTACCCAGGGACGGCACCACCCACAGTGGGCTGAGTCCCCCCATATCAATCATTAACCAAGAAAATGCCTCAACGAACTTGTCCATAGACCACCCCAAAAGAGGCAATTCCACACCTGAGATTCCCTCTTCCAAAATGTCTAGGTTTGTGTCAATTTGACAAAACCCAACCAGTATAGTACCACCGTAAGTCAGCCCATGTTGGAAGCTCAAAGTCAAGTTGTGAGAGCCTGGGTGTGATGAGGGTGGGACTTAGGGAGAAGGTGGTATTTCAGAAAAAGATTTCAAAATGAAAATAAGTCATCACAAAATGCATAGAGCCGAGTGATGCCACCTGAACGTTCCTCAATTTGTTCATTTGCTAATGATAATAATATCTACCTCCTAAGCTGGGTGGGGCAAGGATCCCATAACATCGAGTGTAAAATGCCCAACACAGCTCCTGTTACTACCAATAGCTCAACACATACAAAGTATAGAAGCTGCATGGAAATCGGATATATGGTCATGGTTCGATTTAAATAAATTTAATTAAAATTCGAACCGCCAGAGGGACGTTGTAGTACTTCACAATATAAAGCAAGACATCCTTGCCTTTGGTTGTTACTACTTGTTAAGGTTGTTTTCACTGGCTAATCCCTTTGGTGGGTTTCCAATGAAGCCTGATTTGCAAAAAAAAAAAAAAAAAAAAAAAAAGTGCATCTGATACCAAATATTTCACAGCTCAACCAAATTCATATACTATTCAATGTGTCAATGCAAATGCTCATGGAATACCTAGTCTTCCTTAGCATGCTGTGTGGTGTGCAGAGGGATCACCCCCAAGGTCCTGAGCATATAAACCCTAACACCCTGTCTTGTCTATATGAGTCCACTTATGCATCCTTATGATAGTCCAGTGGAGCAGAGTGGAGGATCCTTCACCACTTCTCTTCTCCCAGAGCCTTCACCCTCTGGCTTCCTAAGTCTTCTTCTCTGGCTGCCCTAGAGGCTGCCTCTACCCCTATGCTATTGCAAGAGACCTATGCTGCTCAGAGGTCTATGTGTCTGAACTGGTCCCAGCCCCATCTTCTTGCCAATACTCTTACTTATACTTCAGCCTGCTGTGTTAGTCAGGATTCTTGGTTACAGGGGAGAGATGTAAGCCATGCAAACTAGCATTATAAGGAAAGAAATAAACACAGAAAAGCAGAGACATATATATGTCCATGCACACATACAAAGAGAAAAAACAAACAAACAAAAGGTTACTTGGCTCATAAAACCAGGAAGGGCCGTCAGTCCCGCAGGTTCAGGTATTCAAACGGTCTGGCCAAGGCTTGCTGTCATTGTCAGTCTTACGTTCTCAGCTACCCCCGCCCCCAGTCAGATTGCTACAGCAGACAGACACACACATAAATAAAATGAAAATAAACATAAAAGCAGTGCCCAGGACCCATTTGATAATGCACCTGTGCAATACAATATTCCAAGACCAAGAACACTTTAAAAATATTGATTTATATTTTACCCAGGTTTTCAGCAAAAGCAGCAAGCCATCTCCTCAGTCCCAAGGAGGTCTTTTGTCTGGGGGTCAAGATTGGCTTCAGAGAAGCACATAAATCTTCTTAGATGGTATGCAACAAGCCACAGGGGAGTGCCAGTAGGTGTTCTTAGGGGACAGTCTAGAGCTTCTATTAGATTCTCAACAAAGTTTGCTAAACCTGCAGGCAAAGTCCAAAATCTGAAAGCAACATCCCAATGCAGTCACCTGGCCAGCTCACGTGCCTCCTATGGTACCAAGACTCTCTCTCACCTCATCTTCAGGCTCAGCTCACAGACATCTCACCATTCCCATAACTTTAAGCCCCTCAACCCTGTCTGGGTTCAAACCTGGGTCCTTCTATGAATTGAGCCAGCCCACTAAGATCATTCCATCTTGTGTAAAATGGCCCAGTGATGGCTTCAGTTCATGTTAAGGAAATGCATACAATAACCTGAATGCCTTCACATGAGCCTGAGAGGTGCCTTCAGTTAGACAGTTTGGCCCCTGAGGCTGTGCAGGCTGGAAACCCAACAGCACTAGGCATGCAGCAAGACAGGGATTAGGAGAATGTCTGTAAGGCCCCACTCCAATGGTGCTTCCACACTTTGACCACAGAGTAGGGTCCCTAATAAGCCTCTCACTTTCCATACATTGTACCGATCTCCTTCAGCCAATCCCAGCCTCTCCACAATCCATGTTCTTCCCTCTTAGGGATGCTGTGCAGACTCAGGAGAGAGAACAAGAAACATCTGGTACACCACTCTCTTGGTAGCAGGCAGGCTGATTCCCACGGGTCTAAGCCTATTTACCTTCTGTCTCCATTGTTGTCCTCGCCCCTCTTAGCTTCTGTAAACTGATTTTGAGCCTTCCAGCCCAGAAGGTCCCAGGAGGTTTTACAAACAGCCCAGTCCTTCCTCACTACTAACCTTCCACATTAGTGATCACCAGTAGCTAGGGGCCAGTGGGGATCCCTCTCTGCCCAGCCCAGGTCTTTGGCTGGCATGAGTGTCTCCAATGAAACCGGTTTACCTGGCTCCAAATAAGACAAGCAGCCTCTTTCAGGAGCTAGCGATTAGGCAACAGTTCAATTTTTTTCTCCATATTTTCATTACTTTCCATTTAAAACATTTATTGCCTTTCTAGCTTCCGGCAGCAGAGTCCAGGCATAGAGAGGTGAGAACTAGAAATTCCGAGTCCTCAAATTCTTGGCTAGAGGAAACTTCCGCCCTTCCCCAACAGGGCTTTATGGGTTGGGCACCGTGGAACTGAGTCTGCCAGCTAGCTCTCCACCTGACTGCTTGGATACCATAGAAGGTTGATAATGGATGGTCTCAGTGCACATACGCAGTGGCTGGTTCTTGAGGGGAGCATACTCCTGAAACCTCAGAGTGAGAAACCAGAGAGAACTGTAGCTTGCTGAAGGAGTCTATGAGCTAGGTCCCTTGAGAATGCTACTTCTTCTAAGCTTTACATTATAGCTATTTTGCACAAGAGAAAGCCAAGACTGTAAAGTTGTCTGTTACCTTTCACCCAGTCATGCTGATGAAGGTGGCGGAACCAGACTTGACTCTGCCTGCTCAGTACCTCTGTGGGTGCAAACCTGTGGGCTCCATCTTTCCCTCTGTGGGCTTCAGTGTTTCTCTCTGTATCCTGTGGGTGCTGTTGGTACCTACACCTCAGTGATGCTAAGGAACATAAATGGGAAACCCATGTGTTACCTGAGGTTTGTCACTAGACACATAAAAATGAATGGAAGAATTCATCATAGAGAGTTGACTCAGGTCTGCCCCTGCGAAAAGCCCTGCTGTTTCTGGGAGTTCCAATGCTCACTCTGAGACCAGAGCGTGCAAGTTTCCCCAACCATTCCCATGATATCTGCACCAACAGTTTTTTTTCCATCTAAAGACTATCCGACTCTGTTAATAAAGATATTTTCTGCTCAGTGGACAGCACACACAAGAGGATTCCTGAGTCTCTTCCAGCTGACTGTGGGGACCTTCCTGACCCTCTCATGTCAGAACACTCTGTCATGTGTGCCCATTTTCTAATGCCTGTAGAGACTGTGGCTACCTCTGCCAAACAGTCTTTAAAACCATTTCCCAAACCTTTAAAAGCGTATCCCTTTAGAACAGGAGGCTTCTCAGCTGTCTTCAGTTTTCTGTGGCAGTGCCTAGCATCTGAGAGATGTTCACAGCATGCAAAGAGAGTAAATGGGGGTCAAAATGCCATTGACTATCAAATGTGCAGGAGGTGCTGCTGTTAGGTGGTGCTTTCGTCGGTATCCAGAGTAGCCCTAGATCCCCCAGCATCTGTATCCAGCTGTGATCTGCTGGCTGGTGGTTTGTTCAAATGCAAACTCCTTGGAGCCTTTGACTGGTTTCTATTGAAGATACTTGAAAAGAGAATCCGGGAGAGCAACAGTTTGCTACACTTTTGCAGGGAACAGCAGTTATGAGACCAGTTTCCCACTCCCTCTTCCTAGTATTTTTGATACACATTGCCTCACAGCCTCTCTCAAAGTACAGACAGAGCCCATATTTTTTCTAACCAGAGAGGGCATTGCTGCAAGAGATCCTATCTAGGTGGGTAGGAGGTGACTCACTGAGGCCTTAGAGCTGCCTAGCGATGTCTACCGTGTATTCAGGTTTTATGGGACAAGCATTTGGCTGTCATCTCTCTGGATCCCACCAGCTTTAAACTACACAAAGGCTTCTCTTCCCAAAGCTAAGTAAACTCAGGACTGACTGCGTTTCAGAACAAGGGACGTCTGAGGGAAACAGGTGAGGCAGTAGGCAGGCTGCTGAGTGCCGGGTACCTAAAGCTGATGCTGTAGATGAAGTGTAATGGTTTGAATGAGATTGTCCACCAAAGACTCAGACATCTGAACTGCTGGTCCCCAGTCGATGGCACTGTTTGGGTAGGAAGTGTGACCTTGCTGGGAGAAGTATATCACTGGCATCAGGCTTTGAGGTTTGAAAAACTACATGCCATTCCCAGTTTGCCCTCTCTCCTTCCTGCCTGTGGCTCAAAAATGTGAGCCCTCAGCTTTCTGCTCCAGCTGTTATGCCTTAGAATTAGAAAGACCAAGGTTCAAACCTTGGCTTTACCTTCCACCATGTAAGATTTTGGATGGGTTACTGACTCTTTCACAATTGCAGTCTCTAAATTGCAGAATGAAAATAACAATACCTCTTCACAATGACGTGGAAGCGGAACAAACCAAAGCTTACAAATGTCGAACCATATGAAATGCCAAGCAATCCACATGCTAAGGGAGATGTGTGTGCCCCGTGTCTGTATTCTCTTGCAATCTGCCTCACCTTGTGGATGCTACATAAGGTAAAGAACCTAACGGGCCAAGACAGGTCCACAGTAGGCTGTAATACGTGTCTTCCCATGGCCTGTCGAATGCAGGAGCTTATGTCTATTTCTATATTGCAGCGTTGGTTTGTTTACCAATCACATATCTAAACTGAAGTCCGAGAGATTCTCCATGAGCCTATCCTATACATCCATACATTCTTAGTGCTTTGTATGTTGCAACCAAACATCTCTGAGACTCAGTTAAGTGTCAATACATGTAAAACCCACTGCACAGTGTCTTTACACTGTAAACCCAATGACAACTGTGATTGTGAGCAGTGTGTGTAACGGTATCACAGCAAGTCTCCAGAGCTGAGTCCTCAGTCCCCAGAGACTCATGGTCCAGCATCAGACATCAGTCCCCAGAATCTCATAGTCTGCTGTTGGACATACACTCAGTGCATGCTAGTTGAACAGGTGGATAAATAGACAGACAGAAGGACAGATAGATGGATATACAGTGCTGCAAGCTACAGAGAACAGCTCAAGTCCACGTCAGGGACCCCAGTAATATTTGAGAGAAACTAGGTTCCTTCCCTAATGTGAGTCTCCACTGTTTGAGAAAGATCTTCTTTCTTTATGGATGTTTTAGATGAAGAGAAGAGATGCTACTTGCGACACAGGTCACTGTGATCCATGGTTAAAAACTTACTTCTGAACCATAATTTTTTCTGTGTGGGTAAGCTGTAGGAGTGGTCACTTCTCCAAGAGCCTGGCCCTGGAGATGGGGATATCTGATGGCATTTATTTTGGGGAAAACGTTTAACAATTGTAACCCTGTTTATTTGGCAGGTGCAATATCACTCTGTCCAAAGGCGTTTTCTGTCTAGGATGAGGAACAGGTTTGTTCTAGCCAAGGGGTTGCTGGGACTGGTGTGGCCATGGCCAGCTGAAGTATACACAGCACGCAGTCCCTTGTTCACCTGCAGCACCCTCCCCCTCCCGGCCTGGATCTGATCCCCACGATGGGGCCAGCCAGTCAGAACTTGGGGCTGGGGACAATGACAGCTGCACCTGCCCAGAGCCAGCAGGATTTGTTCCCCTGGATTTTCCACATCATCGATTCCAAGATCAGGTCTGATTGCCCATGCACCCTCGGAGGCTTGCCAGAGGCAGGGTGGGGGGGCTCGGGGTAACTTTGTGTCTGAGTTGCCCGGAGAAAGGCATGCCAGGAGAGGGCTGATAGACACGAGTCCATTAACCCTACTCCAGCCTTCCTATGCATGCCAAGAGAGTAACTGATACAAGTTAGCCAGGAACATGGTCTAGATTCAGGGTCAGCTGAGGCAAGAGCAGTGGCTGAAGAGGGAGCAATGTCTTCATGGTCTTGAGTCAGAGAAAAGCTGGCAGGGTGGCAATGAGGCTCTAGCTCAGTCTTTAGAGCTGGAGCCCAGAATTTCAAGTCAGGATAATTTGATTATAGCTCCTAAGAGGGCAGGTGTTAGCATCTAGAGAATTGCATTTCAAGCCCACTCTCCTCACTGTCTGTGGGGCCCTGGGCAAGTCCCTCCACCTCTATGAACTGTCCTAGTCTGTAACGTGGAGGATATTGGGAGGATCCATAACGCTACAGATGAAGGGCTGGTGACTGACCTAGCTACGCTGTGAGGGTCTGGGAGCCTGTTTCTGTAGTATGAAATCTGCCTGCTTGCCATGTCATCCTCGTGCCAAGGAAGGACATAGGATAGATGTGTAGTCTTAGGGAAACAGGAAGCAGATCCCCATCAGGAACTTGCCTTGGCTGGATTATCCCAGGTCTCAAAGCACAAACAGCTTCAGAACTGCTCAGCAGGAGTGGGCAATTGGCTCTTTGCCTGTAGAGATGGTTCCAAGCCAGCAGTCATACCCCTGAAATCTGAGGGGTTTATTTCAAGGAAGTAGGACCTGTTACTCATTGTAGATACAGAAAACGGTGGTGCAGCATCTCCCAGGCTTCCTGGACTTGGTCATGTGACCCATTCATGGAAGGAAGCCTTTCCTTAGGTAGATGTTTACTTGGGTATCTGTAATGCTGGGAACTGCATTCACCTTATTGGAACTGAACAGGGTGAGCCAGTATCATCTCAATGTGAAAAAGATCCAAAACATGGGAAGAACATTCTGGAACCTCTATGGTTCCTGACTTCTTGCTACATAGAAGAATGAAAAAACATACTGCATAAGCAATTTCTATTTGAAGAAAAAAAATCCTAAATTAGAAATGGTGATATGTGCTTAAAATCCCAGAAGTTGGGAGGCCAAGGCAAGAGACCCCTGAGCATGAACCAGCCTAGGTTACATAGCATGACTCTCTCTCAACAAACAAACAAATCATACTAGAGAGTCTTTTGGGGATTGAGAAAGCCATTGGAATTGGGGGGGGGGGTAGCTACACGTTATAGTAGATGTTCCCCAAGCTTCTTACTGCCCTCCTCTGGCAAGGGTGGGAATTGCAGGCCATACGTTTCTAAGGTGACCAAAGCCTGTCACTCCAGGCATCCCAGGCTTCCAGAGAGAATTTGTGGAGCCATGAGGGCTCAGGTATGTTTCATTTTCACTCTATCCATCAATTCAAGGACCTACACAGCAGTTAACCCTGGAGAACGGGCTGGAAGCTGAGCTAACGCACTCGTCTCTTATTCATGTAGGTAATAAACACCAAGTTGCCACGACCCATAAACTTCCAACATGTGTTATGTTATTGGTTTTACTTTTTTACTTGCTCCTCCTATCCCTCTGAGTCACCCACACTGTACACGTCCCCAAAGTATCTGTGCCTCAGTTTCCTTCTCGGAGAGAAGGTAATACAGTATCCTCAGGTGGCATCATTGGTTTCGGTTTGAGAACAAAGAGCAGTCAAGGCTTCAAGGCCCTCTTAAAGGGCAGACACCTGCTGCCACGCACAGGGAGGTTTGACTAGAGGCTGGCCTCATCATTAAGGTCATCTGAGGCAGGTGTGGTGGCATTAGTCTATGATCGGCACTTGGAGACAGAGGCAAGATGATCTTGAGTGTGGGTCTAGCATGATACCCTGGCTTGCAAAGCAAAGATATTAAAATAAAGTCACATATCATATGCTCTGGAATCTAGATGACCTGGTTTGGAACACTGAATTTGTCAATTGTTTACGTTTAAACAAGCCTTCCCCCCCCCCCCGCACACTCCAGCCACAGTAGCCATAGCTACCCATCATACCTATTTTCAGCTGGGAAAACCAAACCAAATCCTCAATACACAAGAGCTTTGTTTTTCTTTTTCTGACATTGATGTTCGTATTACCATTAGATCTCTGACATTTTTGAAGCAGAGAAAGTGTTTCAAAAATTCAGAAAACTTGGCTGACAAAATTCACGCGAACACAGGGGTCCTCCATACCGACAACAGCCCTTTAGGTAGAAGAAAGACCCTTCGTAAGCAAATGACAGGCAAGTCAGATGGCCAGAGGAGAGGACCGTGACCCCAGCAACCAGGTCCTTCTCTTAGTTCCACAAACAGCGACAGTGAATATTAGAGAGGAGAGGGGAATTGGAGAAGGCCCCAGCGTGGGTCCCAAATCACTTCCCCTCCCAAAGCAGAAGCACTGAGGTTAGGGACAGATGCAAGGCAGCCAGGGTCTGGCGGTAAAGCACCAGAGGGAGGAGCAGGAGTGGTCACCAGAAGGGAATGCACTTCTTGCCACGTTTGTAAACAGGTGCTGGGAATGGGACTGGCCAGGCCAGCATGTTCTCTACTGTCCTAGAGCCCCATCTTGCCTCTTGCCTTCTTGGTATCAATTTCTCCATCTCTCCCCATGACCTGCCCTTCCCTCTTGCTCACTTCCTCTATATATCCTTGAATTCAAATGGACTCGAGCTTCACGGAGGCTGGGTGCTTGAATGTGGCTTATTATGAAGGACATGCTTGAATGCAGGACTTTTAGGCTTCAGGGACCCGAGCAAGAGAGTTGCCTAGTAATTATTTGAGTGGGTCTGTATCTTTGGGGATCTACTGGCACCATGACAAGTGGTGACTATAAGGACAATTCATTCAGGAACCCACCTCCAGGCTTAGAGCTGGTGAGGAGCTCTGGGATTTGCTCAGAGTATGAAAACGCATTCAGCGAGACACCCACCTTCACTACTGTGAAATCGGGGTAAACATCAATGACACATTTTCACCCAGTTAGTTCAGAGCCTTGTGTGGAGCTCTACTAACTAGACAACAAATGTCAGTATGACCAGCAGGGTCCACTATCCTGCCCCCAGCGGATCCTTCTGAGTTGGGAGTTTGCTAGTCTCTGGAGTTCGGGAAGAGCAGATATGGATGGGGAAACTGAGGTATTGAGACTAAGGGATCAAGGTCATAGGGGCTCAACAGGCGCCTAGTCAGGCAGATCCCAACAGTGCCTTCTCTTATCACACTATACCCTTCTCCTGCCTGGCTGCCTCTGAGGCGGCTCGTGTCTGCACCTAGCAGGGGCGTGGGCCCATTAATTCTCAGGCAAATGGGTTGTAGGCACGTGTAGGCAGCAGGTCCTGGGACAGCTCAAACAGGCTTAGACTGCCCTGTGCCCCATGGCAGCCGCCCCTCTGGCCTCTAAATGATGGTGTGGAGCACTTGAGTGTTTTCAGGATAAACAGGAGGGCCGGGGCAATTGGGGAGGCAGGTATGCAACTCGGCCGAGCCAAAACAGAGAAACACAGGACTCCCCCTGCACTCCTTGGTGGGGGTGTATCCAGGCCAGCTGGGGGTCAGCTTGGGCTTCAGGCTGCTATCAGGGTCCATAGCAGTCATCACGAGAGGGTGTGTACCACTTTCCACCTACAGTGCCCCTGCATGGTCTACCCTGGCAGTCTCTGGGCAGGGCAACTGAGTAGGCTAATTCTCTCCTCCCTGTGACAGCATGGGAACAAGATGCCTGTGGAGAAAATAGTGCAAATCTTACTCCAGCTCCACCTCTGTCCTCTGAACCCCTAACACTTCTCTCCATCTCCTAGCCAAGAGTCTGTCGGGGCCTCAGTTCCAACTCTCCCATTTATCTTTGTGGGAATTGGGGCTGATGATTAAATCTTCTTGTTTAATTCCCAAGATGTTGTGTATACTGGACAGCTACTAACCCGATTGCTCAAAAGCGCATGTTGCTGAACCTTGTTTCAGCAGGCAGCCCTATGCAGCTCCCAGGGAACATTACCAAGTAGGTAGGTACAGGCGTGCCAGATCTGTAGATACTTCTGACAATACCCAAACTCATAACCATCCTCTAGATGTTAGCACGCAATCGATCTTCTGTGTTTTAAATGTTGGAATCAGAAAGTACTATGTGGCTTACTACTACTAAGTCTGAAGGCCAGGGTTGACCAGTAGGCCCTAGTTGGGGAAGGCTCAGATCAAATTGTATCTTCAGTCTGATAGTGGGAGGACCAAGGGGCTGACTGGAGAGAAAGGGAATGGGTTGCCCAGCTGTGCACAGTCCAGTCTTTTGTAAGACATCCGGACAGTTATTGAGAAGAGAGCGCCATTCCTGCAACTCCTCATTGGGCGTCTCGGTCCCATGTCCTCATAGGTGCGTGATTCCTCATGAAGCTCAGAGGAAAAAAGTACCAAAGACTGACAGACACCAGCTCCCCTGAAATGTCTGTGTCATTGAGGAGAAAGTCTGGTGGGCGCCGGAGTGGCCGCTGCCTCTCCAGCATGGGCGATCTCTTCACTCAACCCTCCATGGTGAACAATGGCAGAACTATGTCAGGAAGCACTGTGCATCTGCTTCATTTTCAGGGCTTAGTTACCTTCTGTTGTGGCAAGTCACACTGCTTCTCCGTTTTTTACCTATGATACAGATTTTCTCTTAGGAATGGGGCTGTTTAAGTTTAATTTAAATTAGTAAATAAATAACGTTCCAGGTGATTGGCAGACATAGCAGACAGCGTTGGAGCGGGAAGGAAGTGGCTGGATTCTGGCATACACTGTGTTAGGTAAATGAGAATGGCCTTGTTCTTAACACGGCCCTGGAGGAACTTGTCTGACCACCCTGGAGGCAAGCAGCAGCAGGCCAGACTGCACAGGGCTTGGATTGTGGGTAGAGGGTAGTGAGAAGTTTAAGAACCTGCTGGGATCCACATGCCCTGAGATGACCCAGAGATGGCCAAAATCAGACCTGGAAGCTTCAGAAAGTATGCCATAACAAATCAGGAGAGAGAAGAAACTGAATATCCTTGCTAGAATATCCACAGAGAGTTTGCTAATCCTAAGCAATGCTTGTACACCGGTATCCGTCTGGTGTCACGTAAACAGTTGAGGGCAGGGCGTTCAGAAACCCGGGTCCTAGTGCTAGAGTGACTGCAATGTGTGGCTGTCATCTTCAGAACTGGGTTCAAATCTCCTCCTCCTTCAGCCTCCTGAGTTTATATCCTTCTACACGGTACCCGCTTCTTTGTGGCTCAGTTCCCTCACTATGAAAGGAACTAATAAGGATTCTTGCTACTAGGGCCTTGTGGGGATGAGCTGAAATCTGTCATTTATACTGCTCCACAAAGTGGGAGTGAAGATGCCCCTGAGACTCCACAGTGAGTAGCTTCTCCTGCGATCCTCAGCACCACTTCCCAGCAGATGTTCCCTGGTGTGAGCGAGGAACTTCAGCACCTCCTTACCTTGACTTGGGGTACAGCAGCCTGCATCTGCCTCTGGTTCCACTCAGTGCCTGTAACTTTAGGGCAGAATCTTGGTGCCTTTGTTTATGAAGGCGTGGATGGATGGAGTTTGCGCAGGAATCTCTCTACATTCTGTGTGTGTGTGTGTGTGTGCACACGCGCGCGCACGCGCGTGTGCGTGCGTTTACACACCCAGCAAGTTTTCAGGTACACAGTGACATCTGACCTAACACTTCTCCCCTCAGCAAATGTGAATACATGCACACACATACACACATACACACTTACAGAGAGAGAGAAAGAGGGCAAGGGAAGGAGGGAGGGAGGGAGGGAGGGGGAGCACCTGAGACCTTGGTCTGAGGCTGAAAACCTCTTGGCTCAAGATCTTGACAACAGAGACAATACAGGCTCTATGAGCGCCAGGCTGGCATATTTGCATATGGTAGAGAATACAGAACATGTAAACATCTCAACTCTAAAGGGTGGCTTGGTGGCTTGCAAATAGGAGGATCCCTTTATTCAGTCCCTTATTTCATTCACTGAAGGCTTCTGTGAAGTGGCCTTCTGACAACTCTATTTCATTCAAAAAAATTAAAAATTGTTTAGGAAAAAGCAAACAGTTCAGAAATTATTAAAAATAGACTTTTTAATCTTCTTGTGTCCCTTGTTTGTTCCCATCCATGTAAAGGACATTAGCCGCTGGTGTGGATCTTCTCGAAGCTCTCTTTGGGGCTGTGGAAACATACCTGTCCATACATAGGAATAGAGGGAAAGAAATATATCTCTCTCCCCACCTCCTCTACCTGTGTGCTTTGAGACAAGGTCTTCCTATATCCCAGGCTGTGACTTCAGGATCCTCCTACCTCTGCTCCAGAATACTGAGATTACAAATGTGTTCTCTCTATTCCCAATTATTCATAGCTCTCTGTGTGTCGTTTTCCCAACTGAATAGTTGTTGTGGAATATTACTTTAACTAGGCAAAGATGTGTTCCATTTGTTTACGCTGCTTTTGTTTAATAATGTAAAGATGTTACATCTGTTTGCACTGCATTTTTTTAACAATATGAAGATGTGTTGCTGTCTAAAGCACTTGGTCAATACAAAGCTGAACAGCCCTTAGCTAGACAGTAGAAGAACACAGGCTGGCAGGCAGATAGAATAGGAGGAATCTAGACTCGTGAAAGAAAGGAGAGAGAATGAGGAGGGAGAGAGAGAGAGAGACAACTGGGGCCAGCCAGGCAGCTGCCAGACAGACAGACATGAAGTAGGACATACAGACTAAAAGAAAGGTAAAAAGCTCCGAGGCAAAACGTAGATGATGAGAAACAAGCTAAATGAAGTTATAAGAGCTAGCAAGAGCTAGCAAGAAGTGCACCTAAGCTAAGGCGGAGCATTCATAACTAATACTAAGTCTCCGTGTCTTTATTGAGGAACTGGCTGGTGGCCCAAAAGAAAGCCTTCTACAAATGCGGTTGTCTTCTAGTGGACCACCAAGCTCTCATGACTATCCAGAGCTTCTGAATCCACAAGGATAGAGCCCCACAACTGACTGATATCACCGGCCCTTTCCCTATGATCTGTAGGACCTTTCTAGTCTCCCCTTGAAAATCACACCATCGCTTCACACGCTGCCCTGTGCATGGATCCTTACAAGCTGCCGTTGCTCCTGGTTGTGGTTCCTAGCCAAGGTGAAAAACACCACTTACCACTTTACTCTTTCTTTTGAGCCAGAGATTTGTTGACTCAACATAGCATTCCAGTGAGCCTGAAGAGGTGGTGCACAGGGTTAGGGCCATGTTGACTATGAATCCACACTACCTCTGTGGATGGTCTTGTCTACCCTCCCATTTCCCTGGCACTGGGAACCAGGAATAGAGAGGAGTCATTATGTGATGTAAATTTTGGGGTTCCCAGAGAGGAAAATACATTCTTAAATCTGGGTATTCCGAGATCCTATCTCAATGTGCATTGCTGCAGAGTGCTACTATGGGTCTGTCTAGCTGTGTACAGACGCCTAGTGTGGAAGATTCCAGAAGTGAAAGCTGTCTGGTGTAATGGCAGTGGGACAGCCCAAGGGGCTGCCTCTGTGTAGAACAGCCAGTGTCATTAATGTTTCTCCTCCTCCTGGGACCAATCCAGTATGGCTACTGCTATCTTCAATAGAAAGATGGAGAGACCCCATATCTGGTCTTCTGAAAGAGGCGGGGAGGCCTCTTTTTGTCCTCGTCCCTCATAGACTGTGGTGAAGAGTGGGTATTTTGTGGAAGGGGGGCAGAGCCTGTCAGAACAAACTGAAATCTCAGGTGGCAAAAGCAGAGCGTAGAGGAACAGTGGCATTCTTTAACCCATAGAAACCTTACGGGGAGAACTGCCCATAAATTCTGAGTCATTGAGTCTGGGAGGAAACTTAGGACTTGTAGCCATTCAAACAGCTAATTTGAATATTAAAGAAGTTGAGATGGACAGACTACAGATGGGATGAAATGGCCTGGGACGTGGAGCTAGGACAGGGGAAAGTAGATCTGAACCAGTGAAGACAGAACCAAGACAGGCCTAGTTCTCACCTGCACTCCTCACGAAGAGGACCAGAGTCTCCTATCACTAGAGGAAGACAGCCCCAAACCAAAGCCGTTCTCTAAAAGCAATGCTGTAACAAGCAGCAGTTCTTAGTGACCACTGGCTTTTGCTCTGCCCGTTCGCCATCCTGAACCCTTTCTTCCAAGGGACTTCACAGAATGGCTGCAAATGACCAGGGCAGACAGAGAAGGAGCCCACTGGACCCATAGTGAAATTGTGGCAACGATGCAAGCACAGTAGGAGCAGAACTGAGGAGCCTGCTATCTAGAGGCAGAAGGGGTTCAAAAATAGGATCCGCCAAGAGCATCAACCCCAGGCCCTCCTCCCTGCTGCCAGCCTCCTTCCTGCTCAAAGCTCCCGCTGCTCAAGAACAGCAGACATTTGATCTGATTGGGAGGACTGAGCTGTTTCAGGAAGAAGCCATTGCCAAGAATAGACACTTGGTGTTTCCAGATGTTGAACAATAAAATACATTTCAGTCTTCCATATAGAAGTAGGAACCCCAGACAGAACCCACTTCTGAGAACAAGAGACAGCATGGGCTAGACACTGGGCCAGGTGCCCAACCCTAGGCTAGTCTCCTGCAAGAGAAAGCTCCTGGGCTATAGAACCAGAAAGCCCTGAGTTCTGAGACTACCTCAAGTACTGGCAACTCTATGTCCTTGGCCACCTCACCTCTCTGGATGTTATCTAGTCCTTACATAAAGAACAGGTAAGAAACAGTATGGAGGTGGGGAATACACTGGCTAGCATTTATGAGGCACTAAGCTTGGGGCTAGGCAGGGAAATGATCAGTAAATACTCATTTTCTCCCCTTTCTTAGCCTTCAAGATCTTCTACCATGAGCTGAGTCTTTCAAAACTACTCTGGGCCATTGACCAAAATGACATAGTTTCTGATTCAAAGATCTGGGGAGGGTCCAGAAGCCTGACTATCAGTGGACCCAGAACCATATAGAGGATAGAAATCAAAAGGGCTGAGTACAGCCATAAGAAATACCCTGGGTACCAGAGAGTCCTGAATGGTCCTAGAAATCCAGCCTTGGCTAGCCATCACTCGGTATACCACTGCTGTCTTCCAGCCCCAGGCTGTACTCCCTCCATTACTAGAGGGAGAGACCTCATATCAGTTAGCCCAGTCCATCCCATGTACTAGACAGTGTGAGAATGGCAGGGAGGGGACACCAGGACAGGTCCCATGTCCTGATTCAATGTGCTTTCTGTCCCTCTGCCTTTGAAACTTAGCTAGACCCCAGCCTAGCAGCCCAGCTGCTTCTGGCCAGTCTTTACAGTCCTTCTGGGTTTGTTAAGCCTGTGCTGCCCCCTTGTGGTCATCTTCTGCAGTTCTAAACACCATCACAGCTTTTCAGAAGTTGGAAGAGAGGTGGATGGTCAGAGAATTAAGAAAGCTTGCTTTCTGCCCTTGGCACCTCTCTTTGGTGAGTGCTGAGAGCTCATTCGTGGATGGCAACAGGATGCAAAATGGAAGGGCGGCACACTGGCATGGCTCAGCTGTTCTTCCCTATTTCTCTGCCTGTAAATCGTAATGGTGTCTCCCACACTCAGCCTTTAGAGAAGCGGAAGGTTATTTGACCACCAGCAGACAATGATAGGCATCATGACTACAGATACATTTTATTGAGAACTTCTGAGCAAGGCAGTGTGTCTTAACATAGCACCTCATCACATCTCTCTAAACGCAAACTCCTGGTGGAAGAACTAGTCGTGTCTTCATTTTTACAAATAGGAAGGTTAAACCTTAATGTCCCACATCACACACTCATGAGGAAGAGAGTCATGTTGACCCCAGCCCCCTGTCCCTCACCCGCCACCATGCCCTGCCTCCCTGGAGTTCAGTGAGCCTTCCACTATTGCCTCCACACCTTTCTTCTGTCTGCTTTCATCCAACCTCAGTTCTCCTTTGTCTTCAATTGATTTGCATGTCAGCTTCTCCAAGTCAGTGTCAGCATCTCTGTCTCGGCACAGGGAAGCTGCAGTCTATACATGGCAGAGGGGGCCCTTCAATTTAGACTGTGAAATGGGGAGCCGTAATCCACAGTGATCTCCTGGGTTCCTGGATACCAGTGCAAAACATCTCCCAAGCCACAGCCCGTTCTCAGGCTGGCACAGACCCTAGGATGCTGAACTGGGCAATTTGGGGCCTGTGGTCCATGAGGCAGCTGGGTACCATCATCTGTGAGTTGTAAGGACAGCAGTTCTCAATTAGAGAAAACCGCTGGCTTTAGGCTTTGGACACATTGCAGAAAAAGAACACACACTGTGCTATTTGAAGAGCTGAATGAAGAAGATGTGTGCTCCACCGACTGATCCCAGAGATCCGTTCTCCTTGCCGAAAATCCTGTGCACTAGAGGCAATGATTTGGAAATAGCTTTGTTGCTTGTTTCTGACCACAGCTGCCACTCTCTCCTTGAGTGTGCCGCAGAGTCTGGGGATCCCAGGATGTAGGAAACCCTTCCAGTTGCCATCCAGTCACAGAGTCTGAAGAATTAAAAGGAGTGATAAGTTCCTGGCATTTTGACATTTTCATATTTTGACCAGAAGCTGTCGCCCTCTCCTCCTGGTCACACAGCATCATATACTGTGTCCCCTCCCCCCACCCAGAGCTCATCCTAAGGCACATGGTAAGTCACGTGGAAGAAGCCCATTTCCCCATCTACAGGTGAGGCTCGCTACCCCTAGCAGGTGACAGTGGTAATGTATCTCATGCACTTGACACATAATAGGCCCCATGAGTCCTCTGTTGCTGGATGACAAGGACAAGACCTATCCGGAGGAGATTTTAACTAAACTACTGGATTGCAAATGGAACCCTGTCCCCACCCCTCAGTTAACCTCTGACTCATTTATCAAGGATAAGTTCCCAGCAGAGGACGTGCTTCGCAAGACCAGTGGTCACCTGTGGAAATAGGGAGCTCTATTACATTCCCTTGTGGGCTTAAAAATAGCTAAGCTATCAGCCCAGCAATCAAAAAACCACAGACCTGTTCTAGAAACTGAAGTGGACTTCCTTTATTCAGAAAAGGAATTGCCAGAGAAAATGGCCACTGTCTAAACTCTTACCTCAATTTTTCCTGTGCTGGAAGGCTTATAGGCCCCTTTCCAGTTCCATGGAGGCGCCTTGGAGAATTCTAGTTCAACTATTATCTCATGGAGAAAGAAACTGAAGGTCCAGAGAGAGAAAGGGACAGAGAACACAGGCCTTCACACACCTGGGTTCACTTTCTGACCCTATAAGAACAGCATTGTCTCCATCCCACAAACAAGGATGTCCAAGTTCATAGGGATAGAAGGATTTGCCTGCTTTCCCCAGTCATACTGAATCATTGCCAAGGCTAGTCAGGAACCTCTGTGTAGCTTTGGGAGGCATCAGTGGTTCTGGAGGAAGCCAGACATGAGCAGGCTTTGCTGGCCAAAACCATGACCTGCCAAGGAGTGGGAGAGCACACTTTCTGTGTTGGCACAGCTGTTGAGTGTGGGTACAGGAGCAGTCACTCCATGAAGAAGGGTGAGATCAAAGGCCATCCCTGTGAAATACCGGGAAATGTATCTCCTGCCCTAAAGAAGCTGAAAGCTGCCTAAGAAACCAAGGGCGACTCCCAGAAGCCAATGAGAACAGTATTGCTCAGCATTCTAAAGGACTGGAGTCGTGTGCACCACATGAACGACCAGGATGGGGCACTGACCTTTTGAGGAGATGGAATGTCCCATATTTGATTATAGTGATGGCTATACAAGCTGTAAACTCTGTAAAGATTTGCTAGTACAGATAGAACAAGTCTTTTATTATACATAAATTATACTATAATAAACTTTATTATTAAAAATTATATGGACACATTATAGTCATGGCATAAATAAATGCAATATAATGATGACTAGAATAAGAGCTATAAGGGATGTTAGGGAGTGAGAGGCTACCAAAGACTTGGTCTAGTCAGACAGCTTGGAAGTAATGTTAATTGAAGGTTAGAGTACAGGCAGCTTGAACAAGGGGGCATGGGCCAAGAAGACAGCACCTGCCAAGCACAGGCCTAGGCTCAAAAGAACTCTGGTGGAATTCACTAAAAGTAAAGATACAGTGGTTAGAGAAGGGGGCCCTAGGGGCTGAGTTCTAGGCTATAATCAGAGGCAGTAGAGATGGTTAGTCCTGGATAAGAGCCAGCGGTTTTCCTGAGAGAGTCCCAAGTTCATCAGATACTAGCAGGAGATATAGTAACAGCCCACGGTTAATACGGTGGAACCAGTCAGTCTGCACCTCTTTTTCCTCCTGGCTGGAAGGTCCCTGAAATTAGACAAACTCGTGCAGCCCCCAAAGAGATTTCAGCAGCACTGACCAGAAAGGGATGCACAGAACTATTCTGAATGAATGCATGCATGCATGAGTCTCATTAGCACCCAGTGTACTTCTCCAACGTCATCTGATAAAGAACAATGTAGATCCTTCCCTCCCAGCTGAAGGCATAGGATCAAGGTCTGCACCTCCAAATTGTCCCCTGCAATCTCTGTCCCTGAATGCACGAGGAGCCTGCAGCTGCATGTGTGGGGGCACCTAGACCCCTTTGTGAGGCTCTACCCCTTGCTACTACAGTAGGCCCATTAGCCTATAACATGTGATCTCCTTGGGGCCATCCAAGTGCACAGTGGTCTCCTGCCTCAGCGCTTCTGGAACTGACTTGTGATCAAGGAGAGCCCAGGTTCTCGAGTATCGTTGCCCTTCCCCTAAAGAAGCTAAGAGCACCTCCAGCTCTCAAAGCTACTACTGGGTCACAGTTTGCACTGCCCCTGAAGACCCCACTCAAGCTGCTGCTCCTCTGGACAGCATTAAACCTTTCCTGCCCATCTGGCCTCATCA
Organism: Microtus ochrogaster; assembly: GCF_000317375.1. Taxonomy (NCBI): domain Eukaryota; kingdom Metazoa; phylum Chordata; class Mammalia; order Rodentia; family Cricetidae; genus Microtus; species Microtus ochrogaster. The sequence goes on along the minus strand of NC_022014.1, from coordinate 55,651,323 downwards.
GACATTACCCTGGCTCACACCTCTCTGAAGTACAGTCTGGGCCCCTGATCCGTTCTCCTCCGTGGCTTCCTTATTCAAGAGTGGTCCCTACACACTTCTCTTTCCACTCTGATGGAAGAGAGTCGAAGTGGAGCTCTAAAAAGTCAATAACCCAAAGGACAGACACAAATCACTAATACTGATACGGAATCATGTGGCTATCTATAAATAGATTTTCCCCTCGGATTTTATTTCTGAGCTCCCCCTTGCTGAATGATTTCCTGGACTTCCAAAGCTACCCCAAGAATCTTTGCTTTGTTAGAGTTCCCTGGTCTGTTCTCAATACACAGTCACTTCCTAGCCCTTCTGTCTGATCTCCAGTCAAGACCTTCTGTACTGCAATGCTTCCTCGTCTGTCACAGCCACAGTGAGAAGTCAAGTCATATAAGGCTGTGCCACCTCCATGGGCTTCAGAAGGACTTTTCTGTACCAAGAAAACATGGCAGCAGTATAGACAAAGTCACAACATACAGAATAAGGAGAAAGTTCTGTCTTCCTCTCATGTTCTTTGAAGTAGTTTAATTTATCCTGTGATCTTTGAATGGAAAATTGGCCATTCTTTCCGCAACACCATATGGTAAGGTTTAGAACACATTCCAGCTAAGCACAGAAGGTAAATAAAGCACCTGCTGGGAACAGAATCATCAGCTCTTCAGTGAATCAAAGACCAGCTATGCATGTCTGGGTCCTGGCTTGCTGAGGGTTGGTCATAGACACCTTCAATATGATGCTGGCCCTATGACTTACCCTGAGGATGGATTTGCTCAACCCTTTACAAACAGGCATCATTTAACCCTGACAATGACAGTAAGAGATAGCCTGCGCTCACAGAAAGGAAGCTGAAGGGAGCAGGAAAGGAGGGGACCCTCTCTATAAATGGGGTGACTTTGAAGGCACAGACTTTGCTATTATTACTTTTGAGAATCGTTAGGGTGACACCAATAACTCAGATGGTGAAGGGTCTGCCTCCCCGCCTAGACCATAGCTGACTCTACTTATGAGCTGGCATTGTGTTTGCTTTCATGTTTCTCACCCTTACACCGCTCCCCAGGACCAGCCGACCAGCTCATTTGGGAAGCTCATGAAATAAGGTTCAACCCAGCCAAAGCAGGAATGGGCCAAGGGGAACCTGAAACAGTGACTGCTTAGCAATGGATCTCTTTCCCTCTCTACCGTATTTCTAAAACCATCTTAAGTATGAATGTCCCAGCATAAAAAGGAAACACAGAATGTACTTAAAATTCAGAAATGAGCATGAAGACCATGAGAGATGGTGGAAGGGGAGGGGAGAGAAAGGGAAAAAATATATGGCTTAATAAAAACAAAAAAAATTTAAAAATTCAGAAACTATAAATTTAAGGAAGAAGCCAGGTATGGCAGCAAACACTTGTAATTCCATTATTCTAAGGCTGAGGCAGGAGGACCACTGTGAGTTTGAGGCCAGCCTGGGATACATAGTCAGTTCAACACAAGCCTGAGGATACATACTAATACTCTGTTTCTAGAAACAACATAAACTAATACATAAAAATAAATTATGACCGGGTGATAGTGGCACACATTTTTAATCTCTGCACTTGGGAGGCAGAGGCAGATCTCTACGATTTTGTGGCCAGCATTGTCTACAAAGCAAGCAAGCTCCAGGACAGCCAGGAATGTTACACGGAGAAGCCCTGTCCCAAAAAACATAAGTAAGTAAATAAATAAATAAATAAATAAATAAATAAATAAATAAGATCCTATCACCTAAATATATCATTTTGCTTTCATTCCTCTACACAGATTTATGTTATTGCCATTGATGGAGAGACCATTATTCCTAAAATGTTCACAATAAAAAATGGCATTTTTGGTGCATTAGGAATGGGAAATTAAAAAATAATGCTAGCTTTGTAGCCATAAGTGCTAACATTTTGTCATGTTCTGGCCTGACTTCAGGCCAATCTCCACCCCGAGGCTCCTTGGCTACAGGATTTTCTTCGTTGTTTCACCACAATGTTGACTGTGGAAAGGTAGGGAGGATTGGTGATTTGTTCTTAATGCCCGTAGTCCATCGTGAGCAGAACCAAAACTCATTTAACCACTTCCAAGCTGTGGAGTATGCAGGTTGTTTAAAATATGCCATATCCACAAACAGTAAAAAAGAAAACACCTCTGCTCTGGGCCACACCGCTAAGTAAGGCTGTGGTCAAGAGTTCTAGGCAGAAGTCCCTGGGGGCAGCCCCTGTGTGGCTCCCAGACATCATAGTCTGAGCTCTTTGCAGTACATACCCGAGCTGCTCAGGTATCTGAGAGCACCAGAAGGCAAGGAAATGACTGTGGCTTTCTCAAAGAATCGGCTGCACCCTCCCTCCAGTGCGGGCCTGATCCCTGTGGATAATTGAAAATGTGCTCACACCCACAGCATTGCAGCCGTTCAGAGGGGAATGAAGAGTAATGGATGTGATGGTCTTTCTTCTGATTACACACATACACATGTATATACACATACACTCATACACACGTCTCTCTCACAGATACTCCAGTCTTCCCAGCCTCATTCCAAAGGCCCTGTAGTTTCTAGCAAACTCTTTCCGAATTTACATCACTACATCATTACACATTTTTTTCTCCAGCCACCCATCTAGTCATTTTTTGCAGCAAGTCTCTCCTTTCCTTTCCTCTCCCCTACCCTCCCTACCTCTTCTTCTACCTACATTTCTCTCTCTTCCCTTCTCTGTCTCCCCCTCCACTACTTCCTCCATCTCCCTTTGTTTTCTTCATTGTTTTGCCTGCTGATTTGTTTAAAACAGCCCCATTCTGTGTAGTGCAGACCTGCCTGAGCCTCCCCACGGTCCTGCCTCAGCCTCCTGAGTTTTGTGGTGACAGGCATGTGCCACCACACCGGGCCTTCTCTCTTTTTCCTATCTGCCCATGTATCTATTCATCTCTCCATCCTTACTAAACACTCCAGATTCTTTAAGTGAATGTTTAGCACAGACCAGTTCAGAGGAGACTTGAGGGGTCAGATCTGCCTCCCAGTCAGGCCACCAAACGACTTTACTTGTAGAGAAAATAAAAGCTATTCTTTGCCTCAATGTCCTCCTAAAGAAAATTATGTTCGTTCCATACACAAGTTTGTCTTGAACCGTGGAGACTTAGAGGCACTGGACACAATTATAAAACCTTACTCTTTCCAGACCTGCTATGGGAAAGATATAGATGGTGGCTTCCCACCCTACTGATGTCGGGTGGAGGGGTGTTAGGACAGGGTGGCCCAGCCACCGCCAGCATTGTTCAGTCATGCCAGCACTCCACAGCCTGGAGAAGGGGACAGGGTGATATTTCATAAACATTACCTCATATGTTTTGTGGAAGATAAGCTGTTTGCTAAACTTTGTCAGAGGAGCGGGCTTGGGAGAGCCTTCCACGTGACCATCTCCAGGACAGCTGATGCCTGCTTGGACTGGCTGTGGGGACCTCCAGCTTGGCTTGCCCAAAATACAGGAACGCAAACGTGGAGCTGGCTGTATTTAGTGTAAATAGAGGCAAATGATCTTGAAGAACTAAGGGGTCACACTAGGAAAGGTACTTCCGCCTCTTCTGGTCAGGACCTGGGGTCTGTCAGCACCTGAAAGCCAGCCACAAACCTCAGGAAGCTTTCGCTTCCCATGTGGCACTAACTCGTTCTGCGGTCGCTCTCCATGATGGATTTACACAGGTCAGGACCTCCACATGGACAGCTTGGTGTAAAGACGGGAATGGAGAACCGGCACTGTTCAAGGGTAGTGGAGCCTGGGAAAACGAAATTGCCCCCCCCCCTTATTCCCCTGCCTGCCATGTTCTTCCTTGTTCTTCCTTCTCCCAAGAACAAAAGGCTCATTGCTGATTGGTAGTGGGATCTTGGTGGTAACCAGAGTGCCCCTCCCTCCAAACCCATGCCTCTAATCAAGATGGCCTCCCCCAGAGAGCTGAAAAGCTCAAAGCCCCCCCCCCCCCGCCCCGTCTGAGCTCAATCAAGCTGATCAGGTCTGCAGAGGTTAGCGGGTTCCTGCTCATTAACAAGTCAGGAAATGCTAACACAGCCTTGCCTGAGCATTGAAACTATGAAAGGTTCAGGACCTTAGTACTTAACACTTTGAATGTAGTTCACCCAAACAACATTAGTACGTGGATCATTCACTTCATGATGATATTAAGGGTCTGAGTTGGATGGCTTCATGAAGACCAGGTCCCAGCTGAATTTCTACCCAGTTCTGCCTTGATGGCCAAACATGAGGACTGAGCTCAGTGAGTTCTGAAGCTTAGCAGCATCGAGAGGAGTTGCTGTGTGGACTTGAAAGTGTTTGGGAAATGTTGGCTGCACCAAAAGTGTATGTAGCCTTGGCGCTGATGCTGCCTTGGGTAGAAATGGTCCCCAAGGCCCCAGCCCAACCCGTATACTGTCTCTTAGAGTGAACAGAACACCCAGCTGGGTCAAATGGCATATGTCACTGTGACCAATGAACTGATGGAGTTTTGCCTCTAAGCTTCAATTTCCTCATCTGCAAGACAAAGATGATGATCTTAGCTCTTAAAGCTTGGATGCAGAGTAAGAGAGAGACTGTCTGTGCAGAGCCTTAACTTTGTACCAGACGTGAGTCATGGGGGCATGAAAGGGAAGCAGGCGGTGAAGGCTATGGCTGTCTGTGTCCCCTTACCGCTTCCGAGAATAACCCCAAGAATCCCAGACAAGAAAATGAAATGGAAGGAAGCTGGGAGAAGAATCTCTCTCTCTCTCTCTCTCTCTCTCTCTTTTCCCTTCCCCTCCAACTCCACAGCTCTGGAATAAACAAGTCTCATTCTCTGACAGAATTAGATGCACCAACTTGGGCCTGAAGACTGGACATGGGAGAGGAGCCTTCTTTGAGAAACGTGCTTCTAGACCCATGTTCTTTACTGGGCTTCACTGGCTGATCAGGGGGCAAGACAGAGGCACAGATACTATCTTTATAATAATTATCGTCTATGTGTCTCTTACTAAGCATTTGCTTCCTATGTGAGTTCCATCTCCTCTTTGAGTCCACAGTTATTTGTGTTTAAATTAGAGAAAATGATGTCTACTTATTATGATAACTGGGGTCAATAGCAGGCTCGTGCATATAATCAAGAACTGCTCCTTGTGCAGCACACATGCATTAAAATGATGTAAGATTTGCTGCTATTTGTGGGCACTATTGTAGACACTATGCTACATAATTTACTTTATGTTGATCAGGGAAACTGTAAGGCATTGTCTATTTTAATTCTCACATTGTAGCTCAAGAAAATGAGAAGGAAACACCACCCTAGACCACTGCCAGCACTTGGCATATCCAACTTGCAAAATTGACCCTTTGATTTCCAAATTATGTCCCCATCCTTTAGTGGCTTATGAATGACGTCAAAGTAGGAGACTACCATCAACTTCCACCTCACCTTCCCCCTTTTTAGACTTTAAAATCAAGCACTGGGACCGTGACACCAGCAGCCAAGAAACGGGTGGATGACACTGACCTTGCCTGTGCTGATCAGAGCTCCCCTAACAGGAGCTCCATAGAAACAAGAATCCTGAGTCAAAGGCAGTTTGGGGAACAAAGCGTTTGTCCCTGAACTCACAGCTGAGGAAATGGATTCCAGAGTCAGGCTTGAGAGCAGCACTCACTGAGTGAGAAAGTAGCCCAGCTCCTCAGAGTGACCCTCCCTGTCACCCATCACCCTACCTGAGCCCATTGCCCCGGGGTCTACTTTCTTCAAGTCCTCTTTCTGACGAGCACACCATCCCCACGGCTACCTAAGTCCTCACCACACTGACTGATCCTTGTTTACTTGAAAATTCCGCTAACTGTAGAAGACTCCACCGCTGCCCCCACCGACACCGGGCCCTTGTGTTGGTTTTTACATTCTGTGCTTCCTAATTCCATTCCTGGGGCTTAATTATGATTACACAGCTTTATTACATAGAGTTGATTTTAAGTAATGGCCCTAATTAAGAGTGAATTTTAATTAAGCTTAATTCAGAGCCCGCCTCCGATTGCCAAAGATTTCCAGCCTGAACGGAGGAACTGCTGTAGCGCGGAACTCACACGTGACTTTGTCTCCGTGCTGCGGCTGCTGCTATTGCTGCGTCCACAGAACCATCTGCATCTGCTCGTCAATGCCTGGTCCCCGGAGCACAAGTTCAGCAGGCTGCAGGAGTAAACCAGATTCCACTATCCAGAAGCAAACCTGAACCCCAGAAATAGGAATTCAGGAGTCCCTTGGCCTGGAAGTGGGGAACCTGGACCTCGAGGGCACAAATTTATTAGACACATCACCCGTTCTGCTTAAGAAGAAGGCTGCCCACCTTTCTATAAAACCCACTGTAAGATGAACAGTGGGCCAGAAGGCCAGGCCACACAAGGAATGAAGACAAGGAAAGATGATGCAAGCCCCATTTTCAGCACCCATGGTCCTGTTTCAGTGCGGCTTTTGAGAAAACAGTCATGATCAGAGTGTAGCTTAGCAAAAGCCAGCCTCACTCTCTGCCTTGGCCATTGCACCAAATCTTAGAGGATCACAGTGCTAGGCAGGGGCATCCCAGCACAGCCACGGGCATTAGAGAGTCGGGGGAAATAAGTCAACTCATTTTTGAATGAAATTCCACCCTACCATTAAAACTGTGTAAAGTGATATTATTGGGGGTGGCATTTTTACAAAACAACTAAAGCTTAATGCTTCTAAATCAGAAACTGTTACCTTCAAAATGCCCAAGATCATGGTCTGTCTTATATTTTTTATGTTTTTATTGTACACACAAAGCTGAGATTTTGCCCTTCATATGTTCAGAAGGATTGAGAGTTGGAAAGACAGCTTGTGATGTCACCACAGCATGCAGTGTAGAGTCCTGTCCTAATGCCACCTACAATTAGCTCTCATTTGCCTGCTCGGCCCTGTGGGTGATAGAATTCAACACAAAAATCTGGGGCCCCTGAGCCCTGATGGCTCAAGGGCATGTGTGAACATTCTGTGGGTGCTTCACTTGAGAACAGCGTCAACACTCTCTCTAAGGGTTGTGGTGAAGTTTGCCTGTAGGTAGAGGTCAGTACTGTCTACCTGTGCTGAATGTCATTGCCGTGCTCAAATGTTGGCTAACGAAGTACCCACCTTGGAAAGTCACCGACACGGAAGCCAAGCTCTAAAAACAAACAAGCAAACAACAACAACAAATCTGTTTTGACTTTTCTGGAGGAAACAGAAAATGAAAAACAGGATCTGTTTATCTTGAATGTAAGAGGGACAATTTCACTCACAAATGCTATACTTAAAAGCTCAATTTGAAAACAACCATTCAATTATTTATCAGGCTAAGTTAAATGGAGAAGCGGTGGGGAGAAAAAAAAAACAGAAGAGAGAAGTCGTATCTCAATGTCCTTCCGTGTGCTCCTCCTTAGACTGGAAAAAAAGACACCAGGGCTTAGAACAAAATAGCCAAGCATCCAGTGACATTACGGGGCCAACCACAGAAGCTTCAAACTGGGTGTCAAGAAGACAGTTTTGTTTACCCAAACCTATTGGCACAGATACCGCCAGGTCTGGGGCTTTTTCCTGCAGTATGGAGACCAAACACCAAAAAGATATCTGTTCTTTTTTCTAAGAGTTTGGGGGTAAAGTTACCACCAAATTCTTCAGCTCAGCCTAGGTGCTTAACTGTTCCTGCTCCATAGCTTCTACCTTTTCCATCAGTGAATTTCCACAGGAAGAGCAGAGGCAACACAGCCTTGGTCTAAATACTAAGAAGTCCCAGCGACTCGCTTCTACTAAAGAATGCAACCCAGAGAACCACCCTATCACAGTCAGGAACTCGCTCATTCTTGGTATTTTTATCCTGCTAGCTCAAGGCAAGGTGTAGGAACTAGTGGTTCTATGATCACCATGGATGGCTTCTCAAGACAACTGTTTTCTTCTGTCACCAAAAGACCTGCCTGGAGGTTGAATTCCTAGGCTGTGAATTACCCACAGTGGAACTTCAGGCTGTGGTCCCCTCCTCTGTAAAGAGGAGACAACAGCAGCACCTACCTTGCAGGTTTGTGGAGAGGGTTTAATGAGATACTGCTTAGCAAGTACTCAGCAGGTGCCCCAGTGGTTAACACTAACTCTGCCTCAAGCTTGTGGCCTGGGTTATCAGCAGCTCCTAGGTTGGCTGATGCACAAGAGAGGATCCTCTGCTCAGAAAGGCCCACAGGAAGTGATGAGAGCTCAGCTCCGCCACGAACCTCCAAAAGGCCTTGTGTTCTTGCTTGCTTTCCCGAGGACCTAGCTGGCAGGTCTGGGGCTGATGTAGCTCAGACTCGCTCCCGCTGAGGATCAGGCTGATAGTGGATCCCTGGAGAATCCTTGCAGGCACCGTGTCTCCTACCCAAATCTGCACACACATGCACACTCTTCCTTTCTGTGCATCGCCTCTTCACGTTTGAGCACAGCCAGATCCCTGCAGACAGAACAGCTGTCCAGGCCTGCAACCAAACCCATGGCTGATCTCTGAGTGGGGCCCAGTGCATTTCAGCCTGGGGATTTATACCGAGCAGAAAAAATCCACAGAATAGAAAAATGCAAATCAATTGTAGAATATAATATTATCATTGTCAACATAAAAGACTTGTATTTACTGCTCCTTAAAAGAAAATACTCCATAGTGCCATTTGTTTCAGGGAATGCAAAAAAGGTTTCAACAACTAACAGGGCATGTTTCTGAGCAAAATATGCCCCATATGTGATGTTGGAACACATATTGTCAGTGGCCACTAGTGTGTCTGTGTTCTTGCAAACAAACCCACGGCCTAGAGTCCCAGAAGGTCACTGCCAGCCTGTCTCTCTGAGCCACAGGCCATCTATTTGCCACTGGCCACAAATGAAGCAGGCAACACTCTGAGACAGGCCATGGGGCAGGCTCATCTCAGGATAAGATAGCTGCTGACTGTGCTTCCTGAGGAAGAACAACGGAGCTCAAAAACAAGAATGGCTCTGGGCCAAGGGATGCTATGGGGCAAGGCTGGGGGTGGTGGCCCTTCTCATTTCTCTGGGGCAGTGATCCTTGACCTGTGGGTTGTGACCCTTTGGGGGTCTCATATTATATATCATGCATATCAAATATTTACATTATAACTCATGACAGTAGTAGAATTACATTTATGACGTGTCAATGAAATAATGTTATGCTTAGGGGGTCACCAGAAGATGAGGAACTATATTAAAGGGTCGCAGCGTTAGGAAGGCTGGGAGTCACTGCTCTAGGGTATGCCCTTACAACTGTATACCCCCTCAAGTTCAAAATATCACTCCCCATTTTCTGTCTTGTACTAGGTACATACCACCAATGAGGCCATGCCATTTGTGGACTTGATTGAATAACACATTTTTCCTTTTATATATAAGTTTGGGTATCTAACGTGACACATCACAACAATCATTTTATTTTTTGAGTGGGCTGGGTCTAAATGTATAAGGCTATAAACAACAACAATTACCTTAATGACTCTTTATGTAAAATAATATATTCTAAATGGGTCTCTAAATAACCTTTGAAAAACTGCTAGTGTAAGACAACTAGACCATTGGTATCTGTAGGGATTGGCTCTAGAAATCCCTGTAGATAGCAACATGCAGGGCTGCTTCAATCCCTAAGGTCAGGTAGCAAGGATTTACATGTGTCTTATGGACAGCCTCTCATATAATTTCAACAATCCCTAATTCCTAATACTGTAAAGTGTTAGACTGTGTTGGTAATGATGATAAGAAAATGCCTATAGATGTTTGATACAAATTTTCTCAATTTTTTTTAATTCCCTTTTGGATGACTCTACATATGTGAAGCCTGAAAAAAGAATGCATTACTACAACCAAATGCATTCCTACAACCAGTTTACTCTGAGCAAACAGAGGCTTGGGATGGGAGGTGCAATCTGGCCTGTGTGTAGGCGAGTCGAGATCCATGCTCATATCTCCCTTGCTCCAGAAGTATCCATGCAGAATAACCCCTGCTCTGTCCTGCCCTGAAGGCAGCATCTTGTGGGCATCACATTCTGCACTCACAGAGGAGAGGAATCACCATGCCTTCTTTACAGCTGAGGAACTGATGCTCACGAAAGGAAAAACATTAACCCATGCCATTCTGATATAAAGCAGCTCTACAGGGACCTGAAGCTCAAGCCCTGACTCTGGATACAGTGCGAGCTCAAAGGCGTTCTAAGTGTCATTCCTCATGACCCTCCCTCACTTTACATGAGCATCGCGACTTGGAGCAACCAAATCAGTGACCTCATTTCATGCCCTTACGTCCCTTGTTGCTTTCACTTGCAGTTCTTACAGACGGGGAATGCCTCCATGAGCGAGAGGCAGTGCAGAAAGGATGTCTTGGTTGCCTCAGGCAAATGTGATCTTTCACTCATGATGAACTGGAGGGACCATGGCAATCAGAAAGCAACTGAAGAAAGAAAGGAAGAAATCCTTTCTCGCAGAGGCAGCTACCCTCCCTGCCTTTGTCTTGGTGTGTGTGTGTGTGCGTGTGCGTGTGCGTGTGTGTGTGTGTGTGTGTGTGTGTGTGTGTGAAATGCATTGTCCTACCGACTCAGTCCCAACTCATTCACTACTGACACCCTCTTGGCTTCCCCAAAGTGTCCTCAAAGCCGGGAGGGGGGGCAAAGCATAATATATTCATTAGTTTGTTCTTGCTGAAAGAAAACAGAATAGAAGATTCACTCGCTGAGGCAACAAACATAGCCAGTGAAGATGGCCAGCACCGTGTCTTGGGCCAGGTAGTCAGAGGAAGGGCATACAGATGGTCAGTAAATTGATCAATACAGATTACCAAAACATTGATGGGGAACAGACAGGGAGGAACAGACATGAGTCAGTTGAAGAGGTCAGCCAAGCCACCCAGAAGACTGGGTTAAGGTAAGAAGATGAACCCCAAAGGACAACCAACATTATGTGCAAAGCCCGTATGTGCAAGGCTTCCTTGTGGCGGTAACACTGAATTGAGATTTGGCCCTGGGAAGACCTGGTGACAAGTTCCAGAAGGGACAGTGCCAAGCTCCGGCCATGCTTTAGATGGCTGCTCACACCAGAGTGTCCATGATGATGCCAAGGTCACACCGTAAAGATTCAAGTTTCAATCAACAATGAATCACGGCCGCCCCAGCAGCCCAACAATCCACACCCCAGACTTCCACCTAACCCACCACACCCACAGTGACAGTTTGTTTGAGCAACAGAAAGGAGATTATTCCAAAATACACTTGGTTAGGGGAAAAAAAAAAACTTCACGGTGAGGGTGAGGTTTTCCAGTTTCATCTTTAAAGAGCTTTCCGCGCTGGATTTCAGGACCTGCTCCTGCTCGAGGATTTGGCCCTGGAGTTACTGCCTACAAACTATTCTTTGGCTAACTCTGCATGAACAGGGAGGAGAGGCGGTGACCAAGAGGGTAGGTGGGAGGCTAGGACACTGCACTCTCACGCACCAGCGCTTCGCCTGTGTAATTTCCTTCAGCCCCAGGAGGAAGAGACTGGAAGCCCCACCTTAATAACATAGGACATTAGGTCACTAAGAGGAAAATCACTTCCTCAAGACCACATCGTAATAAACGGCAGAAGTGAAGCTAGCCATAACTCACCAGTCACTTAGCCATTGCTAATTAGCCAAATGTGTAGATCACCGAAAAGGTTCTAGGTGCCCGGGTAGGGGATTGGGGCAGCCTGATTGTGTTGGATTATCAATACCCCTCATTCTTGTTCTTATTTTTTCCATTGCTCTATTGCCTGGATTTATTATATCACTACCCCATTTAACAGATGAGAAGGCGGAGCCTAGGAGGTGAAGCGGTTCACTTTGTCCACCGGCTCTTACATGGTAACGTGAAGATTCGTATGGAGGTAAGCCCAGTCACTTCCAGAAAGTGACTCATGCTCAGAGAGGGAAAGATGGAGACCTTTTACATTCAAGGAGATTAGGAAATAGGATTCCAAAAGCCTGATTTGGACAGGACGCTGTATTGCAGGGAAGCTCAATGTGAAGATAAGAGCTCAGTGAGGGACTTAGAATGTGAGCAGCAGATTTGAATTTTTAAAGTCCTATCAATTTTCGAACTTACATGACGGTTCTTTAAGGGGATGTCTTCATCCTTCTTCCTCCTTAGGAAGTTCACGGGGACGCAGTCATGGACCCAGGGCTAGGCTATCCGCAGCTCTCACGTTGCTCAGGAAAAGTGCCTGCTATGCATGTGTGTGTGCGTGTATACAAGGAGCAAACAGAGGAGAAGAAATGTTTACAATGGATGGATCTAATGAGCACACTCGGGCTCCTGAAGGTCGCACCCCAAACACAAGAGACACGGAAAGGGAAAGTTGGCAGGTTCCTCATGAGCGCATGGAAATTCCCTGAATCCTACTCCATGCACAGTTCGGCCCATTTCCGCGTCTTTGTCCCCTGTCCTGCTTCTCTGAAGTTCCGACATGATAATTCATCCCTTTGGGCTTTACATGTCTGATTTTTAAATGCATGTAGCCCTGAAAGCTATGCATCATTCGGTCCTAAGGAGCTGGAGTGTGGGATGTCTATATTCCATGCTGGGTGAGAGCCTGCTTCTGGGTGAGTTCGCCCCATAAGGGGAGAGGAACATTATGGGAGGGAATAGGGGCAGGTGAAAGGCATGGGAGAGCAATGAGGTGGGCAAACTGCACAGCCTGGAAAAAGCAAGGACTCAAAGGACCCAGAGGGGCAGAAAGGCTGTTCTCAAACCCTTCACCTGAGTCCGGGGAGGGCTGACCCAGACCCTGACAGGAATAAAGTCACATGTTCAAAAAAAAATTCCTCTGCTGGTTATCATTTCCTCTTGAAGCTAAATAAGCCATCCAAATTAAAAAAAAACATAGTGGTGTGTGAAGCATGAGTCAGCAGTTAGGAGCACTTTATTGTTCTTGTAGATAGCCCAAGTTCAGTTCCCAGAATCCACCGCAGGTAACTTACAGCCACCCATGACACCAGCTCCTGGGGATCCAAGGTCCTCTTCTGCACTCACACATATACAGGTCCTGAGGTCCTGGTCTGCAACCTCCCCCAATACAGACATACAATAAAAAGTAAAAATAATAATTTCTAAACATTTTTAAAAGAGTGGTAGAGTGGTGATCATTGCTGAAGTCAGTATCATCTGTGACATTTGGTTTGCGTTACCACTCAGAGAAAAATAGAAACAAAGAAAACTGAAGAATAATGTTGTAGGTTTATCTATACTAAGTGCTAAAATTAATATCTGCATTGATGGAGATAGTTTCCCATGTAAAGAAGCACATGAAGATTTCAGTCTTACTCATTGTCAGAGGTAGAATGAAATTAATACTTTTGTGTAAGTTAATTAGCCAAAGTTGGCAATAATGATAATTTATTACATTTTGGAAAGTGATTTTTAGAAACAACCTCCAGAAGGTTGTCATAGCAGTGCACACTTGTAATCAAACACTCAGAAGACCAAATAGGAGGTTCAAGAGTTCAAAGCTAGCCTGTGTTCCATAGCCTGTGTCAACAACAAAGCTCTGAAAAATAACCAGAATGTCCAAAATGAAGGAAAAGACCAAGTACATGATGGCACACATATTGATGGGATATTCAAATAGCGATGAGGAAGAATATGCTTGTTGTGGACTGAGCAGTGCCTATAATGTACACATTGAAAGTCTAACCCAGCCTCTAGGGGTGACTGAATCAGGCACGAGGAAGTCAGTCTTGGTGAAATGAGATTGTGAAGGTAGAGCTGCAGTCTGACACTCCACCACACAGGACAGAAGGTGAGCATTCGCAAACTCCATCAGAAGCCAAACTAGCCAGCATGTTGAATGTGGCCTTTCTAGCCTCCATAGCTGAGACAAACAAGATTTGGTTGTTAAAACCACCCAACCCATGGCATTTGTCTGGCAGTGCAAGCTAACTAACACAACTCTCTCACCCAAAAGCAGTTTTAAAAAAAAATCTCTAAACTATTTGTATTTGTGGTATCTTTTTTTTTTGTTTGGTTTGTTTGTTTGTTTGTTTGTTTGTTTGTTGTTTTTCAAGACAGGGTTTCTCTGTAGTCCTGGCTGTCCTGGAACTTACTTTGTAGACACGTTGGCCTTGAATTGAGATCCGCCTGCCTCTGCCTCCCAAGTGCTGGGATTAAGGTGTGTGCCACCACCACTTGGCTAGGAAAAATTCAGATTCATAACTCACAGTCTCATGCTAGGCTCAAAGTATTTTTGTCAAGGTCTTTGACCTTCCTAGTCATGCTCAGAATGATACTATTGGCCATTCCTTATCAAGTGCTATGTGCCAGGCAAGGCAGAACAGTCCCTACAATGCCTCATCTCACCTAATGTCCCCCAAATGGGTGACTATCATCACTATCATTTCAGAGACATTAAAACCAGAGACAGAGGCCCAAGTTCCACAGCAAATGAATGAACAAAGCCCCAGGCTGAGCTGAGGCTTGTCTGAATCCACATCACACTCTTCAGGTTTATATACACACAATGTGTCAAAACAGTTTACAGCTTGCCTCTGCAGCAGAGGAATAAATCAGTTGCCTATGGAGATGGCAGCAGACATGCCCCAAGATGAGTGTGAAGATTTTTTACTCTCTCTTTCCATGCCCCTGGAGTAGCTCTCCAGTGCTGGGACAGTAAGTGTCTTTAGAGAAAAAAAAAAAAAAAAAACTCCTGTTTCCTGCCTTGGGACATCAGTCGCCTTCTGAGCAGCCACAGGGAGCTCAGACACAGTTGACAATTTACCAGATGCCATCACTATCCTCATCAGACGTTCTGACTTTCCAGGGTGGTGGTGTCTTGTCAAGGGCCCACTCCCACTTTCAGGCTATAGCTCCTCACACATGAGGAATGTGAAAGGTTACCGCAGACAGCTTATGAGAGTCCTCATCTAGAAACTTCTTTGAAAGGCTCTGCCACTGCCTCTTATTAAAATCATACTATTTGTCTTGTATCTCGCCGAAATCATCTTATTTTGACCCACATTTAAGCATATCATCTCTTTGATGCCCAGAATGTCCCTTGACTTATCTCCAGATTTCCTGTATTTATTATTTTTTTCTTCATCCCTACGACAGTCTTTGCTTAACCCTATGTGACAGCTACAGCACTAAGCACCTGGGGTCCTGGCTTTGGGTCCATCTTACTCTCATTGGAAAGACCCCTTCTCTCCCATGACAGCTTCTATAGTATAAAAAGACAACTATTCATCTCAGATATTTTGCATTGGCATGAATTTTGGTATACTGATACAAATTTAAAGTCAGATTTTTTATATTGTACATATGTTTTTATTCTTGTCTAAAGAGTTTTGGTAGATTGATACAAATTTAAGGTTGTTTTTATTACCACATATTGTATACCTGTTTCTCCTCTTGTTTAAGGTATTGTTCCTATGCAGTTCATTTTAAAATGTAAGGTGAAGTTCTTTGTTGAAAGCTATTATTATAAACTATTTAGTATAATCAAGAAACATAGGTTATGATTAGTCTTTCATAATAATCAAATTTGTAGATATGTTAGGCATGTTTTCTAGATCATATAGAGATATATTTTAGATAGATAGATGATAGATAGATAGATAGATAGATAGATAGATAGATAGATAGATAGTCTTCAAGCCTTTTAAAGACCTACAGAATATGGCATTTAAACTGCTTTGTTAACTTAGGGCTTTTTATGACAATGAGTCAAATCTACTCCAGGCAGTACCAATTTACTTCAGAGAAAATGATGGGCATAAAAGAAACTCTGTAGGAGCTTGCTTGCATTGTGGCAAGGCTAGCCATTTGTCAGGGAGGAAAACCTGCTTTTACCTTGACTGCTTGACAGTATGCTGTACAAACTATACATGCAGGATCCACAGCAAAGTGACTGCTGAACTTTGACAAACCAAGGTGGGATGATCCTTCAGGATTCCTGTTTTACATAAGAATCTGCCACACATTCTGTAGGGCACAGAGGAAAGCGACTGATGAACTTTGCCAATACAAGGCAGAACAGTTCATCAACTTTCCTGCTTTATAGAAGTGTCTGTCAGATATTCTAGGCCTGTAGGCTGAAGATGGGTGCCCCAGTGAGGTAGACCTTTGGGTGACTGTCTAGGCAGTTGTTAAATGTCTCTGTCATGTGTAACATTGTTGGAAGTTGTTTATTTAAGTAATAGTATATCCTTTTGGTGCCTTCAATGGAATTGAAGACTAGTTATAGCAGCAATTTTCTTTAATTATGAAAAAAAAAGTTAGGTATAAAAGTTTGGATACACTAAAATAAGACAGGTAATGTAGTATTTCCTCTGAATTTGTTAAATGCATATGAACTAGACATTGCTAATGAAATTATTGCCTGTATATGTAAATATACAAATATATTTGTGTATACTTATTGTACTTACTGTGTATAACTTTCCTATGCTAATTAAAACCTTTCATTTTTATTTAGACAAAAGAGGGGAAATGTTGTCGAAATTATTTTAAGGTTTGTTACTTTTGTTTATGCTGAATTTGCCTAATTCTGTAAAGCTGTGATTATTTGTCTTTTTAAAACACCTGATGGTCCTAATAAAGAGCTATATGGCCAATAACAAGGCAGGAGCAAAGGTAGGTGGGTCTGCCAGGCAGAGAATATAAATAGAAGGAGAAGAGATGGAGGAAGGAAAAGAGAAAGAGAGGAGGACACCAGGAGTCAGCCACCCAGCTCCACAGCAAGACACAGAGAAAGAAGTAAGATACACAGAAGTAAGAAAGATAAAAATCCCAGAGGCAAACGGTAATTGGGATAATTTAAATTAAGAAAAGTTGGCTACAAACAAGCCAAGCTAAGGCTGGGCATTCCTAACTAAGAGTAAGTGTCCGTGTGTGATTGATTTATTTGGGAGCTGGGTGGCAGGTCCCCAAAGAAAGAAAAGAGCAAAAACATCCACAAAAGTCCTCTGTGGTTCTATGATGTACTGGGTCCTGCTCCCTCCCCTATTATCCATGACCTGGCACAATCACAAGTTGGGAAAAAATTGTGGACGAATGAATACAGAAAAAAGTAATTTTAAACTGGATTTCCCTGCTTTACTGATGCCGGCTTTGCTTTAACCTCCTGCCCCTGTGATAGAAAAGACTGTTCATAAAAGATAATTCATACTGTGGTTATCAATCCCATTTCTAACTCCACACCATTGATTCACTCTAGTTTTAAGAACCTTGCCTACCCTCCCTTGACTTTTATTTCTTCATCTGAAATATACATCGCTTCTGTCTCAGTCTCCTGAAGTTATTGTGAAGCTCAAAAGGCACAGAAATTCTCAATACTCCTTAACTTCAGTGACCACCAAATAGATGTTAGGATTAATATTAGGACTCCCTAAGGGAGTCAGCTGCAACGTTTTGTCTCCTAGGGATGTCAGAAACTACACCAATAAAATCACACCATGTTACTGCCTAACCGTGAGCTGAACAGGGATAGTAGACTTGCTAATGTGGACATGGGCAAGGAGGAGGGTGACTCACCAGGCCTCAAACCTAGACAAAAACTATAGGCAACTGAAGAACAATAAGAGCAGGACAGTTTTTCTAGGGGAGAGCACACCAGTTGATTATCTAATACCAAATGGTCAGCCTGGAAAACATGGACACAAGTAACATTATACAAACTGAGCAGGTTGTATTTAAGGATATACACACACACATGTGTGGATATATATATTCCTAAATACATATGTGTATAAATAAATATTAAAAATAGAGTTTATGAATTTGAAACAGTACAAGGAAGGGTATCTTGGAGAGTTCAGAGGGAGGCGAGAAAAAGGAAAAATAATTCAATTATATTATAATCTCAATAAAATTAAATATTTTTTTAATTAAAAGGTGCAATTCTTTGATAGGTACAACACTGGGTTTGGTTAATTGGGCATGCAATGCTATTTGTTTCCAAGATTTTTAATAATAAGTTTAATCAAACTAAAAACAAAGATTAGAATCCCTGATGCTAGGATTGTGTTTACAGTCCTTAAATCCATATTTAAATGTAAAAGACTCAAGCATAGATGGTCTGCTCCAAGCTGCTGCCATGGAAACATGACTAAACACCTGAAATGTTAAGTGCCTCTTCAACCAGATGTTGGCTGTACTATCCCGTCTGGGAATCCACAAGCAGGGGCTATCTCTAAAATAAGACTTCAGCTTCTTTTGTCAAGACAAAATCTGATTAGGGAAAAGCAAAATACAGCATTTAAAATCGCTGGTCCTCTGGCATCCAGAAGACAGGTGACGCATTTGATTTAAAATCTGGATTCAGGTGAAATAATCACAGGATCTAGAAAGTGGTCCCCGCCCCCTCTTGGCATGTTTATCAACAGAAAACAGCTCCCCAAATACCCAGTTCTGTAGACTTGAATGTCACAGCTGCAGAGCCTTGGGTGGAGAAGCAGAGTGTGGGTGACAGGCCACCCTCCACCCCGCAACTCACGGCTGTACCATCTTGAGCAAATGACCTGCTCTCTGTGCCTTAATCTTTTTCGTTGTGACACACAATAGCGATCATACTCATCCCACACGGGCTTCGTGGGAGGAACAAGAGAGTTAATGCTTGTTAAAAGCTTGGAAGAGTGTCTTGTTCTAAGTGTTAAGTGAAGTAATTGGAGGCTAACTCAAAAAAAACGAGAGAAGATGTTAGGCTGTAACCTCAGGGCCTCTGGGATCCTTCTGCATTTTTTTTGTTACTAATTTTTATTTCAGTATTGGTTCGGATGGGTGGGAAGGAGGCACAAAGAAAATCCTTTTGGTTCTGCCTGTGTCATTGGCAGTTGCTGGGGTAGGGGGAGAAATCAATGAGAAGCTGATAAACAATTTGCAGTCCTCACTGGAAACTCCCTAAAATTGATTCGACTAAGATCCTTGACTTTTTAGTCTTCTATAAAGCACATAAAAATAAACATAGCTTCTCTTTAAGGTAGTAGGAGCTGAAGTTTCATTATTTTCAGTAATAATGCTTTTTAATGTTACATAAGAGCCTCTTAAACATAAAATATAATAGCGGTGTTCACTATAATAACCAGAAACACCATAGAATGAAGTGGTACCTGAAGACCTCAAAATGTATCTAACCACCTTATCCGCCTTCTAGGTAGGCCCAGCCCCGCTGTGCTGTGGAGTCGGGAGCACCTGACTGGAACTCAATGACATAGGTGATGTGCATTGTTCTATGCCAACTGCCATCCATAATCAGGTGACTCCACTGACTGTGAATCTCGGTTTCTGAGTGCTGCATAGTAGCACTCTGTCTGAAAGCCAGATACTTCTCTGGATGGGAGGATTAAAACTAATCATAGCAGAAGAAAGTAGACTATGGCACTTTCATACATCCTTAGCGAAATTAGTGACGTAATGGTTCTGGACGAGGGTTGTCCTTAGACAGACATTACATACCCACGAGGAAGTTACACTATCAAAAGACAAAATACAGTGTCTTGTGATACCTCAGGATCTAATGTTCAAATAACGACAGCGCAAGAATGAAAGGGTGTGAAAAACACCCTCACAGAGATCCACTGAGCAAAACTGAGAACCCACAGTGCAAGAAGTATCTTCAATTAAAACTGACAGTGATAGAGGAGCAATCTATAGATTACGGGGCTCCATTTGTCTGTCTGTCTATCTGTCTTCCTATCTATCTATCTATCTATCTATCTATCTATCTGTCTATCTGTCTATCTGTCTATCTGTCTATCTGTCTATCTGTCTATCTATCTTCCTATCTATCTATCTATCTATCTATCTATCTATCTATCTATCTATCTATCTATCTACCTACCTACCTACCTGTCTGGCTATGCCATTTAGAATGTATGAATCTTTTTTAATTCCAACTGAAATGAACTGGTGAGTGTGTGTGTGTGTGTGTTCAAAGATAAGAAAAAGTTAAACCAATTGGATATTTGGTATTAAAGAAATATGTTAAAATTTAGAGATGAAGATGATATTTATTTGGGTTACTTTATTTGAGCTGAAATCAACTTCACTAGCAAAAAATGAGCGATTTAAAGGCCAATAAGTTGACAGTATTCAGTACATTCAAGATGTTGTTCATTTGTTTCCATCTAGTTCCAGAATGTTTATTTATTGTAAAATATAACTCCATTCCAATAAGCAGTTGGTTCCCACTCCCCTGACACCACCCCAATATATCGTTCTCTACGGCTGCCCTATTCTGGACATCTCATATAAATGGATAATATAAGGCATTTCCTTACTGTCTTATACCTTTTACTTAGCACATTTTTTAGTTTTGTTCGTTGTATACCATGAATCAGTTATTGTCTTTTATGACTGAATGGTAATCCATCATGCAGTTATAATTTATCTGTTCATTTTCTAATAGACCTTTTCTCCATTCTCATATTTTAGGTATTGTGTAGCATGTTGTTATAACAGGTGTCTACACAGACCTGTTTGAGCACCTGTTTCTAATTGTTTTGGATACATTCCTACAAGGGCGTTTCTAGATCGTTCTATGTTTAACTTGTTGAGGCTCCACCAAACTATTCTTCACAGAAGCTGTGCATTCCCGTAAGCAGTGGACATGGATTCCCATACTCTTGTCATCTCCTCCGGTATTTTTCAGGGTGTTAGCATGACCATCCTATTGTGTTTAAAGCAGTTGAACTTGCATTGCCCTGATGACGACTGGTGTCAAATCTATGCTCTCGACTCGGTCATTTCTATTTCCTCCTGGATAAATATCTATCCCAGACTTTTAAAATTAGTTGTTTCTTTTTATTGTTGCACTATAAGAACTCTTTATAGCCGGGCGGTGGTGGCGCATGCCTTTAATCCCAGCACTTGGGAGGCAGAGTCAGGCGGATCTCTGTGAGTTCGAGACCAGCCTGGTCTACAAGAGCTAGTTCCAGGACAGGCTCCAAAACCACAGAGAAACCCTGTCTCAAAAAAAAAAAAAAAAAACCCAAAAAGAACTCTTTATTTATTATGCATACTAGACCCATGTTAAGTATAGAAATTGCAAACAGCCTCTCTTATTCTAGAATTTGCCCTCTTAACATCCTTAATGATGCTGTTTGCTATATACAGGTCTTTATGCATCGGCTTAATGGTATTTGCTGCTTCCTGGTGCTTTGGTACAATATCTAATAATTTATTGCCTCACTGAAGGTCTTGGAATTTTCTTCTGTGTCTTTTCTAAGAGCTACAAACTGTTCTCTCCTACATATGAGCTCTGGTCCAGCACGAATTTGTGTGTGGTAGGAGGTAAAGCTTTGCTGTTTCACACACAGGCTGTTTCATGGTAAGAGTCCTCATCTAGAGAAACACAAAATGCCTTCAGCTGTTTCATGGTAAGAGCCCTCATCTGCAGAAACACAAAATGCTTTCAGCTGAGTGGAAATGTTTGCTCAAGAAAATCACTTTGGAAAGACAAGATACAGGTAAAATAAGATTGCTCACGAATCTGTCGTCGCTGAAGTTAGATAATGAATTCATGGGATTCATGATGCCAGTCTGTCTACCTCTATAAATATTCTTAAAAAACTGTCCATGCTGAAGTGAGGGCATCATTTATTAGAGAGGACCTAGAAATGTGTCCGGTGAAAATGCTTGTCTGAAATTCTTCTCCAAGGAACCCTGATGAGGGAACGAGTACTGATCCAAATGAAATGGACGGCTCGTAGGCAGAAGTTGATTGAGACTGTGTGATGACAGAGGGGGGGTCATTCTTCCAATCTTCCTACTTCTTTGTATATTTGGAAACAAATCATAGTTTCTAAAATGTAATGTGTAATTTATTGCCTAACAGCAAGAACCTTTCCAAATGGAGACAAGAGGAGCCGGGCAGTAGGGCAGTATCGGTAGCTGGTATTGATTGTTCTCAAGAGCCAGTAAAAGTCAGGTTTCCTGGCAGAGGGGCAAAGTTCAGAACATCTCCCATGGGTGTGTGCATAACATTTGGTTGAGGCTTGACTACCGAGCGTTACTGATCAGTAATCTTGATAACCTGATTTTACTCAAGCAGACGGGAGAAGAAAGGGTGGCCTACATAGAGGACCTTAGAAGGACAAAAAATAGGAATAGTTTAGAGGAATCTCATATAGATTCCAGAAGATTGGACCATGGGATATGAGGGATGAACTCGCACATCCCTCTAACTCCACTTTCAGGGGATTTGATGCCCTCTGCCCCCTTCAGGTACCTGCAGAGTGTGATGCACATAAACTCATGCAGCCAAACACACACACACACATACACACATGCACACACACACACACACACACATGCACACACACTTCTTTAAAGTCTAAATTCTTGAATTTTTTATTGACAACTGAGGTGGTGCGGCAACACCAAGGCTAATATCCCCCACACAGTGGCTGCCCACTGCTGATGGTGGCTGCTCCCCTAGACAGACCAGACTGTTCCAGGTCATGTTCTATTCCCTGACTCTGAATTCTGCACGTAAGAGTAAAGTCAAGGCCGTGTAACTTATCACCATAATTTAAGCACACAAAAAAAAAGGTTTTCCCCTTTTATAATAAATTAGTATTTTTCTGCAACTCATCTTGTCCCTACTAAAAGGGAAAACAATGAAATATGTGCACAGAAGTTTAAGCATCTAAATAAAAAAAATTATGAAGCTGTGTTCCTTTGTTTCAGGGAAGACAACTCTGGTTTGATCTGTTTGACATGTAGGGTAACTGTGGGTAAAAATGCCACTTCAGACACAAAGAATTAACAACAATGATGCCCTCCTTCTAAAGATCTTCCATGCATAGAATTCCATGTATAGAATGCTCTTTCTGATGCTTCTTGTGTATTCCAGAATGTGCTCCTTCCAAAGATCTTCCATCCCCTTCTTACTAGGAAGCTAACTGATTGAGAACTGCACTGTTCTGTTGCTAGGCCAAAGGTTATGACTCAAGGCAGTCAGACCTCAGAGTCACAAACTACCCGACTACACAATGGCTATGAAGTCATGACTGAAAACTACAAGATTTCTTCCAGGGTTGTAGAAGGAATCGCTCTCCCTACCCACTCCCACTCCTTCCCCAGCCTGGAAGACACTGGATAGATCTGCCTTGAACCAGAGTTTGCAGCCCTTTCCTGAGCTTCAAAGGGTTCTGAGTATGGGAGACGTCAAAACACAGAAGAGGGATCAGAAGCCCTGAGAAGCAGCCTGGGAGCTAGGAGACTGTGTGGTGCAGGTTCCCACCCCTTAGAAGCCCTCTCTGGCCCTCCCCCAGGCGGCTCTTCCGTTTGACTACAACACAGTATGTCCTGAGCTGTGCCACCAGCTCCCTGCCTACTTCACCCAAGACTGCGGCGCTGTCTCATTGCTGATCCAGCATGACACCTTGTACACAGTAGGTATCAAAGCAATCTTTGTTCAAACAATTAATACACCAAGTTGTCATCAGATTCCCTTGGAGTTTTCCTTGGGGGGGGCACCAAAAATATAATATCCAAAGTCTTTATCTTGTTGTTAGGCAGTGGGGGTCAGGGCCTGAGCAGGTGAGAGAACACCAGGCCATGGCTCTAAGGAAGCCACAGCTCTTGGGTACCCATGTCCCCTCACTATCCGAGAGTGGGGTCTTTCTTGTGCTCTGAGCCCTATGATCCTCTCTTGTTTTATCTCATCTCTGCTCAGCAAAGCAGCTTTCTCTTTAGAACCCTGGGTTCCAGATGTGGACATCTTGAACCACCTCTGGAAAACACCGTTCCACAAAGTGTTTTCCTCTTAATCCTGTTTAAGATGCCACCTTGAGTCTTTCCCACCTTCCTCCCCCAACCCCCGGGTCTGCCTCTTCCTGTTCCGCAGGTGTATGTTCTCTGTGCTCATCTGTGAAGCCAGCACTGGCCCATCCCATCCTTCTGTGTCAAATTCTTAAGACCAGGACCAACACCTCACATCTGACCAAATAAACATGATACTTTTTATATGTGATATCGCAATAAGGTATTATTGCTTTTTAGGACTTTATGTTCTCATTTAGAGCGTTAGCAAAGACAGGCATGCAGACATGTCACACAGCAGCGCCTGAGAGCTATGGAAAGGATAACGGCAGCCCGAAGAGCTCCAGCAAACACCCAAAGTGGAGTAGGAGGCCAGGAAAGGCTTCTGAAGAAGTGGGGACTTAGCGAGCAGAGCAAGATGAGCAGATATTGCACATGTCTGGATCTGATAAGCGGGTCTTTCTTCAAGTTTCTCAGAATCGTGAGAATTGGACTGAGCTTCGTGGCAACTCAGGAACCATTCCTCTCTGAAGATGTCACCTGATGAATATGGAGAAAAGGCTGAAAAACAGCAGAAGCTCACTTCGCCCAGGTCAAAATGGAAACAAAGGGACCAACAAATCAAAACTGAACTGAGAAGCACACCTCCTTTAAACCTCTACATCTTTTGTCTTCATTTATTTACTCGTTTATTTTTGTGTGTACATTTGCCACAGTTAACGGGTGGAGGTTGGAGGACAAGTGGAGTTGGTTCTCAAACTCAGATCCTCAGTACCTTTACCCGCTGAGCCATCTCGCCAGGCTAAGCGCGCCCTTCCGCCCAGAGGAATTAGAATCATACCTTCTTCAAAGGGCTCCAGTACCGCGCGCTCCTTCTCCTCCTTCCCTCCTGGTGGCAGCGCACTAGAGAGAGGCCCTTTCAGCTCTTAGGGTCTAGTGTAGCTTGCCTTCTCTTTCTTAACAATAAATTGTCCAGCGAAAGAGAGGAGGGGAGGGTGAGAAAGGCAGCTGAGCTGCAGAGCTCTTGTCAAGCGTGTGCAAAGCTAAATAACTAAATAGGACGAAGAAAAGAGAAGAGGGAGGAAGGCAACACATAGCCAAACACAAAAGGAGCCTGCTATTCAGAGTTCTGTGGGTCTGCTATTGGTTAAGAGGGCCAATATGTTTCTGCGCAGAACCTCAAAATTTCTGCCTTAAAGAAGCTTGCTGCTGTTCATCAAATTTCCAAACTCCAGACAGCTCTCAGCAGCAGGGAGTCCTGTTGGCTCTTTATTAAGGAAACAGCGCCCCCTGCTGTTACTAAAGACCACATCCAAACCGTGTAGGAGTGAACTTGAGCGGCTGGCCTCTGCCTTCTCTGTGGTTCAAAAAAATTTGGGGACCACTCCGTACAGGCATTTTGTTTCATTTTTAATTATCCTGGTGTTGAGAATTTTAGCTATCATAAGAGGAACTGTTTATCATAACGATAACTAATGCCAACAATTTTAATAATTATCAAACATTATAAGTCAAGTATTGGATTATATTATTTTTATATTATTTAATTCAGAAATCTTACAGTAAAACTTATTATGCCTATATTGTGGGTTGGAAACTGAAAGCTGGTCACTTGGTATAATTCTTCAGGCAGAATCCACATGGTTTTTATGACAAACGGCCTCTCACTGGCCCAGTGCCCGCTTGGTGGAGTAGTCTGGCTAGCCAGTGAGCCCCGGGGATCTCCTGCCTCCCTCCCCAGAGCTGGGATTACATGCATGAACTACTCTATTTTAAGATGGGTTCTGGGGGTTGAACTTGGGATCCTATGTTTGCATGGTAAGGACTTTACAGACTGAGCCCTCTCTTAGCTGTACCCAGTGTTTTTAACTGGATTACTTCAGTCCCCCCAGGAAATCAGTGAAATGGGAATCTATACAGCACGTGGAAAACAGCTTCTGAGAATTCAGCCGACTTGTAGCTGGGTGGTGGACATAAACCCAGCTCTCCCTGATGGCAAAGCCATCCTTTTTTAAAGAACAGATATTTGATGAAACACTTTAAAAAAAAAACCCTTACATTAAAGCCCCAGAGAATGAAGATCGCAGAATATAAGTAATTTGCTCAGGGGCAACCATAATCCACTACAGCTTGAGTATTACCATTCTCTGCTCATCCCATCCCCAAAAGTCTGTTTCCTAAGCATCCGCACTGTGCTAAGCTTTTTTGTTGCAAACCAGTAGACTGTTGAGAAGCAAGCCAGCATGATGAAACCTGCCTTCACGGAGCTTGGGGGCGGGTGTGTGTGTGTGTATGTGTGTGTGTATAGAAGTCAGAGGGTCCTGTGTTTAGCATAGACACCATGGAGGAACACTGCATACTGGTGGCTCCCCATGGTCTGCTCAGTTTGCTTTTGTATTTAAGCCGAGACTGTCTGCTCGGGATTGGCACCCCTCACAGTGGGCTGAATTTCCCCACATCAAACACTGAAGAAAATACTCTATAGACAGAGTGTGGTGGAGATCCTTTTTCAGTTGAAGGTCCCTTTTCCCAAGTTGACCAAAAAAAAAAAAATATGCAAACAAATTAAAACAAAGAAACAATCAAAACTCCGCCGGCACACCAGGATAGCTAACAAAGGTCGCATAGAAGCAAAAGTGTGCGAGGGGCTGGGAAACACAGCAAAGCGCCCGAAGACCTTCTAGCTGGGATCAAGGGCTGGGAAGGGAGTTTCCTCCAACAATGCTGTCGTTCTCAAAGCACCTTGAGTGGCGTGAGAGCGTGTTTGGAAGGGCTGGCTGGGGAACTGACTCTGCAATGTCCTAGAAGGCTGGAGAACAGAGAGATGGAGACAGGGTAGATGGCACCCAGGAGAAGGAGCATGTGTGAAGGAACGGTCAAGGGGAGGAAGAGTCGGGAGCAAAGGACAGGTGGGTTTGGAGGCCAGTCAATCCAAGAAAGGTTAAGGGTTTGAAACTTAAGACTTGGAGCTGTGTTTCTCTAGTGGCTGTGGGAGGTGAGAGTTCTGCTTTGATTCTCTGTCCATCTCAAACAACTGCTTCTGCACAACGTTGTTAGCTTTCTGTCTCCCTGGTGTGCTGGAGTTTTGTGGGTTTCTAGTTTGTCATTTGTCAACTTGGGAAAAGGGAACTTCAATGGAAAAGGGGCATCCACCATACTGGCCTGTCTGTAGGGTATTTTCTTGATTAATGTGGGAGAATCCAGCCCACTGTGAGTGGTGCTAACCCTGGGCAGAGAGTCTTGGGTTATGTTTGAAAGCAAACTGAGTCGGCCATGGAGAGCCGACCACTATGCTGTATTCCACCATGATCTCTGCTTCAACTCCAGCCTCCATGTTTCGGCTTGGTCTTCCTTTAATGAACTGTGGCCCAAGAAACATAAGCCTAATTAACCCTTTTAGCTCCCAGGTTGCTTAGGGTGTTTATCACAGTAACAGAAAGCAGACTAAGACACCTGGGCTCCACATCCACAGACTCAACCAACCATGGATTGAAGTACTCAGAAAAACCACCAGTGTCTGCCCTGAGCATACAGACTGTTTCTTGGACATACTTCTCTAACTAATACAATCCATCAACTATTCATATAGCACTTACTTTGTGTTATATATTACAGTTCATTAAAGATAAAGGAAAATGTGGCATATGTATGTATATTGTATGGGTTATTTATGTATCACCCATACAAATTCCACAGCATTTTATTATATAAGAGACTTCAGCATCTGCAGCCTTCAGTGTCTGTGGGAGTCCAGGAGCCAATCCCTTGTGGACATCGAGGAACGACAGTGCAATAAAAATGAATTAGTAGGAAAATAAAATGAAAAATGTGAGACATAAAACACAGGTTTATGGTTACCAGACTCAGTAGCCATAAAATTACTTAGTCAAAATGCTCTATTACATGTCTCTCACTGGGGAGACAATCTGCAAACAGACTATACTAGAAGCACTGATTTAATGCCCCACAGTGAGCACCCATGTCTGGAAGTATGTGAGACATTTAGCAAGAGGACAAGGAAAAAAGATGAGGTAAGCAGGGTACCCAGGGCAAAGGCAGAGCCACGTGACACAGACTGGGATGCGTGTCTGAACAATGGCAGGTGGGTGGCTAGGCGCACTAGAGTGATGAGAGGTACTGAGACTGGCACCTGGGCTCAGGGCTCAGAGAACTTTATCTTGCATGATGAAGAATTGAGCAATGAAAATTGCACTGAGCAGTCCTAAATCTCAAAAAAAAAAAAAAATCAGGATCCTTGCTCTTTTTTGAGTGCTGTAAGAGCAGCCAAGAGCTGCTCCACCTGCACACATAGCCCATCTGATGCCAACTTCAGCCCAGCTACTGCCGAAAGAAAGGGGAGCGAGGAAGGAGGGAGGGGAAATAAAGGAGGGAGAACAAAATCAGTCAGGGCTGTTTCTGATCACAGCTTGATCGACGAGCTAGACAGATTTAAGGTGACACAGCCTAAGAATATGCAAATTGAAAAACCTCCCATGGCAAATAAATAAATAAGCCACAAAGCCCAGGGATATAGTAAAAACCCATTAAGAAAAGCTTTGGTATGCCACAAATCCATAAGCTATGGAGATCACGGACTGCCTTTAGAATCACTGCTATTAATATCTGTTAGCTGTTAACAGTCATTGAAACATTTGCCCACCACCACCACACAAGGCACCCTTTGCCATGGAGACAAAAGGTATCCATGCTGTAAAGACATCCGGTGTTTCTGTAACTTTGTAGGCTCCTCCCCCTGCACCAGCTGTGAGCTCCTGTACCGGTTTCCTCTGACCTGCCATGTGATGCTCATCATCCCAACATAAACAGTTCATCCTTCCAGGAAGCTACTATCTCAGTAAAAGGGTTCTCTCGTGGTTCTAGACAACTTTTCATCAAATATTATGCATATCTGAATATTCATTAATCAAGTTTGTGTTCTCTGTGAGGCTTCTGGTGGACAGCAGGGGAAAGAATGGCTTGGGGGTCATCTAAGTACTTGAATCAAAGGGCACCATCCGTAACTACATCAGCAAGCTGAGCTCAAGAGCACAGTGTCGAAGACAGTGACCGCTGAACCCAGTCGCTGGCACTGCAACACCATCCACTCATCCCAAGTGCATCAGGAACTCCCCAAGGCTGAAAATAAAACCCACAGTACAACAGAAACAGCTTCAACTTCCAAGTCCTGGGCCCACATGATTGTCACACTATAGTCACATATGAGCAATCCAAGGCTTTCGGGACATTCAGCTTCACCCAACTAAGCCAATGGCTGCTGGGTTTTCCAGCACGCACGTTTTTGTGACCATGAACCTGCACTTTAGTTTGCATGACTCCTTGTTCAGTTTTGCCACAGCGTTGGTAAAGTGGGAGATCACAGCCTGGGGCTGGGGGACGGGGGTTGCAAGAGCAGCAAGGACCAGGTTAAATTACAAGGGAACTCTGTGAAACCTCTAATGTGTTCTCCTAAGCTGGACCACCAAAGGAGGAGAACCCCACGCCCACCAAGCCTGTAAACATTAGACTACTGCCAAAAATGCACTTGCCACCAGGCACGATGATCAATGTTCTCTCCCCAGGCCCTTGAGGTGAAAGGAGAGGACCAGCTCCAACAAGCTGTCCTCTGACTCCCATGCGTACGCCTACACGTGTGTACCCACACACCCATACACACATAAATAAATATAAAATATTAAAACAAATCCAATAGCTGTTGGATGGCTTCAAAGAAGCCAGCAGAGCTGACTGGTGGGAAATCTGACCTATCCTTGCAACACTCACTACCATTTATCCACCTTAAGGCACACCCACTGCTGTTCCACGAGGTCTTCATCCAGACTAAGCTTCACCCGAACCCTAGGAAGTAGGTCTGGGTTCCTATTTTGCAGAGGAAAGCACTGAGGCTCAGAAGAATTATATACGTCTCCCCAACTTTCAGATCTGTTAAGTCCTAATTGGCACTGAAGTTCACTGGCATTCAGAGCCTGAACGCTCAGGACCGTTGTCCTTTCTCTCTCTCAAGCAGATGAATGGAAGATTTGATGCTTGAGCCAATAAAGCGGAGATACAAGTGTCCTTGAGAGCACCCAGGGACTCTAGCACTGGTGATGTTTGAGGTGCCGGACCCTGAAATGTGCTTGGTCCACCGTCAGGCTCTAAATAAATGACAGACAAGGCACCTCCATAA
Organism: Microtus ochrogaster; assembly: GCF_000317375.1. Taxonomy (NCBI): domain Eukaryota; kingdom Metazoa; phylum Chordata; class Mammalia; order Rodentia; family Cricetidae; genus Microtus; species Microtus ochrogaster. The sequence continues at coordinate 55,621,321 of NC_022014.1, read as the reverse complement.
TACCCTTTGTCAAATCATCTGGGAGGACGATGATGGGCTTATCAGGCAAGCGCTCAGCTCGCAAAGGAACGGCCACTGGAGCTGGATGGGCTCGGGCCCCCACAGCTATCCGGCCCCACAGACAAGGCCTCTTCAAATGAATGGGATTCCTATAGGAAGCTGTGTTTCTGACAGTCAGCCACAGGGGGACCGTCAAGGACAAACCCAAGAAAGGAAGAAGCAACCTAGGTTAGAAGGAGACCTGGGATACAACTTTTGCTTCCATCCTGAAACGGAAGCCTTTGAGTAATCCCAGTGAAGAAGGTATTCATGTTCCCCTCTGTAACAAGTCAGCGCTCTGCAGGGCTCACAGCTAACAGTTACAGCCAGACTGTGAAAATGGACGTCCTGGCTGCAGGGGAAATGTTTGGTAATGCGGCAGGAAAACCCATTCCTCTCCCGGCTCATTCTAGAGCACAGAGACAAATACATGATAAATGAACCAATCCCGGTTGAGGCGTCCACTGTGGAGGAAGCAAGAGAGAAGATGAGTCATAGAGGAAGTGGGTAGCCAATCCATTGGTCTCGGCAGGAAAGGGTGGGCATATGCAAACTGGCTAATTTAGCAGTGGCGGCTTAACACAGACTGGGCAAACTTGGTAGAGTAATGAGGGCATATCTCTTGCTAAAACCTAGAAGGTAGAGGGGAAGGAAATAGAGCCTAGAACAAGAGGTAATCGGCAAGCTCCGAATGATGGGGAAAGGCACGCTCTGGATGATGGAGCAAAGACCTCTAGAAGACATGCAGCCCTCCAGGGCACCCCAGCAGCAAAGGAACAAGAGTAATAAACACAACTAAATATCCATGCATCTCTTATTTCTTTTATTGCTCTGAAAAAAATAGGAAACAAAGCAACTTAAGGATTGGACAGGCTCACAGTCCAAGGATACAACCCATTATGTGGGGACATAATCTTGGGGCAGCTGGCCACATTGTATCCTCATTATGAAACGGAGTGAAGGAAAGCATGCGGCTGCTCGGGCCCCTTTCTCCTTTTTATTCAGTAGGACACCAGAGCCTATGGAATGGTGTTGCCCACATTTAAAGTGGGTCTTTTCCTAACCCAGTTAGCCTAGAAAAATCTCAGGGCTTTGTTTCTATGGTGATTCAAAATCCCATCAAGCTATCAATCAAGTCAAGCCTGTCATACTTTCCCTGGGCCCACCCCTGTGATGTGAGGAACTCTCTGGCTGGGAGGCTTCTAGTTCAGGAAGACAAGGTTAGACTAGCCAATAGGAATGCTTGAGGCTGCAGTGCCGTCCCGCATTAAACACATAGTCTTCTAGTGCAGTGATTTTTCAGTCACTTTCGGGACTTGGCCTGAATAACAGGGGACTATCTGCAAATAAAGACATCTCAAAGATTCTGCTATGGTTTGAAAAGAAAATGTCACCCACAGGCTTATATTTTAAACGTCCGTTCCCTAGACAGCACCGTCATCTGGGGAGGCTCTGGATGCTTCAGGAAGGAAGGCCTCATGGGAGAAAGAAGTGGGTCACTGATGAGTAAGCCCATGTGGGCGTATCCCTGGGTTCCTTCCAGAGCTACTCCGTTTCCTGTTTGTTGTGAGCCCCACTCCTCACCCCCCCACCCCTCCACCCCCCACATACACCTGTGGGCCACAATGGCATCTGCCCAAGCACTTGGGCTGTGCTGGCTGGTTTCTTGACGGAAGCCAGCGTTTTTTGGAAAGGAGAGAGCCTCAGCTGAGAAAAATGGCTCCATAAGATCCGACTGCAGGCAAGCCTGGGCGGAGCATTTGCTTAATTAGTGATTGATGGGGAAGGGCCCAGCTGACTGTGGGGGAGGGCCTCCCTGGGCTGGCGATCCTGGGTTCTAGGAGAGAGCAGGCTGAGCAAGCCCTGAGGAGCATAGGAGTAAGCAGCATTCCTCTGTGCCCGCTGCATCAGCTCCTGCCTCCAGGATCCTGCCCTGTTTGAGCTCCTGTCCTGACTTCTTCAGTGATGGACTACAATGAGGAAGTCTAAGCCAAATAAACCTTTTCCTCTACATTCTTTGAGTACGAGTGGTTCATTGTGACAACAGAAACCCTAAGCCATGGGCCAAACGACCATGGACCATGTCTCAGAAAGGGTGAACTGAACCAAAACCAACACAGAAGATCCCTCTTCTTTATAAAGCTGGGAGATTCTCTCGACCCTGAAAACTGACCTTGACCAAGTCACTCAGTATTCCTTAGCTTATTTCCTCCCTTGCCAACATAAGAGCATTGGGCTTAATAATTTCTAGACATCTGGAAGTGCTGTGTAGCGACCCTAGAGGCTTGCCACTGTAAACCCAAGCTCTCTGTTGACCAGTCACCTGGCAGTGGGTGCCTCACATCTGTGGAACTGAGCTTCGCCACCTGCCCGTGGGGGTAATGGTGCCTTCCAACTAAAAAGTCCTGGCGCTCTGTGTGCATAGTAGAGGGGCCAAGTAGAAGCACCATGCCTGTCTATTCCAGTCTCTCGGGGTAACTCAAGGAGCAAGCGGGTGGCTCTGAGACAGACAGCAAGAGTTTGAAACCAATCGGCGCTGCCACCCTCCTGCCTAGGGATCTTGGACAAATTGTTTAATCTCTCTAAGTCTCTTTTTCTCTTACATAAAATGTTGCACATGCCAAAACCAAGTGAAACCATAGGTATTAAGCATGCGGAACATCTTCCTATGGTAAGAATATCCCGCAACTGTGCACAACGTCCAGAGAGTTCTTCAAAATGCCATCAGATTTGCCTGTGTGCTTTTTGTCCAGCAGTTATCCGGCTTTAATGACTGTGACACTTCCATGGCTTTTATCAGGACAGGATTGTCGCTCAGCCACTAACATCCTTTTGCCTTGCCCTGGGTTAGGACATCTAAGATGTGAGAGGAGAATAACATTGTTTACCCCAGACATCCTGAACAGCAAGAATTGCTAACCTACACCCTGAGAACCTCAATATGTTGCCCTAACTGCTGTTAGAGTCCCTGACAGGACACAGAAGCAAGCCCAAGAAGCTCAAATGACCGGACGGGAGCTGCTAATTTAAATGAACAGCTTTGGCAAAAGGAGCCTTCCCCGAGGTAGGAGGGAGATAATGGCCCCACGTGTTTGGAGGTTGGATTCAGGATGGCTGTACATTGCCTCTAGGGCCAGGCATCACTATAGCAACGAATGACTTAGCAACAGCTCTGAACAGACTACTTCTTTGAAAGAGTTTACATAACAGAGATTACAGTTGAGTTCTCTCTGGAAGGGACAACAGGGCTTTTCTTGTCCTCTTAAACATTAAGGACATTTGAAGGACCCATCCTTTTTCCAAAGCTGTTCTATAAGGGAGGCAGGGGGAGGGGGTGGCTAGAAGGCTGTGCACTACAGTATTGACAGTTTCTTAAGAGACTGGGGGTGACTGTTAGTTTTCTTTGGGGGCACATGTGCTAATCGGAAACATTTTTACTTTCACTTTTATTTAAAGTACTGTTTCTATTTCACTTTTGAGTGCTATATTTTATTCATTATTTGTCTGTTTCCCTGACATCAAATATAATTGTGAATTGAATATATTTAGAATTCTTCTTTTATTAGCTTTTTGGCTAGTGCCTAATTATACATATTAATGGAGTGCCATGTGATATTTTTGAAACACATAGGCACTATATAATGTTTTAAACAGGTTAAATACACCTGTCTCCACAAATGTCATTTATTTATTTATGGTGAAAGGTTTCAGTTCTTTTCATTAAAAATTTTACCTTAAAAATAATACACTGACTAAAGTATGCAAGCCTAGCAATGTGGAGAAGGTACTTGTGGCCCAGATGAGGACTGAGCCTGGCCTTGGTGAAGAAATGACTGCTATGGGCTTCTCAACACATAGCTTCCGGGCATCCGCTGGCATCAAGTAAAAGAAAACTTCCCACAGTGACGTGACAAGTTAGCCGACATCATTGAGGAGATGCCCGCTGTCTTTGGGATGGAAACAAACAAAAAAGCCCACTAATGTCCACTGCTACTTATCATTTCTGGACTCAGCAGTGCATGGAGCCATCTCCTAAGATCAGAAAGTGTACATACATGGTATAAGAGGGAAATACGTCTATTTTTAAGGCAGGCATGAAGATTTTGCCACAGCTCTCATGATTCTGGAGAAAGATGAAATTTGGGGGTGAGCACAACATCTAAATGTCTGTCTTTCTGCTCGTGTTATTCCAATGTGGTTACGACAAAGCACTCAGAGCAACTGGCTTGAGAGCAATGCTGGGTGGAGTCCCAGCTTTAGGGTCCAGTGCACAGTCCTCTGGTCTTGTTTGGGACCTGGAGCAGCACCCTATGCAACTGTGGCTGAGACTGTGTCAGAGGAAGCTGCTTACTTCATGACAACTGGGAAGGGACCAGGGTCCTAGTATCCCTTTCCAGGCACACCACCCACCAGTGATCTAAATTTCTCTGACTATGCGCCAAACATAGTTCCAACACCTACCAGTACTGCTGACAGCCAAGCTTTCTAATACGTGGGCCTAAGATCTTAACAATGAATATTGTGTCTTGGGAAACAATATTTTTCTCTAGTATAGTTTTTTTCCCATAGTAAATACCATATGATTGGGAAACAAAGAAAGACGGGAAATTCTGTGGGAACATATTAAGCTCCTCTTGTATACTGGGTATTCATTCACTTAGATGAATTCATAGTTGTACAACAAATGTTTAAGCAACTATAATATACCATCTCCATAACCAGCACATGGTAAAGATTAAAGCCACAGGCATTGGCTCAGACTTGGATGTGAACACAGTTCTACACATAGCCAGATACGCGACCTTCAACCCCTTGCTCCAGCTTCCGGCAGTAGGCAGTACAATGTACTGCTTTAACACTTTTGTGCATAGCCCCAGAGGGCTTGGTGCTTAAATAAAATGGGTTTGGATTGGAAAGGTTTGTGGCTTCCTGGGGAGTCCTCAAGTCCCCTTGATCTATTAGACCATGTGTCTTGCTGAAGTTACGGCTCTGGCTGGGTCATGCACACCCCCCCCCCACACACACACCTGCCTAGAAATCTTGCTTGGGGTACTTCATTTTCTCAGTCTTCCCACCCGCCTCCATTTTTAATCTTGTCAGCGCCATGAATTAAGAAGGAAACAGATCAGATTTATTCGTTCCAGTCTGCTCCATGATTGTGCCCGGAGGCTTAGAGACACACTGTAAATCACAAAGAATAATAATTATAATAAAGAATCGTTCTCTGTTGAAAGCTGCCTTAGGGGACATCTGTCAACTTGTTGAGGACCTCCAGAGAGCCAGCTTCCTCTTTCTTCATTCCAGAATAAACCACGGGGAAAGGAGACTGCTAAGTGACAGAAAGTTCAGGGCCAGCAGAAGAGAAAATACACTCTAACTCTTCTTGGTTAATCATGCAATTTCTTATCCTTAAAAAAATAGGGTGTATTAGCATATGCTAGCAGAGCAAACCAATGCTATACTCACAACAACCTTACTGAGTAAACTCTTAAAGGAGCCTCGTTTTTGTGCAGGAGGTGGTCAAGGCCTCGGAGCTCATAAGTACCAGTAGAGCGCACATGAGAAGCTGTGTTTAAAGCCAGAGTCACACCAGGCTAGGGTGTTAGAAACTTCTGGTTTCTTAACAGTCTTTTTCTGAGCATTGCTTTTCAATCCCCCAAAGAGGCTTTGGCACAAGGATGTTTTAAACACACTCTGCCCTCTAAACTGGCTTCCTTCTGTAGAAACTGGGGCACGTTTGTTCCTCTCTGGTGCCTGGATTAATCTGGGTCAGTTACAGAACTAAATTCAGGAGTCCCTCCTTGTCAGCTATTTTCTCTTTTCATGGTGTCAGTTACTTGTAGTCAACCATGTTATCGCTGCCCTAATAGTATACAGCATGTATACTATTGAAATAGTTAGTAGAAAAGTTTTAGAAATAAAGTAGTTTGTATGTTGTCAGTAACTTACAGTATATTATTGTTGGGGTAGCTCATGTGTGACTCAGTCTCCATCTGGAGTCAGTTCTGACTTGTAAGTCATTTGAGTTCATGCTTACCTGCTTTGCTTTTTCTAGTAACCTTGAGGGCTGAGAGAGGCTTCTGATTTAGCCCATGGGAAAAAGTATTTTGCCCATGAGAAAAGAACACTCTACCTAGGAGAATGATACCACTGATGCCAAACCTCAGGACCATCCAGACAGAAAGGAAGGCTGCTTCTGAGCAGCAAACGCATGCTGGAGAGGAGGCTGCTCACTCAAGGGCAGGAATGGCCTTGTGGTTAGATACTGACTGATCATCTGTGCTGTGCTTTGTTCTGCTTTTGCATATAAGCAAGTTCTGGGATAAACTCCAGGCTGTTTGGCTGTTTTGACAAACAGACCTCCCGATTCTATCCTGTGTCTTTTGTCTCAGTTTCTTTCATCTGACATTCCCTTGGCTTTAATGACCTCCACTCCAAGAACCCTCGGTGACACTGGGGGAGCAGGCTCCTACATACTGTGATAGCTAGTGTTAATGTCAGTTTGTCACACACGAGAATCACCTAAGTAGGGAGCCTCGACGGAAAGCTGTTCTGATGCCCAGCTCAAGGTGATTGATTGGTGCCACTCCCAGGCAGGTGGTCCTTTCTTGGATAAAATAAAGCAAGATGAGCAAGTCATGGAGAGATGCTACCCAGTAGGTTCCTCCGTGATCTCTGCTTCTGTTCCTGCCAAAATGTCCCCGCTTGCATTCCTTCCCTGACTTCCTTCAATGATGGACCGAGGTGGGAAAGTGTAAATCAAATAAGCTCTTTCCCTCCCAAGCTGCTTTTGGCCATGGTGTTTATCACAGCAACAGGAAGCACACAGGTATAAATAAATAGATTGGATTTGTCTTATTTTGTTGTTTCATATGTTAATCTCTCACTGTGCCTAGTTTTTAAAGTAAGCTTTATCACAGGCATGCACATATTGAGGGAGCAGAGGTTGTGTCCTTTGACATGGGATTGGTCATGTTAATCCCCATACTGGCCTAATAAACATATGTCTATGTGTCTGTCCTTTCTCTGTTTCCTCACTACCCCTAACTAGGTCTCTAGGACCTAAGCCATGTAGGGTATGGCTTACATAGAAAATTCAGACTATGTAAACAGTTTGTTATTATCTAAGGTTCAACCATCCCCTCCACAAGAATAAAGGAGACCTGACCTTGGCCCAAACAAGCTCAGCCCTGTCGGGGAGAAAGAGTGGCAAAGAACGACAGCAAATGCTTTGGGGTCTCAATAATACGGGTGATACATTGAGGGGATGTAGGGGAGACGTGTTCCTAGGGACATTTCCTGGGAGTCTTCCAAACAACATGAAGGCACATAGCCCAGCTTCTGCCCAGCCGAGTGAGCTTGAGCCCAGCCCTAAGCCTCTCTAAACCTCCATGCCTTTAGGTATGAAGTGGATATAAGTCCTTTCTGAGACTCTAATAATAGAATCTGAGAACTCCAAAACCACGCCTAACTCCTCCATTTTCCAAGCGGTTCACCTAACACCAAGCTAATGCTGATCTCATCCCCTGTGATTTGTGCTCATCTTGTTTCTGTCTCTTCTGTCACCATTTTCAAAAAGCTCTTGCCGTGTTTTGCATGAACTTTATGATACCCTCCTAGCTATATTCTGTGTATTCTATGGCCTGTACCTTCCCATCATTTTCTCTAGCCAGGTCATTTTTTTCAAACCTCAAATATGATCATATTTTTTACTACATAAGCATAAGACCCCCTAATGGGTTCTGTCAAGAATTGAGAGTGAGAGGGAGGGAGGGAGAGAGGGAGGGAGAAAGATAGAGAGGGTGGGGTAGGGGAGAGAGAGCATCCTTCTGGATGGTCCCGTCCCCCTTTACCCCATTCTACTGCGCTCCTACTTTTCATCCTTGCTAAAACGCTCCCAGTCTCTTCCATCTGTAGGCTCCCCACGATGTGCTCTGGAACACAACGCTCTTTCTGCCTGAAGAGTTCTTTTCTTCTCACCTTACTCTGGGTGTCCCTTCCTCAGAGAAGCCATTCCTGGAAGCCACCAGATTCATTCACATCCTTCAAGACAGGACTCCTTCCTCAACCATGGACAACGTCTATTTAAATACTCATGTCGTATACACATCATGAGCTTCATAAGGATGCTTCAGTCAGCAAAGAATAGCTTATAAGACAGTGGCCCCATAAGATTATATGGCCTAATGTGCTCTGGTGGTGCACCATCGTCTTGGTTTGTATAAGTAATTGCACTCTACCAAGTTTACATTAAAATCAATCCTCCTAACAATGAACTACTCCTACTGTCGTTAGTCCTTAGCATCACAGGGCTGCGTTAGTGTGACCTGGGAACTCCGGTCGGTTCCCTCCACATCATGGCCTCCCAGATAAATAAAGACCTGTCTACTTGAATTCAGCGCTAGCCACATGAAATGTACCATGGAGATTAACAGTGCAGAGAGAATCAAGGAAGACTAGCTGTATGAAGAAATGGTTGTACACAGTAGGCTTGCAAAAACTGGAAGCCCCGTTTCACCTGCATAGTGCTTCTTAGAGTTGAAAGTTCAGTTTATTTTTTTGCTTTTTGTGTCCGTTTTAATAAAATACAATCAGTCGGGCGCTAACAATGTCAATCCTAAGACATCCCCCTGAACAAGAGATGGTCAGCAGAGGGCCCCACAGGAGTGATAATTGAAGTCGTCAAGTCTGCAAAAGCTGTTGGGAGACCTTAAGTCCTATCTCCAGATCTCCCTGAGCATCCCGGAGAGCAGGCTGCAGAATTCTGTGGCACTTTGGCCTACCACATCCCCACACTGCCTGATCTGGCTTCCAGAAATGCCTTCCTAGACAGGCAAGCACAGCCCCCATGGATTATTTTGATGCAAATCCACCGCTCGCTCCTGGAACCGTCATTTTCAAGCTAGAAGGATTTGTAATCAAGAGCTCACAGTTTGGAAGGATCGTGCAGGAGTTTTAGGGGAGATCCATTTTCTGTGGGGGATGCTCTTTGCTTGCCAGTCAGTAGTTTTATTTCCATTTTAATTTTCAGAGCATCTGCCCCCCAGCAACGGCCTGCGGTTTCGAATTCATGGTTCTGTTGTGTGTTTACCCATGGTGCTTCCTTGTAATTGACAAATTTAAATTCTGGTCATATTTCATTTATTACCCAGACCCAGGGAAAAATCCTGGGCGGAAACCTAATTACAGCGGAAGTGCCACAAGGTAATTGCTGAGAAAGAAGTCGTGCGGTGCAGAGCTAAATATTTCATCTACCCCTAAAATGATTACCCTGACAAGATTCTGAAAAATAATAAAATCTGTTTAATAAAACAGAAGCAAAATACCAGTGTTTTTACACACAAAGTATTAAAACATCCTTCATTTTGGACAGATCCTAAGTCATCTGATTCTTTATTCAAATGATGATCCACAGCTGAGACAGTCCCAAGGTCCCTCCTACACAGACTGTCTGAAGCGTGCGGATCGGGTATAGCTTTAAGAACGACTCTGAGTCTACTTCTATTTGGTGGGATGATGGGATGCCCTCAGTTTGGGGTTGTTGTGTGTGACTGGCTACAGTCATTACTTCTGCCCAGACACCACATTCCATAGAGGTCTCAGAAGATATCCTCATGTAGATTCTACTGCCAAAGTCAGGTCTAACACCCTGCAGAGTGGACAATATTCACTTCAATTTCTCTGACCTCCTAGAGTATTGCCATGGCCAAGGCCTGTCTGCTCATCCATCTGCTAAATAAAGACATTGAGATTTACTGTGTGCCAGGAACTGTGTGCCAGGTAAAGGGCAGAGGATGTCAGCAAGACCGTGCTCTCCCTTAATAGATGGGTTAGGAGGACAGGCTCGAAACCTAACAGCAAACACACAGACACAGAGATGGAATCATTCCCCCAATACTAGCTAGGGTTGCATGGAGGAAGGGGCTTTGGGGGTGGATGGGGGTGATCTAAGAATATGACTGGCGTGTTCCCTAAATAGAGAGACCAATAGAGAGGCTCAGAAGGAGACAACTGTCGCATAATTGTTGGCAGCATGTATCAGGACTGAGAGAGAGAGGGAGAAGGGAGCGTGGAACTCTGCGGATCAAGGCGAGGAGCAACAAGTTTGTGCCAAACGCTAGAGAGAATCGCTGGAGCGCTCAGAGGGGGAGAAGGGCATGATCCCGTCTACACTTTCGACAGCTTATCCCACTGGCCTGTGGAGAGTGGATGGCAGCAGGCAAGAGTAGCTGTGGGATGCCAGTAAGGACACTCTTACAAGGGTCAGGGGTAGGAGAGAAGCTGTCTTACACCAGGGCATGACAGCGGAGAAGGAAGCAGGGGGAGCTTGGTGGACAAAAAAACAGACATCTAAAAGCAGGCACTTTATAAACCGTATCTTAGACACTAGCTCTAGACTTTCCATTATGATGGTCAGTAAAATGAGACTGCAGCAGCAAAAAGGTCGGGAAACAGAGGGAATGAGCTAAACTGGAAAGATCTTGAGAGCGCGCTCTCATTTCTTCTTCTTCCCACATCAGCGTTCAAAGCAGACAGCACGCGTCCGTTTCCATCTGAGCTGGGGTAGGCGTTCTACCCAAACACTTCCCTACTTACGTGGATCTTACTTAGATATGGCATTATATAAATACCTAAAGAGAAAGTGTTCTTGAATGTAGTAAGGTAGGTCGTGGACTTACTTTTGTTGTCTTGCAGAAGATACCAATGAAGCTGCAAGCCAGCGTTCCTTCAGGTATAGTAGGCACACAGACCACCTAGGTGACAGCAGAGATGGGAGGTGGTAAGGTAGAAGGGGATTGGACTTGGAGATTCGGAGGACCCCTCCTTATATTTGTCAAGTCAGTCTTTTGCGGAGGTCCCCGAATCTGACTTTTTACACACCCATTGAGTAGCTGTGATACAGCATAGGCTGAGGAACTCCGCTTAGATGTGGCTGATTTACCACATAGAGCAATAATCAGAAGAAGAATTTAAAATATAGAGAAGTCATTATGGGATAAATTACAACCAAATAAATACAAAGGAATGGGCCTTAAATCCTGTAATGATGTGTTAGTCGTCCTTGCCCATGCGCTCCTGGATGTTCTTCCAAATGTGCTCTTAGACACATATGCGTTTTTTCATAACAAAAGATGAGCACACTTACATTCTGCTGTAATCGACTTCATTCACCTAATAAATCCTTTCATAAAGATGCTCATTCCTCACTCCACGGACAGCTGATGAGAACGCAAGGGGTGTGGGGGGGGAGCACAATGCCCAGAGGGGGGTGACATTAGATCAGGATCTATGCCTTTAATAAACAGAGGAAGTATTGTTATGGGATGGATGGCTGACATAATAGAATTAGAAACATATTTTATTTTGGTACAGAGACAGGTATCCTCTGATTGGTGGATTTCTGAAAACAAACACAACTTGTGTCATGAATGTACCTTGCTAGATAAAAGGGTATCTAAGAAGCCAAACCCAAAGGATTTTCGAACAAAAAGACGTGGCAAGCAACTGTTAAAAAACAGTGCCTTGTTGAATGGCACCAGCTCTCTCAGACAGCTAGCCCCTTGCTTGCTTCAAAAGGAAACTGGAGGACGAGGAAAGCCAAACTCTGACACAGTAAGTGCATCCGTGCTAACGTTCAGAACACCGCGTTGGAAGGCTTCAGCCTTCTCTTGGCTTCTGCGCCCGTCGACTCTACGAGGCTTTCCACTGCTGTGTTCACAGCTGCAGTGTTCGGGACAGAGACTTGCCAGTTTTAGCAAACGGAAGTGCGGGAGCCCCTGTTAAATTTGAATCTCAGATAAATCACAAATCTTCTGTATAAGTGTGTCATACAAGAGACTCGGGGACTTTCATACTAAAAAATCTTTTATTGTTCCTGTAAAATTCCAGTTTAGCTGAATAACCTGTATTTTATCCGGCAGCCTTCTCTGGGAAGCTCCCAGTCTCAGAGGGAGAGGGGTGTTGGAAATACAAGGCAACTGCTTACTTGGAGGGAAGGGAGGAGCAATGTAGAGTCTCATTACTAACATCAGTTTGCATTTCAGGAGTTATTTCCCTGGGAGAAAACTAAGTGGCTGCCTGATGCCAGCTCCTGGATGATGGCAGTGGGCAGTGAGTGAGGCCTTCATTTTTTATCACAGCAGCCAAGGTGCTCCAATTGTTCCTGCACCCACTGTATAGTTGGCCATGGGCAAGCCCTGGTCATCTGGACAGAGAGGGAATTTTCCTGATCTTTCTGGCTCTAGTCAAGCCTTTTGGATAAGGACGCTAGTGCAGGTTCAGGGCTGCTCCCTCCCGAATGCATGTTCACAGGCATGGTACATAGCCATGTTCAGAAGAGAGTTAGGAATCCCAAGAGCATTGGTCCTTAGACACAGTGACTAGCATTTTTAATTGACAATGAGCAGACAAAGGAGAGAAACAGAAGCCCCGTGCCCCAGCAAAAGTAAGGTAATTTGCCCAATTTGTTCTCCTGGAAACTAAGGCTTTATGTCAGGATTTTGCAGTAAAACTAACCGAGGGACTCACACTCAGCTCCATAAAAGGTTTAATTGCCTTGTTCTGCAAACATTTTCCCTTTATGGGGAATTCACCAGCTTTTTAATCTCCTTTATTTGATTAACATTAGAATCAACAATTGCAACCTATGCTGGTTTCTGGTAAAGTACCGCTACCAAATTAATAAAGACAATAGGTTTGTTTTGCTTTGTTTTCTCAACTATAAGAACCCCAGGCTGTAAGGAGCTGATCATGCTTTTATGGTTTTATTTCCTTAGGGAGAAAAATTCCACAAAGACAGATTATATAGCTGTGTAGCTATTTAAGGAAGGAATCTGCAATCAGTTGTCATTGTCACCTAAGGCAGTGGCTTGCCATAGCTGCCCCTTCAGAGTTTCTCGTCCGTCTATCCTCCTATGATGATTATTTAAAGGAAATACGAAGTCAGTTCTTTGTGAGTAACAGATTATGGGTCACTGCCAATGCCAGTCATGGCAATCCCCTATAGTAGGAGGGGTTCAGAGCGGGTGTGTAGGCAGGCCGCTTACAGAGGTTACCGAAGTTTCTGTTAGTCCGGCAAGAGGTATTTTAAGCACAGGAAGTGAGACAATGGCAGTTACTGAAAACGCTAGACAGATTCTGAAATAGGTTCAGTGTGCTCAGAGCCCCACACCTACACAGTCTCAACCCTCATCCCCACTTGACTTTCAGGGTTCTCCAACTGCAATGCTATCTCAGCACACCTACCTAACAAATAGTTCTTCTTAAGTATCCCCTCCCCCTTTTCTCCTGCTGTTATCTGCAGGGATTTTCCAACATACCTGAAGGGGAGGAGGAGGGCGCAGGTGGTAAGCTCTTCTCCTAAGTCAATTTTATTCTGTAACTGTTTTCTTCCTAAGAAGAAAAACTGTTTCTTGCTAAGTTAGCCTTGCTTTTTGGAACACACTGGTGCTAGTTCTATTTATTTTATTATTGTTGATGTCCTTGATTCAGAAAACAAATGTCACTCACTCTGTGCTGGCCACCATACATTTGTGTGCCTGTGTGTTCGTTATTATGTGTGTATTTATGTTCAGTGGTCAATTGAAATTAAAAGTTTTGGGAGGCAGGCTGGGCTCATTTACCATCACAAGATGGTCTATCCATGTGCCAGGCAGTCCTGACACGACACCACTGATAGAATATCTCGGACAACAGAAACAGCCACTTGTAGTTCCGGAGGGTGGAGGTCAAGGCCAGAGGGATGCTGTCACCTTTGGAGACTTTTTGGCTTGCAGAGAGCCTCCTTCCTTCTGTCTCTTCACAGGATCTTTACACTATGTGTGATCATTCCTGGTTCTTTCTGCCTGTTAGAGTCCCTCTCCCTATAAGGTATTATTACAAAGTGATGCTGTCCAATCTTAAGCCCTCTCTGCTTTAAGTCACAATGACATCTTTAAATGCACCCAAGTAGGCTCACATTCTGAAGGGCTAGGGGCTAGCATTCCAACACAAGAATTTGATAGGGACAAAAATCCAGCCCAGCAGGTGTAATCTGGCCGAGGAAGCAGCCATCATCGTGCAGAGAAAATAACAGAAGAACCAAGTCACAGACACGGGATGAATTCTGTGGTTCTGCCATTTCCTGGCTGTGGACCCTTGAGCAGGGCAGGAGTTAAGCTGTGTGAGAATACTCTGCTTTTTCTATATAGCTGGGATAATAGCTGCTTCAGAGCTATCAGGGTCAAGCTCCTAACATAACACATGGCACACAGAGCTCAGAGAACACCCGTTGTCAATTCTTTAGTGTCTACTTATATTCTCATAACTCAGATTACCAAACAGAGATAAGACATCAAGCAGTTACATTAAACATATTAAGGGAGTACCAAACAGAAGTATTGCATTAAAAATATTAAGCAAGAGGAATATTGGCACAGGATACCATAGCACTGTGGAGGGCTGATTCGGGAAGTCTATTTCTAGGAATTTGAAATTTTATTTCTAGCTCGTTGAGGATTAGGAAGCTTTAGAAAAAGAAGGATTGTCAGAGAGCATCGAATCTGGGATCCCCCAATGCATGAAGAAATCCCTCCAGTAATATGAAGGATGCTTATTCGGGCACATGGGCATCAAACAGCATAGACTCACAGTGAGTTACTCCTCTTCCAGTTCTTTCACTCTTTCTGATATCATTCAGAAATAAGAAACCATTTAAACAAAGATCAGACTCTGAAGACACAGCATCCAGAGGCAAGCTCACAAAATGTAAAATATTGCCTTATTTTCATTCTCTTTGTCTTAGCCTGTTACCTTCTGGTCACATTTTATTTAACTTATACTGGTGATGTATAATTTTTTAAAGTAAATTTAAAGGGAGGGAAGTTTAAGATGAGATAGTAATAATAATTTAGGTGCCACAATAATATTATCTGCAATAGGCTGTTATATGTTAACCCAACCACGAGTGAAATTTACCCTGTGCCTCTCACAAGGAAACCCAACAAGGAAAGGAAGGCTCAGAAGAAAAAGGTAAGTTTTCTAGGACCACACAGCTAGCTACCATCGGGACTGAAGCTCAGTTCTCCTACGCTTTCCTCATCTACTGAACTCGGCGTCAGACAAATTCTACATGGTTAAACGGAAGGTAGGCTAAATTCAAAATGACCAACAGACTGTGCTGTGGCTTGTCAGGAAGGCACTGATTCAGTAAAGCTTGCCTGTACCGTGTGAGAGGCCTGGAGGAAACAGAACGCTCTAGCACCTGGTGCTGGAGACCTAAGATCTCAGCAGGTCTAGAGTAATAGCCCAGAGCACCAGGTCAAATGCCTGGGCCAGAGCCTGAGTGTGTCATGGCAGGGATTCCTCTTGGAAGCAAGCAAAGATGGCTTGAATCCCAGCTTCTCCACTTGGCAAGAAACCGCTGTATCTGTCGGCTCATCTGTAGCCTACGCATTTGAAAAATTTATAAGACCGACACCAGCAAGCTGGACGATAATAGCAAATGCCTTCAATCCCAGCGGAGACAAGAGAATCTCTGTGAGTTCCAGGCCAGACTGGACAACCAGGGCTACACAGAGAAACAATTTTTTGAAAGAAAAAAAGAAAGACAGAAAGAAAAAAGCAAACCATTATGGACAGGACAGTTATCAACCACCAAACACCTCTGATAAATTATCTCAGCCCTCAGAATATCATTCCAGTATATTTTTTTTATTGTTGCATAAGATGGAGGAGGGGTTTGGTCTCAGGGGGTTGCAGGGTTTATCTGTATCTATTCAACTGAAGGAGTGGTAAATTCGGCTTCAAACCACAAGAATCAACCTAGAATCTGCCACTAGCTCCAGCACTGCACTGTGGGAAGAGAAATACAGGTAAACCGCACCTAGGAAGCAGAAAATGACAAGGCCTTGTTGGCACTCTCAGGCGTCACTTGCAGTCTAGAATTCAGAATCTGCCCTTGAGTTGCTTATTTAAGACTACAATTCCCAGAATGCCACAGGTGAAAACACTACCCAATCAGAATGCTGCAGGCAGAGACGCTGGCCAATCATGCAGGCGGAGACTCTGGCCAATCAGGAAGCCTAGCTTGGTTTCCCTGCCATCTTTCCACACCTAGCGTCAAGTTGGCTGACTGTTGAGGAGCCGTGCGTACAAGGTCCCCTGACGGAGGCTACGCTTTTCTTTGTGGTGAGCAGTTGGGAAGGTGAGTTATTTGAAACCATTCGGTCACCAGGCCAATTTCCAGGCTGAGGGGTGGCAGGAGAACAGGTACCCGCAGGGTGGGTGAGGGCTGTGGAAACTTCCAGGCTGCCTTAGGCCTGTCAGCAGCCGCTGGGCAGGGCATGGGTAGCGGGAACTCGGTGACCCCCAGAGAGCAGAGGCCCTCAGGGGGTGTTAGTGGGGTCCAGGAAGAAGACCTCTGAACAGACTCTGACCCCGAAACCCTCTATCGGGGTTGAGGACTCGGGCTGGGCCCAGGGCAGGGGGAAGGGCGTTAGTGACATCATGCCCGCCTGTGCGCCATATTGGCTCTGACACCATCTAGTCCTTGGGCCTGGATCTTCTGTGTCCAGTTAGACGTCATTTAAATAACGGTTAAGCTGAGCCGACGCCAGCCCTCTAGGATTTGGCACCCTAAGCCCTCTGACGCTCACTCCCCTACCCACTGTGTGGGGCTCAGGACATTCCTGTTAGTTTCATTTTTTTATTTTATCAGTATTAAGTTTTATACTTATTTACAGCCATGTTTCTCCCCCCTCCCCCAAACCCGAGTCCTGGGTTTGGCATGTCCAAGTGAGGTTATTATTGGCATTCTTGTGTTACTATTCAGGGACGTAGAGGTAGATGCAAAGTGCGTTTTATTCATTAATGTCCGGAAAAGAAAAAAAGTTTTGCAGCTCTTGTAAAGGGAGTGTGAGGGAATTCAAGAAAGTACAAAGACAAGGTCCAACTTGGTGGTTTGATTTCATTATCCTGCTTCAACAGTCCTGACTGACGTGTAACTTCCCAGCGTTTAGATGGCAAGAGCGGCCTGGGCTAATTAATTGTAGTTTATTTTTCAAGTCATTTTGTGGGGTTTGACTAAAAGGTTAGTATCTAGTGAGCCATCTCTCTGCAGACAGCCTCAGTTAGATATATTTACTGTGCTTTATATAGCACAATGTGGTGGTTTATACATTTTTAGATATACCCTTGTCGACAAATTCTATGTAATCACATCAACTTTTCGTTTTAAAGAAATTGCAAGTGGGCACTGTCATTCAAGAGTCAAGACACTGGCTAACATGAAATTAGGAAAGGTCCCGCACGATTGCTGAGGTAGTTTGTAAACACTGAGGATTTCTGTAGAGGGGACTTTGTTTCCATTGTAAGGGCCCCATCTTGTGGATGTGGTTTGATAAAGAAGGAACTTCACCCCAAGAATTCCAGATGCAGTTGTTTCCAGATACAATTCCACTTGAAACCTGGAAAAACAAAACCAGTTGATGCTTCCCTAGGTTGTAACTGCCCTAACCATTTAGGAAAGACAATGATTTTAGTTTAAATTTTTCTTTTTAAGTTACATTATTTTTTAAAATACACATGACTATTTTTAAAAATAACTTTTTAAAATTTATTTTCAACTGTGTGTGTTTGTGCCGTTTGTGCATGGGTATCTGAAAAGGCCAGAAGAGGCCACTGGGTCCCCTGCAGCTGTGGGAGTCTGATGCCCAGTGGGAGTGTTGGGAACTGGTTTTAGATTTCGTGGGAACAGCCTCCCACGAAAATAGCTCTGCTCTGTACACCACTCTGGTTTCTCTTTTATAATCAGATGTTGAAGAATAATCATCATGACCACAAGCAAAGAGTGGAAGCCATGATTAAGAACATTAATACAATTTCTTTGGAGATGAAGAAGATGAAAGGTAAGGACAGACTTGGTCAATATGTTTGCACGCCACTGCTATGCAAGACGCGGTAGAGCTAATTTGTGCTTCAGCTAGGGCAGTTTCTCTGCTGATTATAATTGTCCTGATAAGAAGTGTTTACAGTATAATCTCAACTATGTGTTTGAAGGTGCTAGGCCTGAATCCCTATTCTGACACCATTAAGTTATCTACCTGTCTAAATTTCCCTTCCTTCAACATAGTTACACGACTACCATGTTCCACAAAATTCAGTGTCTTTATCCATGAATCATTCATTACTAAGCCCCTGAGGTTTTGCCAGATTAAGAATTAAAAGTTTGAATCTATAAGTGAAATGATTGTCATTTTAAATATATTCTTAGTGTAATAATAGATCTTAAAGGTCGTGATGTGTTCTCCTGTTTTACTCCTAGCCATGTGAACTTTCTCTAGTTGAATATTTTTAGGGATAAGCTCACCCCACAGCATGCTGGGGAACTCTCTCATCAGTTAACCTATTTCATTTTCGATAGTTCCTCAGGGATTAGCTGGGATCTGTACCCCGACTCTCTTCATCTATAGGTCCCATTCCTATCCCTGGAACCTATTTTGAGTGTAAAGTTATTCTTACAACCCTGTAGATGTTTTCTGTGTCACTTTTGGGACCTGCAGCTGCAAGTAACAGATACCACCTATGTGATGCACGCCAGGAGAGAGGCAGTCCAAAGTGAGGGCAGCCCTGGAATAATTCACTGGGGCCAGGGTTTTCCATCTTGTGCTGTATACTGTATACTGTCCATGTATTCTGCTGCTCATCATTACTCCTGAGGTGGCCACACACAGACACTATTTCTGCCTATGCTATCTTTTTATAAGCCTTTATACTGACAGCTCCAGCAATTCTCCATTCCTTATAAAAACATGAGGGCCATGTAGCAATGATAGAAGGCTTGCCCAGCACGCACAGGACCCCAAGTTCAACCTCCATTACTGCAAAATAAATATATTGGGAGAGAGGAGACTTGTAATAAGGCAATGGCCAAGTTCTAAATAGGGAGAAAAGCAATTTACTAACTAGAGGACATTTGCGGTATCATGTTCCTGATTAAAAACAAAACAAGTATAGTTAGGAGCAAGCTTGCCCCTTCCTCCAGAGTGGGATGATGTAACTACAAAATCCATCTGTGAAGAGGACCTATATAAGTAAAATTGCAGGTTAAATAGTGAGTTAATAAAAGCTTTCCTCTTCAGGTATATTTGAAGGGGTGGGGAGTCAGTAAAAGAATGTCTTTAGTCAGGAGCAAATGGCAGAAATAGAAAGGAAAAAATGTCTTTTGAGATACAGAGAAATACTAGCATACTCACAACCACCCTGTCTTAGTCTGCTTTCTGTTTCCATGATTAAATATCATGACCAAAACAACTTGGAGAGGAAAGGGTTTATCCCACCTGCAGTTTACATCATGAAGGGAAGTCAAGACAGGAACCCAAGCAGAAAGCACAGAGAGATGTGGCTCACTGACTTGCCCGGTTTGCATTCTTATACACTTAGGCACAGGAATGGCACTGCTCACATCTACATCACTCACCAATCAAGAAAATGCCCCCACAGGCACTTGTCTGTGCCAGTCTAATGTAGGCAATTCCTCAGTTGAAATCCCCTCTTCCTAGTTATGGGTTTGTGCCAAGTTAATAAAGATTAATCAGCACACCACCAAAGGAGGGCAAACCACCACACACACATAAAACCTAAGAAAATGACAGGGAAAGTTGAAACAAGAAGCCTGTCTTTGTAATATCTTAGTGGTGGCTCCTATTCTGTGTACTGTGTGCTCATGTAAGTTAGCTAAGTTTAAGATAAATTTATACAGTATTGCAGTGTAGGAAGATAGCTGGTGGATGGGCGGAGGGCCTTTCTACCCATGGTTTTCTATCAAAATGGGTCACACCTTAGTAGTAGCTTGAACAGGAACTATTTGAAAATGTCATTAGAAATTAGGAAATAGCTCTTTAAAGCAGTACTGGTTGTCATGACACTGGTGCCACCATGTCTTCTCCTTACACAGAACTCTCCCATATCCTGCTGTGTGACCTCAATCTCCATTTTGGTCAGCCCCAGAAGACTGAGGACCCCAAGGAAGCAGAAACAAGCCACTCACTTGAAGAGACTGAGATACCAGATGTAGCCCTTGCTTCTATCAGTTTATCTGGATGATTTTTTTCTATTTGTTTTAAATTTCTGGTTTTGTTGACTTAAAAATCTAGAATAACTAAGTTTATTAGTGTAATTTAAAACAGTATAAAATTATAAATAAGCCTATCATCTTGAAAACTGATCTTTTTTGTTTTTGTTTTATTTTAATGTCTCAAAGGGAAACTTCTTACACTAATGCTTGAAGTCTGATACTGGAAACTGAGCTGTCTGTGTTTGATGTGCTGGCCTTGTTCTCTGGTGTGGACAGGCTTCTTCCATGTGCTGGGTAGAAGATGGTAGTAGTGCAGCAGCAGACAACTTTGCCTTTGCGGGGCGTGGCTAAAAAAGAACTGATTTTCTTTCCAGAGAGGGACCCTGAATGGCCTAACTTTCGTTAAGATGTGAATCCATGAGCAGAGAGCTGAGCAGTGGTGATAGATCCAGCTGGGATCATAAGGCCCATGGCTCAGATAGGCAAGGCTGGCAGAAGAATAGAATTGAAAGAACCCAAAGAAAGCATGTGCTCATCCTGAAAACATGAGAATCCCATGATTGCAATCATAGGAGTGGAAGCGAACACCTTATCCACGGGTTCATTTTTGCCCCTTTACCCTAAGAAATTCAAATACATTTTCTCTCATGTCATCCACTGCTACTTTCCTTGTTTCTGTGAGCAAACACCTGTAAAGAAGCAGCTTAAAGGAAGAAGGTTGGTTTGGGCTTATCCTTTGCGAGAATATGGTTGATGATGGCAGGGAGAGGAAGTGGTGGGCTGTGAGGCAACTGGTTACATTGCATCCGCCATTATGAAGCACAAAGAGATGGATAGTTTGCTCTGGGCACTCAGCCCACATTTAGGGTCTTCCCTCAGTTGAACCTCTCCGGAAGCATCTTTACAGACACAGCCTTACCTGATTCTAAAATTCGGTTAAGTTGACAAACTTAACCATCGGAGCTACCAGTAGATGCTTTGAGATCTACCATGTCCTTCAACTTCATCACCTTCAGATATAAAAATACCTGCAGGGTCCTGCTGCTCTCTCCCCAGGACCTAGCTCAGTACTTTACACAGTATAGATGTTATAAGTCCCTGTTAGGCATCCTACTGAGGAAATTAACACAGCTTTTTCAGCTTTAGCGTCTCCAAGTTCTGGGTCCTAAATTGAGAGCTCTGGGTTTGTAAGGATGAGGTTTTGTAGAACATTATTGTCATTTGTTAAGCATCTCCACATTCTACCTACTCATCTTAGTGTGTCCGCAGTATTAGCCTGGTGACTTTTAAGGTCCTTTCTAAAAAAAAAAAATAACTTTTTTGTTTTTAACTCATAAAAATAAAAGTATATAGTATTCTTTTCTACCTGAAAATTTTTGTAGATCAGAGAAATCAAAACATTCTCAATAAAAGTCACAAAGTGATGCTGAGAGTCCCAAAGGAATGAGATTGGAAGAACAAGGCATGCCAGTGTTTGGTGAATACTAGGTTATGGCTTGCTAAACATGAACAACACTGCAAATTCTCATCATACACTGATGTCTTGATAAAACTTATAGTGACAAGGGGAAACACTATGAACTGAAAATTCATTTACTGACAATACCTATTGAACATCAGAGCTCAGCCTAGCCTGTTAAACATGCTCAGATCATGTACGTTAGCCTTCAGCTGGGCAAAGTCACCTAACACAAACTCTAATTTGTCTTAAAATACTGAATATATGTTTTTAATTTATTGAATTTTCACAAGCTCCCCACCACCAAAAGAGGGAAAAAAAAAACCTGCTTGCAACATATAATACTGTAAAATACTGTTGGTTATCCTGATGGTCACATGACTAACTAAGACTTTCATATCACCTGTTGCTAGCCTAGGGCAACCAAAATTCACATTGACACACAGTTTGTCTTAGCAGGCATCACTCCCACACCATCATACAGTCGCAAATGGTAAGGCAACAGAAACCAGAAACCCAACCGTATGTCTCAGTAAGTCTGGTTTATAAACTGAAGGAAAGTTGAGATGCTTTGAAAGGTTTATAATCCAATCTGAGAAGGATGAGACAGGAGTCACAGCACACTTCTTGTTTTGAGGGCAGAAAAGCACAGCTGAGGTGTGGATAGGGAATCTTCAAAGGCCCCTGTGTTAGAGGCTTGATCCACACACCAGGGCAACAGTGGGTAGTGATAGGACTGAGCGCAGGAGGACAAGCCCAGTGGGATGGTATGAGGTCAGTATGTGCATTCCTTGAGGGAAATTACCGGGTCTTCCTTTCCTTTTGCCTCCCAGGCACCATGAGATGCACAGATGTCTTCCATACATTCTCACTTGAGTGTCCTGTATGCACCACAGGCCCACAGACCATACTGCAAATGACAAGCTTTCTAAATGAAAGCCAACTAATAAAAGAAGTATCTAGTAGGGAGGTGGGCTGGAGTGTGTGTGTGCACCATCTTCCCAGGAGATCTTCAGTACTAGAAAATTCTTTTAAAGATGGGCATGGAGGGGATACACTGTGGATATAGATATGGGGGATTAAAGAAGAATCATAAAACCCATTGTATTTGACAGCAAAATTGCATCACTGATTCTAAAACTGTTTCCTTCTTAGAGGATTTGTAGTTTACATTTACTTTAAAACCAAAATATAACAGCGTGGACTAAACAATAAAGTTGTTTTAAGAATCTAAAAGAGTAAAGCAAAAGATAACTTTAATCCCAGGAGGTTATCCCAACATGCATTTATCTCAAATATGAAAAATACATAAAAATACTCCCTGCAAAACCAAATAAGAAAGGATGGAGTTGTGTTTTTGAAGCCTCTTAAGTTATTGCTGCTCCAAAAATTAAATTTTAATTATTTTAAGTTGTGTAAAAAACAAATTGCCTCAGAACGATAAAGTTTCTATTATAAAATGTGTGATATCTAAAATGATCCATTTCAGTACTTCTTAAACTTTCCCCACATTATTTCTGTAGTATGGAAAGTACAGTATTTGGGATGGATTGTTGAGAATCTCAGGTCTTGAGATGAAGTGTGCAAACCCACTCTTGGCCTTCATATGTGGACCTGATTACTTCTACACTTCGCAGACATGGAAGAAAATAAATAAATTATGGGATATTCCGCAACCTTCAAACGCTTTTTAAAGGAAGGGCAAAACACTGTGCCCACACTGAGAGACTTGCTTTGGTCCTAAGTGTTCAACCATTTCCTAAGGTCGCTTGATCTTCCCTCATTGAGGACGGAGTCACAAAGGCTGACCTGCTGGGCTGACTTGTTATGGATACCCTGCAGCGTACGTCAGTGTGCACTGGTATCTGGAGCCTCTGTTTTTCCCATCAATGAGCAACAGTGGCATTTTCCTGAAGTAGTCAATAATATCTGATACAGAGAGAAAGTCCTGGAAAAGTCAAATGGGAAAATGAGTTAACATCAGAATGGACAGTACCCATTTCATAACTGTCGTTTTCTTTGTTTTTCGAGTCAGAGTTTGGAAAATTTGTGGGAAAAATAAAATTTGACAAGTATTTTAGAGATTTCTTTATTGATAGTCAACAAATTTTAAGTAAGAGATAGCAACGTTAGGTTGGATCAGCAAGATGCCTGAGTGGTTAGAGGCCTAAGGAACTGCGGTCAATCCCCAGGACCCACACAGAGGGAAGAGAGAACTTAAGCCTACAATTTGTCCTCTGGACTCCACACATGTGCCATGACACACACAAAAATAGACGTTTGGTTGTTTTGTTTTTTAAGGAAACCTTTAACTTATGCAATGGCAAATTTACCCTAAATATTTCCGTCATGATGATATCCATGGCTTGGTATTGGTCTCTGATTTTCATTTCTCCTTGGGTTTCTGCATCCCCACATTGCCACAACCCAAACTTTTAGGAGGTGTAAAGAACTAGGAGGTCAGATGGGGGTCATTTCTAGAAGTGAAGCTTTAGCATGGTGTGACCATTTCTCCCCTCTCTCGTCCACACTCCCATATGAGGGATCAATAACCGTAACCTGGACCACCCAGTGCAGACAGTCTAGACCCACCCAGCCCTCTAGATGCGACCAGAGTCCAAGCTGTACCTAAACTGGATTGTATAGTTGTTCCTCCCTCTGAGGAACCGTGTTTTCACATCAGAGAAATCTTGGGAGGTGACACTCTGCCTCTGGGAAGAGTATGTAGTTCCATCAACAAAGAACAAGTGACCCAAATGTTTGACCAAAATTGTGTTCTTTCTGCTTAGCACTGTCACTGTTTGAAAGTAGTTAAAATTATTAGTGAATTGTTATAATTCTGTTAATGTCTTGATCAGATGGTTTTCTTTGTGTAACATAAAAAAGCAAGTCTTAGGATGTTACATTTGTTGATTTCTTCCTCAAAAGCAACCTAATGATTATTCTCATGCCAAATTATCCTGGTCAAACAGGATAATTTCTTTGGTAATATGGCCATCTTCACAGAGCCAAATGTCTCAGTTTAGCAAGAAATGCCCCAAGTATCGCAATAATTACTGTAGCATAATTCTAGGGTTCTCTGCTTTCTTATATGGGATTTCAAATTAAAATTTTTATTATTACTCTGTATATGTGTATACATGCTTGTCTGTATGTATACCATGTGCATGTAGGTGCCCATGAAGGCCAGAAGAGGGCATGAGAGTCCCTGGAACTGGAGTTGCAGGAGGTTGTGAATCACCCAATGTGGATCCTGGGAATAGAGTCCCAGTCCTCTGAAAGAGTAGCAAGTACTCAATTTCTGAGTCATCTCTCCAGCCCCTTTGAGGGTATTTTAAATAATGTTTTATAGGTATAAGCATAATCTTACATTGAAATTACGTCAAAAAGAAGTCAAAATAGATGATACTGCTGTTGACACTTTCTAAATGTATTTTTTAATTTTTTTTTTTAATTTCAAAAGTTACACTACAGGACCAGTGATAGAGCTTGGTGTTAGCACCTGACTGGTGTGCATAAGATCCCAGGTTTAGTCCCAAGCATCACAAGCAGGTTAAACCTATGATGTTGGACTATTTAAAATAAAAATACAAGAAAGACCCCTCTAGTGGAATAAGTCACTTGTAGTGTTTGTCTTCTCTCCTTCAGTAAGTGGGTGGCTTTACTAAAGTTCTTTAACAGCATCACTGATATACAACACATGATTTAATTGAATAGCTGCTATACAGCATGTCATTTAATTGCATAGTTGCCATATAGCATGTGATTTCACTGCATGGTTGCTATATAGAATGTGATTTCACTGCATGGTTGCTATATAGAATGTGATTCACTGCATGGTTGCTATACAGCATGTGATTTCACTGCATGGTTGCTATATAGCATG
>NC_022014.1:55586394-55595749 GCF_000317375.1 Microtus ochrogaster | reverse complement strand
TATAGCATGTGATTTAGCTGCATGGTTGCTATATAGCATGTGATTTAGCTGTATGGTTGCTTTTCAGCATGTGATTTCACTGCATGGTTGCTATACAGCATGGGGTTGGGGGAAAGAGTGAAGCATGGAGCCCTTACCTCTTTTCCTCGGAGTCCAGTCCCCAGCAAGTACACTTGACTTTCCTCCTGGTAACGGATCTGAATGTTGTAAACTTTGTCTTTGTACAATACCATGAGGACATATGGATTGTTTACTGTCTTCTTAGAACTATCTCTTACCAGAAAAGTACCATCCTAGAAGAATAGATGCTTGTTGTTAATGTTGTTAAAGAATAGTCCTTTTGTTGCCTGGAAGAGGCAAGCCTCTAGGGGCCCGCAAAGCTGGCACCTGTCAATTGACATTGAGTTCTTCTCACAGCTGGATCCCAGGTCACCTGGATCTTTTTTGATTATTATGAGAGACAGCTGAACTTGTACCTGAAGTTTCCAAGTTAATATCTTTGAAGCTTTTTGTTGTTGTTTTGGTTCTTCCAGATAGGGTTTTTCTGTGTAGCCCTGGCTGTCCTAAAACTCACTCTGCAGGCCAGGTTGGCATTGAACTCATAGAGATCCACCTGCCTCTGCCTCCTGAGCGCTGGGATTAAAAGTGTGCACCACCACCGCCCAGATTTTGAAGATTCTTGGTATAATTTTTTTTCAGCAATGGAAACAGTCAGCAGGTGAGTGAAGAACCATAAGAAATAAGGTGGCTCACTTACTGTATACTGCTCACTTCAGTTAACTCTCTAAACTGCCTTTCCACGTTCCCACTCAGAACACAGTTTGCCTGTGAAATGCATCCCCCCTTACCCCACACACTGTATTTACCTCTTACCCATTTCACACCTGAACACAGGTGAATGTGGACTTTCTATGTTCTTTTACCCTTTCCCCAACACTTTGTAAAATGTGATTTGTTCTGTAATTTTCATACAAGAATTACTGCAATGTAATAAAGCATGACAAAGATCTAATATTGAAATGAGCTAATTAGTAAGAGCAATGTAAATCACTCCCTCTTCTATGTACTTAATTAGAGTTGGTTTTAAAGAGCCATCAGTATGCAATAATGAAGCCTTTGTTTCTTTTGTTCATAGTTAATTGAACCAGTCAAAACATAACTGGTAAAAAAAACTTCCCTCTGGACCAGTGAGTCACAGATTTGGCTTGAAATTCAGTAACTTGGGGAGTCTGAAGACTCCCTCAGCCCATCTGTACTCCCACTATCTCCCCAAAATTCAGAAACCCAGATTTTAAAAAAACCACTTCCCCAGATGAGCAAATCTGCTGCTGAGACTGAAGATGGTTGCTGTAGCCTTAACAGTGTGAAAGATGAAGGGCTGTTGTTCTCCCATCTCTGACCAGGAGACTCAGGGTTAAGGGTCAGCACTGGACATGAGCAAAACTTTATAACATTAAGACTACCTAGAAATTTCTAGGAGACTTTGCAGATAAGCCTTCAACTTAGATAGGCCTTTCTCATGAATTTGAATGGTAACTCAGTGTTAAGAAGATGAAATAACAAGATGTCTGAAATGCTGCACGATTCTTTGGTCCAAAAAGAGACACATTCATTAATGAAACTGCTTAATATTTGCCAACCCATGTTTAGTAATGGCTTGGAGGAAGCAGTCTACGGATGCTAGCAGGGAGGATGGCAGCACTAATGGCTCTTAAAGGAACAGCAGCAGGAGCAGCAGCCAGCTCATACTTGAGTCCCAAAGCATATCAATGCCCTTTCTCTTCCTCCACTAATATTTATAAGTGCATAAATATAAACTGTAGAGTGATACCTGGTTTATCTTCCTGAGAGCAGATTCTGCCTCTGCCCGGGTAATATAAGAGACATACCACTCTTCATCTAATGGAGTCTGCAAATAAGAAATTTAAAAGCACTGTAAGTTCTGTAGTTACATAAGCAAAGTGAAAAGAAACGAAAAGGGAAAAAGCTAATATTTCCCATAAATCACCACCTCAGTTCTCTGGGTTTTGAAACATTTGTTTTCTTGACTTGAATCACTTAGATGGGACTACATGGAAGACATTTTGTGCAATTTGCTTCTTTATCTTGCCACTGGCTGCAAAAGCAGCTATGTAGGAGCCTCCCTTATATAATGGAACCTTTCATCTGGAAAGACAAAGATAGACGAACTTCTCCAGCTTATTATATAGTAGTAACATACATAATGAAAAATCTCTCTTAATGGAGCAACTAAGAGACTTAGTCATTCGAGGCTATAAACCAAGATACATGAAAAAATAGGATTGTTTTTCTCATTTATTAATGCCCCTCAAAGACTGTGAGAGAACACTAAAGAAAACATTTCTTTTCATCTGCATCTTCCCCTTAGTTTTTGGTTTATTGTGTGTGGAGCTGTAGATTCAGGGCAAGGCTTTACACTGTGTAAGGGTTTGAGCACTGAGCTACACAGCTGCCCTCTTAATGAAATGGCAATAAGCAAAACTCTAACCGAAGACACAAATATAGCAGAGCAGCTGATGAGAGTTTCTTAAGGTCCCTTTGCTAGGGAGAAAGGCAAACAGAAGTAGAAACAGCTGTATTACCTCCTCATCCTCAGGAGATGGGGGTTGCGGCCTGTTTGGAACTGGCAAGGGTAAGTTTCTGCCTTCATTTCTGAGAGGTGGTCTATTGCTGGGACCTTTAAAAGTGAAATATTGTGAAAATTAGTTTACTGTTGGTCATTGTTTCTCATCTCATAGTGCATCCATCACAGATGCCCCGTGACAGTAGGGGCATTCATTTGTCAAGAACATGAGGTTGGAGGGAGCCTGCATGGAATTGGGCTAGGCCTTCTGCATATCTGTTACAGCTGTGTAGGTTAGCTTTTTTGTGGGACTCCTCACAGTGTGAGCAGCGGTTGTCTCCAACTCTTTTACTGGTTTTTGGGACCCTACTCCTCGTACTGGGTCACCTTGCCCAGCCTTAATACACGGGAGGTGCTCAGTCTCTCTGGAACTTGATAACCATGTTTGTTGATAGTCATTTGGGAGACCTGACCTTTTCTAAACAGAAATGGAGGAGGAGTGGATTGAGAGGTGGGAACAGAGGGGGAGGAGGGCCTGGGAAAAGGGGGGAAGGTAAACTGTCCCCAGAATGTAAAAGAAATTAATTTTTAGTTAATTAATTTTAAAAAATAATTTGAGGTTGGAAAAATAATTTCTACCTCTTTCCAACACTGAGGGTTCTTTGGGCCATGTTCCATACCATGCTGGTGAAACTTTGAGAGAAGACCCTGACTGTTCAGTGAATCACTAACATGCAAAAATATAATGTGGGCCGATTCCTAAAATCACATTGTCTGAATGTGTTCCTCAGCAAGGACATGCAAAAAGCAGGCCTTTCGTAGACGCCTGCCATCACGGCACGCAAGGAATGCTTCAGCAACATCCTGCATATTGGCAGCAGTGACGAGATAATTATGTTCTCAGTGTCTACACAGAGAGAAAGGGAAGGCCTTGAGAATGGTGTTACTTTAGAGCCAGTGTTTGCTGCGGCTTTTCTGTTGGTTTTGATTTTGCAGTTCCCCAAGCTGTAGAACTGTTAGACCAGAGGCCACCATAAACTGCTCACTTGCTTTAAAACCATCCCAGTGCATAGGCCTTTGCTAGAACATGACCCAATAGCGTCTGTGTCCCCTGGGAACTTGCTACAATGTAGTCTCATTTTAGCCCAGATGATGCCCAGCCCTCCCGAATTAGGTCCTCTTGAATATGATTCCCAGGTATCTATATAAACAGTGAACATTGAGAACACTCACAACAGCATAATTAGAAAAGGAAAGTCTCCAGTCTCTCCTACTGACTCAGAAACTTTCGTTGTTTTTTGGAGGCATGATCTTATGTAGCCCAGGCTGGCTGCAAACATGCTCTTTGGCATAAGATGGTCTTAAACTTTTTTTTTTCTTGACTTAAACTCTTAATCCCCTCCCACGGGTGGAGATTACACATTTTAGCTACCATATCTGGTTTGATTCAGAATCTCTGGGGCTCGGTTCTTATAATCTATAGTTTGAATATGCTTCCAAATTCACAACCTGAGAGCAGATTCATTGCTAAGACAAAGAAGCTAAGCACTGCTCTAAACTCTCTACCAAACCATCAGGAACATAGCTCTGAATGGGAAGATGAGGGATAAAGGCTGGCCTGCTGCTACTGCTGCTGCTGGTAGTGGTGGTTGGTGGTGCTGGTGCTGGTGGCACCGGTGGTGCGTGTGTGTGTGTGTGTGTGTGTGTGTGTGTGTGTGTGTGTGTGTGTGTGATTCTATGTAGTGTCTCATTCCAACAGTCTTTGTACCTGCAGACATTGAATTAAGTGTTAAATGAAGAAGTCATAAACTTTTAGGAAACAGCCTTTGCCTAAAGGCTTTGAGTCACATTATACTGTAAACATATAGACATGTCGGTTGGCAGAGATCGTAATCACGTACAAACCTTGAGAGAAGTATGGTGGCAGGGAGGCACTCTGCTGGAAGCCAACATTACTGTAGAGACAGAAAAAGAACAAACTCTAAGCTGAGTTGGAGTGATTGGACCTGACTGGGGAGCTGGAGTAAGAAGTCAGGGTGTAGATGCTTCTTGCTTTGTTAATGCTGCCCACCACACCTCCATGGCATCATAGAAGATAGGCAAAGGGGGAAATTTAGTTGACATACTTTATTGTGTCCCAAGATGGACGAAGTCTAATGTGCTTCACAAGCCAAAGGTAAACAATAATAAAAATCAAGCTTGTAAACCAAATTTAAAAGTACATTAAAAATGGGGCTGTGGTTTGGGTCTTTGAGTCTATGGAATGGCCAAAGAAAAGACACACTAATTGGAGTGCATGCGAACAGTAAATCCTAAGGAGTTGATGGTCTGCAGAGAGAGGGTGGGTCCAGGGTGAACAAAGGGCTGGGTGCTGCTGCATCAGAGAGACATTTGAAAGGCTAAGATGGAGAAGCAAATCTGTGGAGGCCCTGGAATGCTATCTGATTTCTCTATGCTAAGCACTAGCACCAGCCATTGGCCCAAATAGTAATATTATTTAATAGTAATACTCTGCACACCTGATCTTCTTGTTTTTGGCATTTTCAAGAAAAGAGATGGGGCTAGAGTTGTGTGAGAGACAGTGCACGCAATGGGGCATGGCCGAAGAGAAGACCAGCTGGAGAAATGAACGGAAAGAATTGAAGGCATGAAAACCCCAGTGCAAAGGGAAGACTTTCAGAATTTCCCTAGAGAGTTGGCAGAAGTGGACAGGCTTGTGTTGTGTTGATGGTCGGTTTTCCACAGTACGGTTTTCCACAGTATTTTTTTGAATACTAAAGCGTTAGGGGGCTAGCATGCTGGAAGCCCTGGTGAGCAGCGTGAGGCAGCCCATTGGCTTTCCTGGGCAGGGATGGTCTGGGTCTTCCCTGGTTCTCCCGGCCTTGCCTCTGTTTCCGGATGGTCTTATTATGACTGAGAAATTCTAGTTTTAGAGGAACAATGCTTTTGAGGACAGCTCCCAAGCATGGTTGCTTAGCCTCTGTTATGGGCAAGGCAGTCTCTGTTTCCCCATCCAAGAACTTCAGTTATCTCAGTTTCTTCATGTCTGTTTGTTTGAAATAAGCAAGTGACATCACCTGCCATTTTCTTTCAGCCTTTGAACAGTTGCGAGACAAGCCAACCCCTACTCCCCTCAAGCTCAGGAGCTCCAAGGACAGCTGCACTTTCAGGTTGCTCACCAAGCTCATTCCGCTTCTAAGGAAAGACAGTTCTTCCCAATGACTCATCTCTTTCCTCCTCCTGGCATTTTGCCACAAGGCTACACTGTGCCGGCTAGTTAACAGTTGTTAACTCCGGGGAAGCCAGTCACAACTGAGGAATTATCTGGATCACATTGGCCTGTGGGTGGATCTGTAAGGAATTGTCTTGATGGTTCCTTGGGGTAGGAGAATCCAGCCCATGGTAGGTACACCATTTCATGGGTTAGGGCCTAAGCTGTATATAAATGAATGAAGTCAGCCAGCAGAAAAGTGTGCAAGCAGGGAACATGGGTACATTCAATTCTCTGTGCTCTGGACTGTGACTATGATGTGACTAGCTACTCAAGTCCCTGCCTCAGCTTTCCTGAAATGTGCGTCTAGAACCTAAGATTATAGAAGAAACCCTTTATCCTGTACACTGCTTCTCGGCAGTATTTGTCATAGCTGCAGACATGAAGCTAGAACACAAGCCCCCAGACATGGAAGAATGGATGAAGAAAGTGTGGGATATATACATATTAGAGTATTACTCAGCAGTAAAAAACAAGGACTTCTTGAATTTTGCGTACAAATGGATGGAAATAGAAAACACTATCCTGAGTGAGTTAAGCCAGACCCAAAAAGAGGAGCATGGGATGTACTCACTCATATTTGGATTCTAGCCACAAACAAAGGACATTGAGCCTATAATTAGTGATCCTAGAGAAGCTAAATAAGGAGAACCCAAAGAAAAACATATAGGCATCCTCCTGAATATTAACCTTCATCAGGCGATGAAAGGAGACAGAGACGGAGACCCACATTGGAGCACCGGACATAATTCTCAAGGTCCAAATCAGGAACAGAAGGAGAGAGAGCACGAGCAAGGAACTAAGGACCGCAAGGGGTGAACCCACATACTGAGACAATGGGGATGTTCTATTGGGAACTCACCAAGGCCAGCTGGCGTGGGTCTGAAAAAGCCTGTGATAAAACCGGTCTCTCTGAACATAGCAGACAATGAGGACTACTGAGAACTCAAAAACAATGGCAATGGGTTTCTGATCCTACTGCACGTACTGGCTTTGTAGGAGCCTAGGCAGTTTGGATGCTCAACTTACTAGACCTGGTTGGAGGTGGGGGTTCCTTGGACTTCCCACAGGTCAGGGAACACTAAGTGCTCTTCGTGCTGAGGAGGGAGGGGGACTTGATTGGGGGAGGGGGAGGGAAATGGGAGGCGGTGGCGGGGAAATCTTTAATAAATAAATAAATTTAAAAAAAAAAGAAAGAACTGGTGACAGCTACTAACCTTTCTGAGAAGGCCCCGGGCATGTGAGACAATGGGAATGTGTGCTTGGGGTTGGGCTTGGCAGATCTCGAAGGGAATGTGTTGGAGCTCATAGGAGGTAGTGATGGCTGGGGCAAAGGTCTTTGATGCACTGTGGGGGAAGAAGAAAAATATATATATATATATATAGTCAGAATTCAAATCTGGGGACATTCAAAGAGTACCTCCCCAGCTTATACTAAACACAAGCCCCAAACCAGTGCATATGGGGAGACAAAAATCCAAAAGATGTAATTAGCAAATGGTAGGAAGATAACCTACCTCATTTTTTTCTAGATAGTTCATCACCTTAGAATGCACTTAAAATTGCTGTTGCTCTCTATAGCGAATTTTTAATTTAATTTTGAACGGCTTACTTAGGAGAGAATTGTTAGTGGGAAACTTGTGAATTGCAGAGATGATTTA
Source organism: Microtus ochrogaster (assembly GCF_000317375.1). Taxonomy (NCBI): domain Eukaryota; kingdom Metazoa; phylum Chordata; class Mammalia; order Rodentia; family Cricetidae; genus Microtus; species Microtus ochrogaster. The sequence continues at coordinate 55,588,233 of NC_022014.1, read as the reverse complement.
CAATTTTTATTTTGTCTTTTGCAAGCTAAAAGCACATGATATTTTGTTCATCCACAGTTACTGATTCTGTACCCATGTATGTAAGAGGTATAAGTGTTAGAAAATTTATCAAGACATAAGCAATTTTCTGTGCAGTTAGGTGTTCTAAACATGTGAACCTAAGTTTTTCTTAGAAAATCAACCAAGTGGTTCCATTTTACTATGGTTGCAAGGTAAAGCAATTGGTGTATGTCTGTCTGTGTTAAACGGACATGTATGGTTCCATACTCAATAATTCTATTTAAATAACTGATCAGAAAAAATGAGAGAATAAAGGTTTTAAGAAATGAGGATAGGTTGTACAAAAGATCTCCAGACATACCATCATCTTCATCCTGTATGGGAAAAATAATAAGAGATATTAGCTTTTTATCAAATAACATCCATCAACACTAAGCCCCCCTTTTGTGAGCTGTGGAGGTTTTCAAAGGAGAAGAGGCAGGCTTGGAAACGTTTGTGTGAGACTTGTACTCTGCAGCATCTTCCTGACCCTTTCCTCCATTGCTGCCCTTCAATCTCCCTTGGGAATGAGACTGCAAGAAGTCAGCCACCAGGGGCCTCTGAGAGCGAGAGGAGCTAGGCAGTTCGGCTTGATGAACTCTAAATAAAGATGCAGAAACTGGCATTTAACAGATTCTATGGAGGTCTTGCTCTAGTTACTTGACTTCAGATGGGGGCAGGACAGATGGAGGCCCACCCACCTCCCCTGACCCTACACTGGTTGCCCCTGTGCCAAGCATTTATTAAATGACATTTCACACTTACATTCTCCCTTCTGTCTGGTCCCCGTCCATGCCTGAAATGATTTAGAGCACAGAAGTGAGCATCAAGAGTTTCAAAGAGCCAGCTCCAGAATATAATGTCAGTAAATTGCATAAGAAGAAATAAAACCCACTGAGCCATGGCCAAAGGGGAAGTTGCAAATGCCAGCAGAAATGCTGGGGAGAGGGAGAGAAGGGAAGCTTGGCCACTGGATGCTCTGTTATCATTGCAAGCTGAGCTAGGCAAACCTTTGTTCTGCAGAGCTACTGTAGCAAATAATTACATAATTATACACATATATATGTGTAGTCAGCTTTTCGTAGCTATTAAATTTCACTGAGTAGATGTTTTTCCAAGCAAATAAAAACATTTTCAGTGATATTCTTCTTTGCTGAAGTTTTAAACCAGCAACCACAGGGTCCACCCTTCGGGTAGTAAGGAAACTGTTGGCAAAGGCCCCTGCTCTGGGCTTTTCCACAAGGGGCTTGGTGCCATTGGCACAGATGAACACGCCAACCCAACAGCTTTGGCAATAGTTGTCTAAGGGCTGCAGAGGTGTCTGTGCTTCCTGGAAAAGAAGCGGGAAGAGAAGAAGAATTTGTTGACTAGCTAGCGTCACAAGCTTCTCTGGCACCCCTCAGTACTTCCTGTGTCATTGGACATTTTCATATTTTGGCAATTATGATTGTTTTTCCTGTATTTTGATTTGGTTAAGTAATGCATTAAAATGTTATGAAAGTCTATGACAGAGGATTTCTTTGGTGCACCCTAGCCCTGTTCTTGATTGAATCCTCACAACAACCAAGCCAAGGCCACGGTTATGAATCTTGATAGGCAGATGAGATAATGAACTTCGCTGTTTCTTCCCCAAGTAGCCTGGCTGGTCCCAAATCCGTGTGTCACTTGGTAAATAGACCATACATGATTTTCTTATAGCAGAGGCAAAGCTGCCAGAGCAGAACTCAGTCTCCTGTGGTTGTAAAAGTGGTTGAGCAGTAAGAAAGAAGCTAATGCTGGCCTAACCCCTGCCCTCCCCCC
>NC_022014.1:55548343-55586294 GCF_000317375.1 Microtus ochrogaster | reverse complement strand
CCCCCGCCCAGTCCTTGTTCTCCGATCCCTAATGACATAAACAGACAAATACAGCTTCTCTGTGCTGTTCAGGCTTCAGTCCGGCAAAGTGGGAAAACCCAACAAAGAAGGGCGCTACTTCAGCAGGGTCTCCCCCAGCAGCCGCCCTGTACCCCCCCCCAGCACTTCTCCCCACACCTCAACCAGACTCCATTCTGTTCAGGGACCTGAGTACTGATCATCTACCCAGCGAGGACAGGAGTCCCTGCCCTCCTACCCAAGTGCTGGGAGCTCAAGGGCCCACTGCAAGCATTGCAGGACAATTACTTGGGAACTGGTGGCTTCTTCGCTATCAGGGGTGCAGGTCTTTCACTCCTTTCGTGTCTGTCCATGGCTGGTGGCAGAGGAGGCTTTTGTATCTTGGGTATATGCTCCCCGAGAGTCCTGCTGAGTGTGCAGAGAAAGGATTTATTTGTAGAGAAACCATCTTAACTAGGCAGAGACCTACAGGGAAACTCTGGGGCTAGAACACAATAGAGGCTTACCTTCCCACGGGAGCTGAGGGCTGCAAGACATTAGAGAACACAGGTGAGGGTCTAGCACATTCCAAAGAATACAGATAAGACAAAAAGCAAACAAAAAAAATCACAAAAAACTAAAACCACAAACCAACCAGGAAAACAGCTTACCTTGTCAGAAAATGCCGGTTTCTTTCCTGGAAACAAGAGAGACCAGAACATTCAATTTGGGACAAGTGTGAGCTCGAGAAGCAAATTCTGATGAACACCATGTCTGGGTCTCCGGGGAAGACTGGCTTCAAGCCTGGGCTCCAGATTTTGAAGGGTCTCTTGCAGAGCACCTGATCTTCCTGGCTTGAAAACACTGCTGAGCTTGTCCAAGTCATGTACAGCTAAGTACATGCTAATGGGATGTGGGGAGTGGGGGCGTCTGTGCTGCTGCTCAGTTGTGTGAAATAGTGTAACTGAGCACCAAATGATGGTTGACTTCTTGGGATTTTATTTCTTCTCTCATTGGCTTAAATTCCCTCCAACTCCTGTGGTACACTTGGCATTATGCAAAGAACACCATTTGGTTTCTGGAAAAAATTAACTTGGGAACAAGGACTTTAGGAGATTGTCCTGGTGTGCCAGAAAACATTTGATTGGTGATGATGGTAGTCATGGTGGTGGTGGTGGTGGTGGCAGCAGCAGCAACAGTGATAGTGATAGTGGTGGTCATGGTGGTATTGGTGGTCACAGTGATGGTTGTCTTTGTGGGGTTGGTCATGGTGGTAGTGGCAGTGTGAATGATTTTTCTTTGCTCATTTTTTTTTATTTCTTTGAGACCAGATGACATTGAGGCCAAGTATTTATACCTGATAACTCTTTAGTGCCAAGTTATTCAAAACAACTTAGATTATTTATTGTACCTGAGATCCTGTGGGTTAGGTGGACCTTTTGTTTTCTATGTGATGAAAACATTACTAATGAGGTTCTAGTAATCTGGAAGCAGGCCTGAAAGTACCTGAGCATGTTGGACCTCAGTTTCCATGGCTGTGAAGTCAGTGTAGTTTTGCCATGAGGGTCAGATGGCAACTTATATGCAAGGTCGGGGCCAGGATGGGTGAGCACTGACAAAGGCTGGCTAGTTCCTCTGTCGTTTCCACCCTCGCATGCTTAGCGCCCCAAGGCTCATGCTGATGCTGTCCACCTGAATCACGTTTTCACAGCATTCTGTAAGGTCTGAGTTCACGGTAGACCCAGGAAGGTCTAAGAAGATTGTCTACTTTTAATAACTCACTGGCCAAGGGAAGAGCATTCTCGTGGCACAAAAGAAGTTTAGTACATAGTTAGAGTTTGAGATTGAACATCTTCTTTAAATAGGTACCCCAAAAGTAAATTAACAGTCTTTGACCAAGTAGATTTTCATTTTTAAGAAAGTATTTGATTCATCAGAAAAAAAAATAGTAATCTTCTGATGTGTATATGCTCTTTTCATGTTGGAAATTTTATGGCCAAAGTCTAAGCATTAGTTCCTCTGCAGCATCATGGACAAGGATGCAGTTCAAAGGTCAAGCATGTATTATCAGGAAATGGTTAGAGTCCAAGTCAAGTCTATCTACTTTTGCTGCTGTTGTTGTTTGAGACAGGGTTTCTCTTTTTAACAACCCTGGCTGTCCTGGAACTCCCTCTGTAGGCCAGGCTGGCCTTGAACTCACAGAGATCCACCTGCTTCTGCCTTTGCCTCCCAAGTGCTGGGATTAAAGGCACGCACCACCATCACTTGGCTCCTTTTTATATAATATGTGCAGCTCTCTACGGTGAACTCTAAACTCAATGGATAACACAGCTTCTTATGACTCAGCACAGTTAGCATGTGCATCCGGAAAACAACAGCAGGCTGCAGCTTCGAATCCAAGATCTCAAAGTCATTTGACCAGCCGAGGAAAATACTGAGGCAAAGGCCTTGTTAAGGGTACCACTGGAGAGGAGGAAGGATGGAGCTGAGATCTGGATTCTATATCTACTCAGTTTAGGTGCTTCTTGACCAGGTCCACGTAGTCTTTAGCAGGTTCAAAGCCTAGGTCCTCAATGTCATGCGATAGGATGTAAAGGAGCAAGCACTTCAAAATCAGAAAGACTTGGGTTCAAATCTCAACCCACCTATGCAAACTGAGCCCCTCATTTAACCTATCTGAACTTGTTTCATCATTTCAGAGGCAGGGCTGATAGTAACCCCCTTCACTGACTTGGCCTAAGGATATAAAGAGCTTGCCACTTACTAGGTGTTCAATAAATTATAGCTAAATTTTAGAGTTGACTTAAAAAATAACTTTAAGGGTAGCTAGAATCGTGGCTGTTTGAATCATGAGTAAATTATGAGAAAAATCCAGTGTTTAATCAACTACACACATCCACAGCAAAGGGCAATGGTACTTAGAATTTGAGAAAACATTTTCTCCTAAGAGAACATCTTCCTTATGGTGAGACTGTGCTCTAAGGAAGTCACCACCTCCCGGGTTCAGCATACTAAGAAGTAGCAGCCAAAACAGATGATGACAGCTCTCCAGAGCTCTGTCTCTCAGCCCATTTCCTCCCTGGGTACCAGGATGCTTCACAGTATTGGTGGAGCAGGCACAACCCAGGGACTAAGAGCAGGGGATCTGGGTTTAGGTCTCTATCTTCATCATTTGGTAGTTAGGTGCTTCTAGAAAGTTACTGCTTTGTGCCTCGGTTTCTTTCTCCATAAAACGAGGATGCTTCTCCCAACAGTAAAATGAGACGGTGCGTATAAAAAAGTGCACTTAGCGCGCTATAAACGTAGCCATGGCCATTATGCATAAAATATGAGAAATACCAACCTAGTGTGAAGGGCTCTCGGTCAAGAGGCGCCAGTGAGCGGTCGAGGGGAGGTTTTGTGCTTCTGTCTATTGATGGAGCAGGCACTGGGGTGGAAAAGGTTGAGGTCAGTTAAAAGAAGAAATCTATACTAGATGGGGATGGGGTAGGTGGGCTGGCGGGCAGAAGGCAACCCTATGCTTACACTTCGCTGGCTTGTGGTTTCTACTTCTGCTGGGTTCTTCATGGTTGGGATGGGATGGTGATAGTGGCTGCATGAAATTAAAAAAAAATCCAAATATTTCGAAGCTTTTCCATCTATGCCTCAGCAAGACTTTGTGGCATTGTCTCCCCAAATCTGCCTGGATCTGCTCCCTCTTCTCCACCTCCAGGTCTCACTGGCGGCTCGCCATCCCCTCTGTCAGCTGAGCAGGGGAGGTCACCTTTCTGAGCTTTCTCACTCTCTCATGAAAAGTGCTTTCTGCACAGCAAAGGACCAGGCAAAAGCTCCTTACAAGCCCTCCAGGGGCTCTAGTCACATCAGAAGTGAAACCCAAGCCCCATGTGAAGTCCTACATCAGATGCTCCTGCCTGCCTCTCCAAAGAATTTATATGTTCTTCTTGGATGCTCTCAGGTCACTACATAAGGATCTCCTTGCAGCTCTCACATCCATGCTCTTGACCACGTCCTCTATGGCTGTGCCTCCTCTGCCTGGGGTGTTCTCTCTGCTTTCTACATGACTGGCTTGTCCTGTACCAGCTGAGTATCAGTTTGGTACCCTCGGTCGCACTACTGGGTCTTCGCCCTAACTACATTTCCAAATCATTTCTATATCTATTTACTTGTTTAGCATCAAAACCTCATGAAAGTTAGGACATTCTGTGCTGTTCATGTTCTTCCCCTGGCATGGAGAACACTGGTGTGCAGTGGCTGCCCAATCAATATCTGTCAACGTGATGGACAAATTCTGCCTCCTAGTGGTGGAGGTGGAAGTCTCCAGACTTCAAAAGCAAAATGCCTGTGTAGACTCATGGGACTCCATGAAGCCCCTTTGCAAAGGTGCTATGCCAGCACAAGGGGGCCATTTATGAGAAGGAGGTTTTCTGTATTTGCCAAGACCCTCCTCTCACCCTAATCTTCCCTTCTGGTCCTGACATTTTGGCATTTGCCACAGTTTTTAAGGTGCCCTGGCCACTAGCAGAAAGAGCCCATTGCCAGATGCTGACTTCTTTAGCTTTGTGTGAGTTCCATAGGAGCCGGATTGAAAACGCCGAAAAGGCAAGAAAAGGGGGCCTGCTATCACTGTTTCTCCCTGGCTTCACTGCGTTGGAAATTTCGTCTGAAGGTATTCATCCATGAAATTTGAGATCTGGCCAGCAGGTGGCGCAATGCTGCTTGCAGGAGGGCACTTTAGATTGAGAACCTAGGCAACACCAGGACCAGACTTAGTTCTCCCACAGTTAGATAGATGAATATTGAAAGAGGAATCTCTCATTAAACACGCAGTTCATATTATTTATGCTGCCAAAAACGGCAACAAACATGACATGAATAGAAACTGCTTATATAACACCACAAAATCGAACCGCTGAGTGGAGCTTGTGGGTACACATTTCCCCGTTTCTTACAAATTTAGAACCAGGTAAAGGAGCTTAGTCCCTTTCCTCTCTGCTAAAGAAATAATTGCTGTGGACCCAAAGTGGCCTGAAAGAAAAGGAGGAGACTTACCGAGTGATTCCGGCCTGTTGGCAGCGGAGGGAGGGCGGCCATTGGTCTCTGCGGGGGCACCGGAGGCTGCTGAGAGACCTTGCTGGTGGGAGGCCGGTCTGTAGAAACACAATGTTCAAATGGAAGAAGAAATGAAAATTTGAAGTGAGTGTTGTCTAAGTGCAGGGTTCTCTTTAGAACATGTTGTGCCTGCCCATGCAGCTGGGGGTGACAAGAGCACCCGATCCTTGTCCTCCAGACCTCCAATACCACCAGCATGAGTCCCAGCTACAGAGCCAGACCCAGTCTGGGTCCTACAGGAGACAGGAAGCCCTTGGCCGCTGTCTGCTCCTCTTCCTGCTTAAATTGGTATGACTTTCCACATACATGGGGATAATTCCCATAATACCTCACACCAACAGGTGATGTCTGAGACACTGCCAACCAAGGGAGGCCACTCTAGGATTACCCCAGTGAGAGTTTTCAGATACAATTCTACATGTGTGGACTACATGCATGCACACATAAGCCTGCATGCATATATATGCATATATGCACATAAAGTTCATGTGCATGTGCACACATGAGTACCTAGAAACATATGTGTATGCTGACACTCATGCATACACAGAGACATATGTGTGCATGCCTGCCTATATAAGCTCACACTGCACCCGAAGGTGCTTATCAGTGTTACATTAGCTGCTATCCCTCATGGGCCCCTTGTTCTGTGGCTTCCTTCCCTTCACAAATGTTCTGGGCTGCCTCACCCTCCTACTTCCTCCTTTTGCCCATCTCCTTCTGCAAAGGGAGGAGCTGCCCCCCACTTCTGTTACCAATTTAAATAGCACATGGTCTGCTTTAGATACCCTTATCACACTGGCTGCAGAGAACTGCCCGAGACCGGCTTCTCCCAGTTTGGGCTGGGAGAGGCCAGAGTGGAACTGTGAGGCATGAGCTGTGAGTGGCCAAGGGCCTCCTGGCATCTTGTGCTTTTGGCATGGCACTTTGTCACACCTATAGAACCCCGCACTAAGATACTGCCTATGTTAGTTTTAGGAGGACTGTGGAAGGAGTCTGGAACTTGGTGTTGAAAAAGCACTGAGTGCTCTCTTGATCCACCTTTTTGTCAGCCCTGGGAAGAATGTCATTCCCTGTCCAGAAGAAATGGGCTCAAGGCAAGGGCAAGCCTAGTCTTCTCCACCCCACAGGCTGCCTTTCAGCTCCCCTGATATGGGACCTCAGGGTCTTTGTACAACCATAGTGCTTCAGATGTTCCTCCCTTACCCCCACTCAGCCTCATATAACCAACTCTTTCTCATTCTCAATACACTATTTGATTATCAGCTGAAGACTACCTCTCAAATATCACAGCCTGAGGGAGCAAGCCCATTTATTACGCTGGCTTGATGATAACAATGACACGACGCAACTGTCTGGTGTTGTCTGACCCAGGGGACTAAGAGTGCTGGCTAGTGAGGTCTGTCTTGCTCACTCTGTCTTTGTGACAAACACCGAGAGACACTCAGCAACCTGGGTTCACTTTTCTGCCCTAAGTCTGGAACAGTCTTGGTGATGATTGACACTTCCTGCCTGTTAGCTTTAGTGTTCTGTCCTTCAACACACTAAATGAGGTGATGGGATGGAGCACGGCTCCCAGGGTTAGACACAGCACTCCCTGGGTGCAGAGGAGGCCAAGTGCGCCTATGATCATTTTCTGTCACCTCCTCTACTCGAAAGGAATCTCCACAAGACAAAGGTGCATTTTCCTTCCTGGTAGCTTCCAGCAGCACTTGCCGTCTGGCTCACAGTAGGAGATGAGGAACATTTGTGACTTCGTGAGTTAATGAAGGAGTGAACGAGGAGGGACATATGGGCATAGAGAAACAGGTAGATGAGGAACATCATAGAAACTGTCTCATTGTAAAGGCAGAACCAAGCCCTCTGAATACCTTCACATTTATTGTGACAGTCTGCAGATGGCAGTACCACATAGCTGCCCTCTTTCCAGCAAGCCTTGCCCTCTGTTCTGCCATTAGCCTGCTTCACTCGGGAGGAAATGGCCAGAGTGGTGGATTCTTTGGTCTCAAAGCCACCATTTCCCAGAAGCTGAGCAAGAATCAGCACCCAGAGAAGCCCAATGGGCAGCTTCTGGCCAGCAGGTTGCAGAGGTTCTTACCAATGTACATGGAGTTGGTGTTGGGGAAAGGCTTGGCGGGCAGGATGGAGTTCTGCAGAGCCTCCTCATCATTGGAGGGCGGCGGCTCGTAATCATCAGCGTTGCCCTCCAGCACCTCTTCCTCCTCATTGGGGGACTCATAATCCCCGTCGTCCTCTCCTTCCGGATCATCATCGTTGGGACTTTCATAATCATCTTCTTCCTGCCAGCACAGTGGAAGGACAGCACATCTGGTACAGATGTCACAGGACAACACTTTAGAGTACAGCCTCTGTGAGATCTCGGCCCAGGATGCCAGCATCCTCCCGGCAGATCTGTCACAGAGGGAACTATAATTTGTCACAACCTCCACAGATGGGAAACCCGTGCTTCTGGGCCAGAACTGAAGACTAATCTCTGGCTGAGCACAGAAGAGCTCAAGACAAACCTTCACAGGGATCCAGCTGCCATACTGAAACACAAACATCTGGGGGAAACCGCTCTATTGTTTCTTTTGTACAGAATAAATCTGCTTTGTTTTCCCATAAAAAGCATACTTTCCCAGAAGCCATTTTCTTTCTAATGAAATGATTTTATTTACTAGAATCTCAGTAAGACAAGGGTCACTTCCTCCATGACTGTTTTTGAAAGACCTAGAAATGGTCATTTATCTGAAAGACCACTTAGACTGAGGACTGGGAAGCCTGGGCTTCAGATCTGCCTGGACTTGGCAAAGAACCTTGCCCAAGGCACACCCTCCAGAAGGTTCCCTAGCTTTCTGTTGCATCACAGAGTCCTTAGCTCCCACCTGACTCTGTGCATGGCTACAGTGTGCAGTGTGAGGATGGGGGTGCACAGCCCATCAGACTCTGGTTGGCGCTGTCACTGTGACCCTTCCCACTCAAACCTGGTGTGGGAGCCTTTCCAGCGCTAACACCCCGTTATGAAATGTCTTCCCTCTGGGTCACCCAGTGGTGACTTAAGTCCATGAGAACAAGAGTTACAGTAGCATAGATTTCTAGAAAAGATAGAAGAAAGGGAAGGATTGCTGTCGGGCTTGGCAGCGATGAGCAATGTTGCAGCCAGCAAGTTACAGCCCCACCTCTGCATTCTTTTAAGGAAATTCTGCTGTCACAGCTGAGCCCACCCATTTGTTCACGGCCCGTGACTGCTTCTGTGTCACGTGGGAGGTGGGGGGGGGGGGGTAAGAGCTGAGTAGTAGAGAAGAAACCTTTCAACTTCCAAAGTTGGAAATATTTACTGCCTGGCCCTTTCAGGGCCCTGAAATGGGATGTGTCTATGCTTCGTTGGTGGAAGGGGCTTGCTCCTTTTTCAGCATTGCGATCAACATAAAGTCAGCCCAGCCACCAATATGAAGTTGATTTAGCCCAAGTCATACTCACAAAGGATGACCAGCCCCCATTGTCTTCTTCATGGCTTTCTGCAGAGGAGATAACACCACCATCAGCATCCAACAGAGAGTCAGAGCAGGTCTCCCTCCCCGCATTCATCACCGGCCCTCATCCTTCCTACTTCATGCTCGGGGCCAGCAAGGGTTGTGTTGAGTACAATTTACCCTGCCAGAACTCATGGTAAGTCACAATGTAATGGTATCAAGGGGCAGTGGGATCTTTAAGAGATAATTAGGTCAAAGGGACCCCATGGGCGGATACCTTTCTCTATGAATGGATCGATACTTTTCTCCAGAGACTGACTTGGGTCTCTGCAGACTGGAATGGGTATTGCAGGAGTCATCTGGGCCTTGAGACTAGATGCCTTGTTACCAGCACAGTCCTGGTATTTTGGTCACTTCTATAAATGTCCCTTACTATTCTCACGGTTTCCCACATGATGCTATTTGTAATGAGGTTGAATTCAGCCAGAAGTTGAGCTGATGGCAGCACCATGCTCTTGGACTTCTAGAAGTCTGAAATTGATAAACCTCTTCCCTACATATGTAACCAGCTTTAGGATCAGTGTTCTAGCAATGGAAATCATACTAAGAGAGCAACTTACTATTGGCCATATGATTTCTGTTAGAAGAGTTCTTTTTACCAGAGAGCAGCAGAGGTACCTAAACTCCCTTGTGTGTATACAAAAGAGACCGAGGATTGCTTTTCATAGAGTAAGACCTGGGGCTTTATTCATAGAGTTTCTTAATCAGCATGACTGTATGGGATCCATAAGCCCCAATCTAAATGGTTTTGAGCAATCAAACAATGGAAAACTGCGTGTAAGACTCAGTGATGAGGCATTGGCTAGGCTCAGGTGCTCAAAGCTGAGCCTAGGCTCTCCCACAGATGGAATTCTGCAGTGTTCCTCCAGAGGGGCACCCTTCTGCCTCTTAGTGGGAATCCAGACTCTTCTATGATGAATAACTGGCTGATAATTTGTGTCCTATGCAAGGCTCAAGAAGGCCAGAACTGAAGCACACATCACCTCCTAAATAACTCCTCTCAGTCCCGGTCCCTTTACCTGTCTCCTCTTGAAATCGTTGAACCTGAGGTCTGCAAAAGCAAACAACAGCATCTCAGTAGCCTGTCAATCAAAGGGCATCTCCTTTCCCCAGCCTAGCCTCTGCACCAATCGGGATTATGTCTCCCTGACGAAGACTCATACTCCTGTTGCTTGGTAACCAGAGTTGAACTGTCCCTAGCTTCTGGGAACCACTAAAGTCACACTGGTGCCACAGTCGGGAACTTGTGACTCTTTAATGATCTAGGGACTGTTCATTCCCCTGTTGTCCTGGACCCAGGGGCAAAATATTCACTGGGGAGAAGAAACTCCCTCCCCTCCTTAGACACTCTCCTCATGACTCCTGGGACAGACAGGACCACCACAGGTGAAGCAATAGAGGCCCAAACAGTGCTGCAGATGCTTTTAGAGGCTCTACTTGAGATTTTAACTCTTGAGTTCCCTTGTAGCAGGGCTTAGGCTGCAGCTGCAACTCACTTGCGTGTAAAAATGCTCCTTCTCTCTTCATTCTTGTTGATATCTTGACTTAACTTGGTGAGAATCCTACAAGATAAAGGCACACGTGAAGAGACAAAACAATCCCCTCCTGGCTTCCACCTCCTTGCTGCTCCCCCATCCACGTGACCTCCATGCAACATAGGCCAAACTTGGCCAATTTTCTTTTGGTGTCCATTTTCCCCAAGCCAGCCTTACAGCTTCAGCTCCATTTCCTGCCCCCACCTAGAACTTGTCCCCACTTTCCTCAGGATCTGACCTGGTACCAACCACTCCTGCTCCCATGAAGTCTTCTGTCATCTGCAGACCTATGTCTACTGAGCCTTCGATATCTGGCTCTGAGCTCTCCTTAAAAACTGGTCATCTCACGCCTGCCTTCTCCCTGCTCTGATGGCCTGGGGCCCGAGGATCTGCGCACTGGAGGTGTATAACCTACTGTCCTGCCATTCATAGGATGTGCTGCCTTGAGTCTTGGTGGATCATTCCTGTGACCAAACCATCTGCTAGACTCAGAGGCCCATGTGTACTTTTTTTTTTTTTTTTTTTTTTTTTTTTGGTTTTTCCAGACAGGGTTTCTCTGTAGCTTTGAAGCCTGTCCTGGAACTAGCTCTTTAGACCAGGCTGGTCTCGAACTCACAGAGATCCGCCTGCCTCTGCCTCCCGAGTGCTGGGATTAAAGGCGTGCGCCACCACCGTCCGGCCCATGTGTTCTTCTTATTACAAACTCCAGTGGGCTGTTTCATCCTATGGTCTCCCCGCCCACCATTGTTCCTCTTTGCATCTGCTTAGTCACATGGTATAATGGTCAGTCTTGTTTATGTGCCATGGTATGAGGTGAGCAATCTTGCTTAGCAGTTTGATTGGATTGAGAGACACCTAAGAGACTAGAACGTCACACTTCCTGGTGTGTCTGGGAAAGTGTTTCCAGAGATGACCGGACTGTGAGCGCTCTGTCTTCAGTGGGGGTTTTGGCTCAAATTATGGAGACCCAGGATCTGCTCAGAGACTCTTGCCAGCTTAAAGTCAAGAATTTCAACACAGTTAGCAACATTTGCTGCAAAAGCTGTGCATTCAGAGACATTTTATAGAGAGATATTTTAATAAAAATGTTAAAATAGCAACGAATCATGCTTAAGACCCATGTGTACATGACCTTTCTCCTACTCCACATAAAAACCTATAGTTTTCTAGGACTCTTACAAGAGACCCCACTGGCAGTGAAAGACACGTCTTCACCCCCTTTGCACAATCTTGTGGCTCCTAGTTTATTTTTATAATCTTGTAATCCTATGGGTCCATCCTAAAATCTCCCTTATCAAAAGGAGACAGACAAGGTGGTGTCTGCTCTTAGTAATTATGTGAGCTGTAACTTGAGAGACATCAAGTGTATACCGTGACTGCTAAGACACTTCAGGCTACTAGCCTTGAGGAAGCGCATGCCCACCCTCTCTGTGTGTCTTCTCCCTCTGAGGGCATCTCCTTCTAGTAACCCTTGTATTTAAATCTATGTTAAATTGAAATTCTTTTCTGCAGGGAAGTTAAAGATGGGCTTCACCTGAGGGGAGGTCCCTGAGGGTAAGGGGACCCTGAAGGCCACTGGGAGCTGTTGTGTTTTGGGTCTTCAGTCGCATGGGTGCAAATACACTTATGCGTTCAGATTGTGAGAAGACTGTCGAAAGGAGGTTGATTGAACTACAGGTTAAAAAATGTCGGTATCTAGAGGCGGGTACCTGAAGAGTATTTCAGAGCCAGTATTTTCTCCTGTCTCTTTCTGCATCTGGCTGCCATGAAGTGAATGAACGGCTCTGATCTTCCATGCCCTTGCGCACCGATTCTCTGCCTCACTTCAGGCCCAGAAGTCACAGACCCAAAGTGTACCCTCTAAACCTCCAAAGTCCTGAGCCAAAATGAACCCTTCCTTAAGTTGTTGTACAATAATTTGTCACAGCGACGAATAACTAAATCGCCTACGTGGAGTTCTCTCTTTTTAAAAAAGATTTATTTATTTGTTTTAGGCATATGAGGGCTCTATCTGCATGTACAACTTTATGCCAGAAGAGGGCATCAGATCCCACTATAGATGGTGGTGAGCCACCATGGGGTTACTGGGAATTGAACTCAGGACCTCTGGAAGAGCAGCCAGTGCTCTATAAAGGTACATCTTGCAGAGGGAGAAACTCTTGATTTATCCAGTCCCTGAGACCCAATTCTGGTCAAAATAACTGAGTATAACATGTGCTTAGGTACATTCATACAGAACCAGCAAGTTCCCAAAACCCAGCGCAGAGAGAGCCTTGATTCCGGGGCTGTATCTCAGGTAGCCCCTCAAACCCCCAAAACATAAGACTCCACACTCCGGACTTTAGCAGGACCCTCCCTGGCAAGCAGACTTGATGCTCTTTGGAGATTACGTAAGTGAAGAAGCTTCAGAGCTCATCGCAGTTACACTTTGCAGGAGGTGACAGAGGTTCAGACAAAAGAAGGGCTATCGTAGATTACTGATGAGGGCCACCTGTCTCCACACCGCACACAGCAGTGGGTCAAAGCCAACCTCTCTAGTTACGCATACCACAGCCTTGTGCGATTCTGTCTGTGCTGTCCTCTTCCTGGCACAGGGCGCTCTTGAGCCTCTTCCTAGCTGTGAAAGTGATGTTCAGTCTACGTCTCTTCTGCTCACGGGACAGGTTAGTCTCGTACAAATTTACTAGATTAGCAAAGGCAGTCCTTAGCAGACCTAACGTTTCTATTCCTCCTTCATGCCTAGGAGCTCCCAACTCACTTCTCAGTACCCTCCTACCTCATAGGAGTGACAGGGAAGATTAATTTGAGGAGCCTAGAGACTCAAGAGTGAAGTCAAATAAGGCAATAGTAAGCCCCCCCATAATAATGTCATTGCTAAGGCAGAGATTCTATCTATCTGTCTATCTATCTCTCTATTTATTTATTTCGACAGGGTTTCCCTGTAGCTTTGGAGCCTGTCCTGGAATTCATTCTGTAGACCAGGCTGGCCTCATACTCACAGGAACTCCGCCTGCCTCTGCCTCCTGAATGCTGGAATTAAAGGCCTGCACCACTACTGCCCAGCCCTAGAGCAGAGGTTCTCAACCTGTGGATCATGACCTCTTTGGAAGGTCTAATGATATTTCCACACAGGTAGCATATCAGATATTTACATTACGATTCTTAACAGTAGCAAAATTACAATTATGAAGTAGCAATGAAAATAATTTTACCGTTGGGGCCACCACAACATGAGGAACTGTGTTAAAGGGCTTTAGGAAGGATGAGAACCGCTGCTCTTGAGGGAGAGGAGCTTTTAAAAAGTGGGGGTGGGGAGCACTTCCTAGTTCTCGCTAAACACAGGATCAGGACATTTGTGCCATGACTATTGTCACATGTGGCCCAGCAGTGATTGTTGAGAACAGACAGCAGGCATGCTAAAGATCTCCCATAGGACAGCCAGAGAAGAGTGCGCCCTGCATCCTGCCAGGATGCTGGTAATAGCTCCAGCAGCCACTCGCTCCTCTTCTGTCACCTGCTTACTGAAGAGCAGGCATCAAGGCCTTCAAAGGGCCAAGGACTCTGCTCTTAACCTTGATGGAGAGAAGGAGACAAGGGGGCTATGGAGATGCCTCAATCAGCAAAGTGTTCGCTACATAGAGCATGTGGCCCTGAGGCATAAGCTCCTTTGATCCCCGCCACCCACATCAAAGCAGGGATGGTACCGAGCACTGGTGATCCCAACACCAGAGAGGCAAAGACAGGCTGATCCCTGAAGTTCACTGGGTAGCCAGCTGACGCCCCAGATCTTGGGGAGAGACCCTTTTCTAACAGCACAAGGTACAAGGTGGATTGCTCTTGAGAAATGAAGACTGAAGTTAACCTCTTGTCTTTATACACATCACACACACACCTACATGCATACACACAAAATAAGAGAAAAAAGCAAGAACAAGTATGTACCCATGCACGCATACAAGAGAGAGAGAGTAATAATAAATGTTTATTTGAGACAGGGTTCCACTGTGTAGTCCAGCCTGGCCTAAAATTTGAAATCCTCCTATTTCAGCCTCCTGAGGGGTGGGATTAAAGGTTCGTGCTGTCACCTAGATAACAATGAATACTTAGGGAAATAATGTTCAAAGTAAGAAAGTACCATGTATGTTCACATGATGGCCGAGGGAGCTTGGACAGGAGGACAGGGATTGCAATTTAAACCTACCCGCCCTCAGCAACTAGGTACCCTTTCAGCAAGGACCTGAGGAAGGCAGAGCTGAGCCAGAACTCAGCTCCCATCCCACAGCGCTTAGCTGGCCTTTGACTCGCTCCCACACACTCTGACTCTTAAGAAAGATGTCTCCCCCTGGGTGCCATTGTGCTTCTCACCAGTATCTCTAACAGCCAAGCTGGGGGCTGTTGGGGCTCTAGCTGGAAAGGAAGGAAACGCTAAACCGCAGGCCTCACACGGTGCAGCAAAGAGCTGAGAAAAGGGCAGAATGGCTCGGGCTGTCACAGGCAGCACAGCTCAGCCTCCCAGCATCCTGCTGCTAAGGAGGGCTGCTAAGACTTCTTCCAAGGCGCCAGCCGTGCCTGGCCACCACCTCCGCGGGGGCAGGCTGTTGGGTTGCTTTGCTAGTGAAGTGACTGCTACCTTTGTGTGAACCCACAAAGTTGCTCTCCACCCCAGTGGACCAAATGACAGTGAGTGGCAGAGATGACTCAGTTCCACTTTCCCCACAAAGCCCCAAGCCTCGCTCCCCACTAGGGAAGGAGAAAGAACACTAGGCATCCACACCGTCGGTTGTTCTTCCCCTCTTCTGAGGGTGCTGCTGGCTCCGGAGGACTTGAACCTCCCAAATGAAGTCAAGCCATTGCAAGAGGGTGGCATTGCATAAAGGCCTAGGTCCCAGCCCCAAAGCATCTCTAACTTACTGGGTGACAGAGCCAGTCTTCATCATCACATTCTCAGATCTTTCCCGAGGATGCACAAGGGACAGAAACTGTAAGTGTGAGATTGTGGCCATAATGTCCTTCCTCAGGGCTAGCATTTGTCTGTCCTCAGCAAAGCAAATTCCAGCCAAAGGTTATATATTTTTGTTTGCTTGTTTTAATTTTTGTAATAAGTAGGTCCATCTGCCTACTCTCCTGCCTACTCATCAGGATGGCCTCAGTGCCTCTGTCACATAGATTCCCAGGTCTACCCTACAGTGGGTCAGAGTAACTCCCAACAGCCCCGAGCTGGCTCTGATGATCAGAAAATCTTGCAAAGTAACTTTTGTCCCTCTAGATTTCCGTGGAGATTGTTATTTATAAAAAGAAGAAAAGAAAAAAGGAGAGAAGAGAAGGAACTTTGTCATTACAAAGGGAATAAGGTTGAAGTGGAGTGAAAGAGAGAGAAGGGCTCGTCTGTCTGGGATCCGCTGCCACGGCTCCCTTCTCAACAGTCCATTCTAATTTACTGATTATATCCCGCCTGTGGGCCTGGACTCAAATGTGCTGATCGCTCAAGAAGAAACAGAAAGGAAGGAAGGAGGGGAGAGCACAAATGCAGGGGGTAGAGAGAGATAAGGAAAGAGGAGGGAGCCATCAGAACACAGAACACACAGAAAGAGTGGACATTATCTGACCCAATCCAAGTTGTGTTGCCTCTGTTGTCCTGGGTGTAGCTGTCTAGTAGCCAATGGGGTGAGGGGCAGGCTGTTTCTTATCATAGCCTGGCCACTAAAAGTGCTTCCTACCCCCACTCTGGTTGGCATGCTCCCTTGAGAGGCTTCCTCTTGCCTGGGGAATCCCTCCAGAACTGCACGTTCCAGGCCCAGAATGGGGTCGATAACACACCTCCCTGGAAGGACATGTCAAAATGTCTCCTCCAACCCTGGCCTCCGCCCTCCTTCTGGAACACCTTTGTGCCATCATGGCCCCTGCTCTGAATTTCACCATTATTTAAGGAAACAAAGTGTTTCCACCTCTTTGAACCGTGAGGCAGGCCTTCCATATCCTTCTTCAGCCAAAGAGCCACAGTGTCTATCTTGAGATTCAGGAAGGTCCCTGCATGGCCTCTTAGCCTCCAGTGGAACCCTGCACGTAGGTTGGAAAGTCTCCGGGAGTAACGTGACCTCCCCGCTTCTCTCTCAATGGCCTTCACGCCTACGTTTTACTTGGACCTTACAACCACTTGAGTGGTAACCAGATATAGTTAGCTCTGTCTTATGAATGTGGAACTCACAGGAACGGAGAATCAGTGCCCACGTTCAGTAAAGCCTTAAGAAGAGTTTCCTGAACTTGCATTGGAGGGGAAGAAATGGCAGGTGAGAGATGAAGCACCTGCCATTGAGAAGGATTATGGAGGGCTGGGTGCCTGGACCCGGATTAGCCAGTTGGTGGGAGAAGGAAGGCTGGAGATAGGTTTCCGACTCATGATTGCTTCTGTTTTGCTGGGGGCTGGTTATTTATTTGTAGGTAAAGAGTGTTCCTTTTTTCTCTGAGGGCCCCCTGCTCCTTCCTTGCTGCCTCTTTTTTCTCGGCTATAGAGATAAGCACTGTGTAGATGAGATAGGAAGTCGTCTCTGCTATTAGAAAGCTTGCGGCTTTCTTGGGAGAGGCATGTGAGCAGATGGATCTAATCATTGGGTGTGATAGATACGGTGTTAGCAATGATGGGCATCAGCTCATGCCAGTCTGCCCCACTGCCGCCTGCACCATCCACGCCACTGCTGCCCCCTGCACCACCCAACCGGTGCAGTCCCCCCCCCACGACCCATACCGGTGCTGTCCCCTGCACCGCCCACATCAGTGCTGCCCCCTGCACCACCCACACCGCTGCTGCCCCCATCATACTAGGCTACAGCAGGAGGCTCACTCTAGCCTCTGTAAAGGGAACTTCCATTGTTTTCTCTAAGATCCCCTTATCATTAAAATGCTCAGGGTGTCTTGATTAGCAACTATGTCCTGAGAGAGTGTCTGTCTTTGCAGAAAAGAGAATTTCATTACAGAATCAACCTTTTTAATAAAATCTAACCTAACTTTGGTTTTGTTTTGTTTTCTTGACAAAATACCGTTGAGCTCATTTTGTGTTGGCCAGCTACTACTGGGCACAGGGATTGGCCTGAAGTGTGGTTTATATACCAGAGAGACTCCATTGAGGAAAACTGGTTTCTCCTTTGCTATCAACTGCAGATAGCTTTATGGTTGGGGGGGGCTGTGTCTAGTTCCCCTGCTCAGCATTGGGACTCTGACTGAAACTTGTGCAGGCTTAGCATGTGCTGCCATGGTCTCTGTGAGTTCATACATGCATCGGTCCTGTTGCATCTGGAGACACTGTTTCCATGGAATCACATCACCCCTGGCTCTGGCAGTCTCCCCCACCTCTTCCACATAGTTCTCTGCGCCCCGAGGGGAGGGATTTGATGACGTCCCCTTTAGGACCAAGTGCTCCAAAGTCGCTCACTCTCTGTATATTGTCCAGTTACAGGTCTCTGATATTCTAAGCAGTGGGGAAGGACACAGAGTAACCATATTTTGTTTCTGTACTTGACTACAGTCTCTTTTCCATCAGCCTTTAGGAAACTACTCAGGACAAACCAATCTCTTTGCAAGATGGTGGAATACTAATTATTAAATATTTGTATTGTTACAGACAGAACCAAGGAGCTTATGTTCCTTTCATAACCCTCCCTCCATAAGAGCCACAACTCTCCCCTTCCACAGATGGGAAAACCGAGGCTCAGACTATTGGGTAGCTTTTCCAAGGGCCCCATTGGAGGCAGGAGGCAAACTCAGCTTTAGAAGCAATCCCTCTCTCCCTGCAGCCGTGTGCCCTTGCTAGTCTCTGACCCTCTCTTTCCAGCAAGATAGGATTAGTAAAAATGGAAACCATGCCAGGGACAGCTCTACACAAAAGACAAGCTCAGACTTATTCAATGTTTTCATTGCTTGTTTGTTTGTGCTTTTGTTTGTATTTCCCAAGCATTTCTTCTAATTCCCCCCGACCTTTGGAGGTTATTCTTATTTTACAGACGAGGAACAGAGGCTCCCAGAACTGAGACAGCGTGCTCAGAGTCCTCATAGCCTCTTGAGATGAGAGCATCCACATCAAACTCATTATCTTGTCCCAGCTGCGTCGCCTCTAAGTCGTCTGTCACACCTCCCTGGACAGATCTGAGATGTAAGTCTTCCCTAATACTCTCTTCCTCACTAGCTCTTCCTTACAGAAGCTCACGAAACCTTTAAACTGTTGGCAGCACATACCAAGTAACTAGGTTAGCCTCTTCGTTTTTCTCTGGCCAGCTGCACATAGCCCAGACTCTCTGACACAGCAGTAGTACCAATGGATGTCCTATCCCCTGTGTTTTTACAATATGCTTCCTTCTCCTAGAATATTCCACAGGTCTTCCCTTTTCTATTACTTTTCCTTACCCTCCTCCTCTCCTTTTTTTTTCTTTTTGGCAATAGGGTTGGTTTCATACAGCCCAGTTAACCTCTAACTCATTTGTGTAGCTGAGGCTGGCCTTGAACTCCTAACACTTCTGCTTCTGCCTCCTCCCAAGTGCTGGGGTTACAGGCATGGCCCACTATGACTGTGGATGGGTTGTTACCTGCTCTTCCACTTAGAATGTAAGCATACCATGTGAAGGATCTGTCCTTTATCTTTGTAGCTCCTCAGGGACAAGTCTTGAGACACTATAGGCATCTAGCAGCATTTCACCAAAAGAATGAAGTGTTCATGAAGCAGAAATTTGTGTCGGGACTGAGAGACGGAACTCAGATGTCCTCGAAGGGTTAATATATATTACAAGCCCGTGGCCACCATTTCTGACACTTTGCATTCTTCCATGAAGATCCATATTAGCAGGGGCCATTTCCTTCCTCCCGGGAGATTTTCTCTAACACTTGTAGCACGGCTCAGCATTTGGGATGAGTGCTTGGAGATGTTCTGTGTTTGGAAAGGTGTGATTCTGCAAAACCTACCTGCACTTGCCAGCTGTTAGACAACACACATTTACTGATGCCTACTGTGTGCTGGGCACAGGTCTAAAGGACGAGAACCTGCAGCCAACACCACATCAGAGCACAGTATAACAGCGGGCTCTGCTCTCACATCCCCACCCCTTCTAGGATGCATGTCTTTTGACCAAAGCCAGAAGCGTGTTCTGAGGCCTCCAACTTCTCATGACTCTCATAGTAATTATTAAGACATATCCTTTCGATTATTTGGGCAGTAGCAGTAAATATAATGAAGACTCAACCAAGGCAATCTGGTTAAAGTTTTTGCCTTCATTTCTGAAATAACGTGTCGCTGGGGTGTGGTCTTGAAACTGTTCCCCTTTTTGGCACTTAAGGATCTATCTTCTCAGTGACTTTGTTTCTGATAGAAACCGCTCCCCGCCCCCATAGCCATCTCCATAGTCACTCCTGGAGTGTGATGCAATTTCTCATCTCTGACTATGTGGGTAATTTTTCTCTTCACTGTTTATCACTAGTCCGTTGTTTTTGGGAAATTTGACGATGAAGCATCACAGAGCAGCGGTCTGCCTGCTTCTTCAGCTGAGTGTTTGTGATGCCTCTCGAATCTGTGGACTTAACAATTTTTTATCCAACTTGGGAATTTCTCAACGGCTATTTCCTCATGCCGTTTATTTCGGTATCTCCTCCTCTCAGTAGGCAGATCTTTTGAGAACCATAATTCTGCACGGTCAGCTAGTTGAAGTGCCCCCTCACCCCCAGGTGCTGGATGTTCTGCCCACTGCCAACACTGGAGAGCAAACCCAGAGCCTCAGGAATGCTAGGTAAGCGCTCTGCCCTGCCCTGAGCCATCCCCCAGCTCCCTAAGATAGGCTGCTTTGCAATACTTTCTCCTCCGTTTGACTTTGGATAGTTTCTCTTGTTCTGTGTTTGTGTTCAGTGACTCGGCTGGTCCGTTGTCAACTTGACACAAACCAGAGATACCGGAGAAGAGGGAACCTTACCTAGGGAACATTCTCCAGGCAAGAATGTGGGGCATTTTCTTCATTGCTAATTGGTGGAGAAAGGTCCAGCACACTGTGGACAGGGGTACCCCTGGGAACATGAGTCTGGGAAGTATAAAAACAGCAGCTGACTGTGAGTCTGGGAGCAAAGCTGGTAAGCAATGTTTTGTTCCTCAGCGGTCTCTGTTTCAGTTCCTGCCTCTATGTTCCTACTTTGAGCTCCTTCCTTGGCTCCCCTGATAATGGACTGCGACCTGCCAATCAAAATCACCCCTTCTCACCCCTAAGCTGCTGTTGGTTATAGTGTTGATGACAGCAGCAGAGAAGAAAGTAGGACACTGAGGTGTGATTCTTCAAAACCTAGTTTCTGGTGACACTAAGGCAGTTCGCCCCTCATACCGGATACTTTCATCTCTAGAGTTTCTAAACAGATCTGTTTGTGCTTCCTGTGCCTCAGTTTGACTTTGGGTATCCAGAGTCCAGTTTACAGTGCTCTTTTTTGATAGATCCAGCTATGTTGATTGGTCATGAGTCAGTTTTAATATGTTTATTTTTTCCATTGTGGGTCATATTTTCTTGTTTATTTCCTTGCCTGTTATTGATTAGGTATGGCACACTGTGTTTTTGTTTGATTGTGGATACTTTTGCATATTCGAGTTTTGTTTGAGAATGCAGTAAAGTTGCTTGGAAGCAGTCTGCGTTGTCTCCACCTTGCTTTTAAGATTCACTGGGCTGAGCCAGAAAAGGTTTCAGATTAGGGCTGTTCCTTCTTCATTTCAGAGGCAAGGCCCTCTTGTACACTCTCCTTGGTGACTGAGTCTGGGTACCCTGACACCTTACTGGTAGAAACGCGCCATTTTCCACCCTCTCTCTCCTGTTACCTCTCTAATTAGATAGGTCTTTAATCAGACACAGGTTTCCTCCCATGCATAGGCTGACCAGCACCCTTCTAGAGAGGGCCCTGGGAAGTGTTCCAGGACATCTTCTATCCAGCTCTCTCCTCTTGAGCTAACAGACTCTAATCTCCTGGAGTCTCAACTCCGTCTCCTCAACCCAAGGACCCATCAGACTCAGGCTTTCCTTGTTCTCTTTGCCCTGGGCAGGAGATGAGCACAGGAAGTTGCTGATTCTCTTAGTGAGAACTACAACAAACTTCTCAGCCCCATTTAAATAGGAGTATGGACATCAGATTCGCCCGGCTGCTGCCACGATAGGATATGATCCCAGAATTATACTTTCCTGTTGCTTTTTGGAGAAAGTAGATTCTGTGAAACTTGTTGATTTTTCCAACATAGGAAGAGCAAAACCTAAAGTATCTGAGGCTGCGTCTGTGGCCATCAATTTGGACTCCTGAGTGGAGTGCCTGACTTCTAAGAGAACCCATTCATTCACTCATGGGACTGTCCCCCGTGCCTGTACTCTTATAAAACCACAGCCCTTTGTCTCCAGCAAGTCCCCAGCAGACATGCCTGAAGTGATAGGTGATATTGATCCTGCTATATCACTTAGAACAAGAGAAGGGACTCTAGGGAACACCAGGAGTAGATGTTTCAAACCATTAGCACCAAAAGTCCATACAACTCATGAGTAGCTTTAGGCTGACTGTCACAATGTTTAAAAACATTTGAGTCAGTATTGAAAAGTTTGAGACACAGAACACTTGAACTCATGTCTCTTTGATCAACTTGAAGATTAGTCATCATTGGGTACAAACTGATGAGCGCTGAGTGACAGCAGATCTTTCAGAATGGAACATATGATACATGATTTGTCATAACCAACATTACCCCCTATTGTTTAACCATCAATCAACCTTTGTACTAATTACCTTTAAAATCATAATTTCCTATTTTTGTTTTAGTGCAAAAATATTTCTCTAGAGACCCAGATTCAAGGATAACAAAAAGAAAGAAAATCAGCGGGGATTTGTTTCCTACTTTGTACATTTATATCACCTGCCTGACCTCTGCATGAGAGGCCTCCACTAGGACGATGAAAAATACATGTTACAATATGCACACCACTGCTTCCCATTTCAGCACCCAGGGCAGACATTACTAATCAATCACAGCTCCTTTTCCTCCACATTCTTCTTAACTCTACACTAATAGCAGCCATCTCAAGAAATCGGTACTGACGGATAAAATGATTTCCCTTGCCATTATTTATTTGGGTCCACGTTCATTTTACTAAGAAACAGAGGTCTTAACATCTTAAACCAATGAGTCAGTGATGATGCCCCTGAGGAGCTAGACAGATGACTCAGCAGTGAAGGCCATGTGCTGCTCTCACAGAGGGCACAGATTCCGTTCCCAGCACCCACATCAGGTGCCTCACAACTGCCTGTACTCCAGCTCCACGGGACTTGGCACATTCTGCACGCCTATACACGCACCTTTGCTCTCATATACGCACCCACATGCAAACATACAGACAAACACATAAGTTTAACATGAAATAAATCTTTTAAAAGATGTCATGATGAAACCGTAGGGTCTCTTCACTTTGGTACTGTGTTCACAGGCCCAAGCCATCCTCTCAAAGAGACAGGAAGTGAAACACACAATCCAGTACTAGCACCACTGGGTTTGTTACTTCCTTCTAACTCATCATGCGATTCCTCTTCCCCAGACACAGCTATTGTCCTCAGCCTCCATAAACACACACACACACACACACACACACACACACACACACACCCCTGACCCAGTCTTCTCTGAACGGGTCTTTATTTCAACCTGCTCCCCACCCTGCTGCCCACGGGAGTTTACTTACGGCATCCTCAGCTTAGGGAACTTCTGGATGTCATTCTCTGTCAGGTTCTGGAAAGAAGAGACACAACGACAGGCAGGTTAAAGCACACAGGAGGGGCCCTGATCAGGTGGCTAAGAAGGGAGCAGACAGAGAACCACAGTCACTGCAACGCCCTTAGCTTTCCTCAAACTGGAATCTTATGCAAAATTTCCTGAATTATTAACAAAAATGACTTTAGTAAACAAACACAGGATAAATCTGTGAAAACAAACAGAATCTGTTTCATGGACAAAATTTGGCAACCTGTTCCTTATAATTTCACACCATGGTTCAGGTTCCTAGTCATCTCTGCATGGGAAGGGAGCAATTAGGTTCTCATTTCATCAGAGGATCTAGGACTGAGGTGTCTTGGCAAGGTTCTTGTTGGAGCATCAGGTCCAGCCTTTATTATTAGCCTGTGGTGTGTTTTCTGACGAGGCCCCTGTCAGGCCATCTGAGTTGTAGTGAAAAGATGAAGGAAAAACCTTATAGTGGGAAGGTGGAGGACCAAGGCTTTTGTTCAGAGTATGGTGTGATGGGGTCTTCCGGAGGGACACTATAGAGCTGTCTGAGAGGAGGACACGAGCTGAGGAAGCTGAGGAAGAGAGGAAAGAGACGATGCACATGACTATGACTGGGAACAGAAGAGGAGGATGCTGGGAAAGAAAGAAGGCTCTTAAGACATGACCAACAGCTGGGAAGGAAGATGAGAAATGTCGAATGGGCTTCGGGAGTTTTGTTGTGTGATAAAGCTTCCCTGCCCCCACTTCCTTCAAAACCCGCCAGCAATCCTGAGCTAAACTTTATTGGAGTTAGATTTATGGATTTCAGAAGCACGATTTTACCCTGAGTTCAGAAAAGAGGTCCGCATTGAGGATAGCTACAAACCAGGCTCCTGGCAGAGAAGCAAGGTGGTATTGGTTCAGGGTGGGAAATGTGTTTGTGCAAAATATTTAACTCCCCAGGTTACCTTGGAGATGGTGGAGCACATGACTCACTTGTGGGCAGTAAGGTGTAATCTGCAGTCTATTGGATAAGATCTCCAGAATAATGGTTATTTTTCACTATTTTTTTTGCAAAGGAAATAGGACATATTCACCAAATACCATGCTCTCTTTATTCTCTGCCTTTCCCCTCTTCCTCTGCTATGTGTGTGTTTGTGTGTGTGTATAAATATATACACATATATATAATGCATATATGCAATATACATATAATATTACACACACACACACACACGTAGAGGTGGAGTAGCCGGGTTTTCAGTAGGCTGAATGGGGCCAAAGTTCAGGGCTTTCTCCAGAAGTCGTTCAGCCCTGAGTGTCCACCTGTACCTGTCTTATTGCTTGAGAAAGACCACATATATGCCCAGTTAACCCAGCAACTACATCCCTTCTTGTCTTACACCTTTTCAAAGTACAGCATCCCCATTTCTCACCATTCTTTCCCGTGTTAAAAAAAAAAAAGCATCATTAAGACTGAAAGGGGGGTGGTTATTAGCTTCCACATTGAAAAAGGAAGGAAGAAACAGAAGGAATGAGGAAAGGGAGGGGGAAGAAGGAGGGAAAGTGGGCATAGCAAACACTGTCGCTTTCAATAGCAGAATAGTCCGGGATATTCCAGAGCTGGCAGGGGTATGAGATGAGTAACTCGAGCTTGGATCAGGACTTTCAAAGTGAGCTCAGAGCACAGTGCATTTCAGAGTACCCAGTTGCTGGGGCAGGCACTAGGTTCTACACCCTAGTCTCTGGCTCCTCCTGCCCCTTCCTCTCCCTCCTGTTCACGGAGTGAGCAGGATGTGCTGCTTTCTCTGAATGACTGGCAGGTCCCAGAGATTGTAACGGAGGAGATGGCTATTCAGATTCTATCTCTCAACCAAGAAAACAACCATCCTATCAAGTCATTTCAGGCCTGACACTCACATGGTGTGTTGGGGGAAGAGTCACACAGCTGAGAAGTGCCACTATTTTCCCCCACTGTGACCCAGCACAGTGTGTTCAGTCAGCAGAGGATGAAGCAAAGGGGAACTGGGGACAGGGGACAGATGCTTACTCAAGTCTAGCCAGGACAGCCGGGCAACCAGAACCCTCTTCAAAGACGTTGCCCTCCCTGTACTCAAAGAGCTGTCTCTTTTGTCAGTGCTAAAGCATCAGAATGAAGCATACAGGTTTGGTGTAGTTGTAAGAACAGCAACAATAAAACTCATGGAATTCTATTTATTCAAAGCTCAGCATGAACAAAGCAACAACAACAAAACCTGCACAGTATAGGTCTAAGCATGCTTTGGTTTAGTCATTAGGTTTGTGACTTAATACAAAAATCACATCTCTGCATATGTTTCCACGTTTGTAATTGAGGTGGTTGAAAATATCTTTTGTTTTTCTTTTTGCTAAAAACAGTTTCATGAAGGCAGGAATCTTATGTTAATGATATCTCTGTCCCCAGCATATGACATTATCTGGGATGGAAAATGAACTCATCTCCACAGGAGACTTTAGAGGTTCCCCAAAAGGGGGAAAAAATTGCAGGTGGCGGTGAGGGTACCACCGCTAAAGAACCTGAAGCAGAGCAGGGCTGGGATGCTGTGGGAGAAAGGCAGGCATTGGTATGTTGTGGAGCAAGCTGCAGCACATGAAGCCTCATGGTCAAGCTCCTTTTGATTGCCCTTCTCACTCAGAATCCGAGAACATTTCCCATAAGACCTTTAAATTAATTTCCTTCCCTTTTTAAAGAGCGAAACGAAGTGCCCAGAAGGGATGGCTAGGACTAGTTAGAGTTTTCTCTTAATGCACAAGCAAAGCGTGGTTTCTGGGAAATGATCGGACCACCTGCCTGACAGCCAAGAGCCTCTGCCTTCATCTGAACTAAGTCACTTTCCCTTTGGTGGCGCGGATTCAACGTGAACCTGAACCATGAGCCTCTATTTGAAGCGTGTGGAATTTTACAAGAGCGTGGAGATGGCCATCACGTGTTCGTTTGACAGTCAGCAGGCTTGCTCTGTAATAGGGAGGAAATGGAGATGGAGAGTGGCCACCCGTTCAGTCCTCTCAGGGGATGTGTATGCAGAGTTAGCAACCAGGAGTGAACATCTCCAGTTCTTTAATGCTATCGCCCACTCCGGCCTTCTCAAGAATATACATGGCCGTTGAGTAGAATTTCAAAGTGTGTGTGTGTGGGGGGGGGGGGTTAAACTGTGCTCAGATTTCTTTAATATATGTCTTTGGAGTATATTTTATCACCTATATAAGAGCTTACAAGGCTCCTGAACAAGACACTGAGAATTGGTGGGAGAGACTACCAACTCTTTGGTCGAAACAAAGGGCTTAGTGGAACATTGATCACAGACACTGACCACAGACAGCCTCAGGGACCAGGTAGATTGGTTGACCCTGCAGCTGTTGGGCAGAATCAGTACATTTTTAGCTTCAGTGTATGGAACTGGGCAGAGCTTACCAAAAACCGAGCGCCGTCAATGTGGTACTTCTTCACGGCCTTCTCACAGTCCCTGTAGTTCAGCTGCACAAACAAACACGGTGCTGTCAGTGCCATGGGCTGCCGTGTTCCCCCTTCTTCTCCTCCCCCGGAGTTTAGCAATCTGCGGTACCTGTGGCTAGCCAGCCCCTTCCTGATCCTTTGTCTAGCAGAGGGGCCAGGTCCCCACCTCAGCCATACTCTCACTACCCCCCTGGCAATGTCTAAAGTGGAGAAATTGTGTGCTCTAGTCCCTGGGACCAGAACCTCTGGAAACACACTGTCTTCAAAGTCCAAGAAGGGTGGTCACGTTGTAGTCAGGAAAGTAGAAAAGAAATGACAGGAAAACCAAACAGCAGCCTGTGTCTTACGTCTCCCAAAATAATCTCAGTGACCAGCCAGTCATGTATGTCTAGCCCATTGCTCATGAGGAACCAGCTCCTGTTCATTCAGTCTTGTTACAGTGACGTTTTTTTATCTCTTAAAAGCAACAACCTAAACAGTGTCTGGTCCTCTGACCAACTTGTTTTAAATGTTTCGTCGAGGACCTTGTTCCTTAAATATTTCCCAGGATTTTAAACCGCTGAAGGCTCAGGTCATTTTCCTGGCCCCCAGCTCAGCAATGAGATCAGCAGCTGCTAGCTAGCACTGGCTGCGCTACCTATGACAGGCCCTGCTCCCACCCCAAAGCAGCTCCAAGTCACTAGATCCTCCACTTTCACGGATGAAGGGTGAGAGACACAGAGAGCTAAGAAACGTGCACGGGTGGAAGGTGACATAGGTGACACCCGAGCTTTGGGACTTGACTTTAATGTTTCCGTGAAGAACAGTCTTTGAGGAACAGCATCCCATACATAAGAGCCCACAGTGAGCAATCGGGCGCATACCCAAGTATGCCATCCAGATAGCGTGGTACTGCACAGTGGACATCATTTTGCCTAGCTTTTTTCTATGTAAGATAAATTGTTGAAGTCAAATTCCCAGAACAGAATGATAGCATCAACAGAGGTAAGTATCCATAAGGAAGGTGTTGGTTATTTTTTGCCACCTGCCCTCAACAGCTCCAAGCTTCACATCAGAAATAACCTCTACCTGAGGTCTGGTGTATTTAAGGTAAAATATGTTTTCTCTGAGGACCTTATATGCTTCTCACAAACAGTTAGTTTAACCTTCTTTGGAGGAAATTTTAAAATAAATTTCTTATCTTATGACCCCCTTTTCCAGATAATGTAAGAAGTAAACATAGCTGAATTCAGCGGCACACACCTCTGATCTCAGCACCGAGGAGAATGAGGCAGGAGGACAGGATTGCTGTCCGTCCAAGAGCAGCCTGGGCTATACTCCAAGAACCCGTCTCCATAAGAATAATTTTAAAATACACTTGTTGTCACCTCCTAGCCTAGAAGGACAGAGTGAGCATCGCATTCGGGAAGCTGATGTATAGGTCAATGCTGAGGGCAGGCAGCATCTGCAGCTTGTTGCTGTCTCCTTGACCCACGGGCAGGGTGGGTAGCGGGTTTGCCAACTTCCTTTAACTCATTTCACTGTGATCGCTATCAGATGCATCGACAGCTCTGCAGATGCCAGTTCTGACTCTAAACCAAAGATAGAGTTCTAGTATCAAACCGAGTCAGTTTATGTAGTCCAGTAAGACCCGAGTCTTGGGACCTAAAATCTGCATCTCAACAAGCACCCTAAGTACTTTTCTTTAGCACCCAAGATACCAATCTTGGCACTGGCCAAGTGGTTTTCAGCTTTGTAGATGACAGTAACTGGTGCCCAGAGAGAAGAAAGGTCTGGCTCAAGGTCACACAGGGAGGTAGAAACCCAACAGGATTAGAACGCATGGCTATGAGCCAGTACATACATTGCATGGCCTGGGAATGCTCCCCTGCTAGGCCTAAGCCAGTTGGAGGAGTTAGGAGCAAGTGGACTATGGGCTTAATCCTCATGGTTTCTATCCCCAATACAGTATAAGCCATACATATCTGAGACAAGCTAACACAAAGCCTTGCCGCCTTGCCTCAGCCTCCCCAGTCAGGCTCTGGTGAGAAGAGCGGGATAAGGATGAGGTAGGACATGGAACTCAGTGCTTCATGTGTGTTTACTTTCAACCTTACCTCCATCTTGTCTGGTTAGCTACTGTTAATACCTCTCTTTCACTGTTTAGGTAAGCAAGGTAACTAAGGGAAACTAAGTCCCCAAGCCAACTGGAAAGGACACAACTCAAACAAGGTGTGTCTGACTTCAGAACCGGGTAAAAGTCTCAGTGGCCCAACCCAACAGCTTCTATAGACATCACACTTGCTGGTCAATCCTTTAAAAGGCATACCGACCTCCAGGAACATCCTTAAGTAATCCTGTGTTCATTTCACAGAGTGTCTTCTCTGGGGACCAATGAGTTTGGGGTCTGAAGGGTCTCATCTGTGTCTGTGGCTGGGGACTGGTCCTTCTACTAGCATCACCAATTCCCCCTCAGCTTCTTAGTTCCTACTCTTGATTCTTTCCCTCCAGAAGGTGAGGCCTGTCCCTGGGGTGTGTCTTTTACCAAGGTCCACAATCCCCAAGAATAAAACTTCCCCTTCCCTTAACTCAAGCACAGTGATGACAACTTGGCCTACCCAAGGCCCACCCTGTGCTGAAGGGAACTTAACCTATGCATTATCTGTGGCACCATGGGATGACATAACATCCAAGTTAACATTTGAATATTGGGGCCTTTCTGTGTCTCTTGGTCTCTCCCCAGATTTCCCTCCTTAATTCTTAATTTCATTCTCATTACTCTGTTGAAATAATTCACGACTTCACTCCACCATGGAAAATTTACCTTTCTGCCTGCCCTCACTTTCTTCGTTTTTAGTTAAGAAGAGTAGTTTAAGAAACATGCTACAAAAGAGTCAGTTGTCTGATCATGTTTCCACCACAGTGTTGGGAGAGAAGTTTATGAAGATATTAAAGGGGAGAAAGTGAGTAAAACAAGGGTTATTATAAAAAGTGGCAAATGGCAGGATCTGTGGGACAATAATGCTACCGTGCCTCGCCAGTACAGAATGATCACATTTTCTTCTATAGGTTGGGAAGGAGCCACTGTATGGATTACAGGTTTGCTTACACACCCCAAGGAGACTATTCTACTTTTTGTGTCTCTGTTTCTTCAAAAAATAAAAGGAAAATAAATGACTTTTTTGGTCTTAGTTTTAGGACTTCACCTTCACCACTGCCTGGCATATCAGGGGAATTTGAGGCCAGTTCACAGGGATGGGGACAATAGAAGCTCGTGTTTTTCATAAGACCTCTTATCTGTTCTGTATGAGTGCCTTAGAGGCATCATGTGTCTTGGGATGTGCCTAAGCAGACATGTGGTCCTCCTTAGCATGTAACAAAACAAGGACCCTTGACTATCTCCTCCTTGCTTTCTAAGTCTATTGAGCCCATCCTTTGTGTCCCATCCTGGTACTCACATCTACTTTCAAGGATTCTCATAAAGCTCCAGTGAGACTCTGGCCATCTTCCAGGATCATGAACAATGGATGCCCAAATACCACTGTTCATCTAGCCCTCTGCCCATCCCTCCTGGCCTGCCTGTTTACTTTCCTAGCCTGGGACTCCATATCGCCTTTTCTAGTAAGTAGACTTCACCACAGCTGTTTTCTGCATTTCAGACCAAATGTTTTAAAGCTAAGTAGGCATGGCTCCAATTCAACCCAGTCCAATAAGACTCCAGAGTGTTGAACTGCTTAAACTCCCTGAGCTGACTTTTCAGCTGAACGAAATATTGACATCGAGATGCAACACTGTCAGTGCATTCATTAATATGGTGACACTGACCTCACATTACAGAGGGTTGTGTCTGTTAGGACACAGTCTGTGGAACCCTGGATGCGTGCCTGTATGTGCTAGGGGCTTACACATGGGAGAGCCCCCTCGGCTATCCTCCTCTACAGGACACACTGCCTGAAAGCTCAGTCGTCTGTCTGCCTCCCAGGAAGGTAGCAGCTGTAGTTGGTAGCTCCACAGTTTTCTTGTACACGTTCCATATTCTTTCCAGACTCCACCTCCATTCTCTTGGCCACCCCATGAAGGCACACCAGCCCCGAGCAACAGACTCACCTTCCTGAAATAATCGGCTAGACTGTCCGGGTTCCAGGCTAAGACCTCCGAGCGAAAGGGCACATTCTTCAGGGCCATGGCTGCTGTTCAGGGAGAAGCTCACAAGCCGGGGAGAGCTGCAGCAGCCATGAACAGAGAGGAAAAAGAAATCAGATCCAAAGCTCTGAGGTGTCCTTGGCTCTTCTGAATCCCAACTACGCTCAGGAACACACTTGTCGAGCAGGCGTCACTAGGGCTGTAGCCGGATCCCAAGAAGCACTGGCTTCCCCTGTGAGCAAATATGGTCTCTTCTCAGAAAACGACTCTGCCGGTTTCCTTTACCACTTCCTCTGCTGACTTCTAAATAAGTAAACAAGGAAGGCCAGCTCTAGGGGCTCCCAATGCAGAGAGAGAGACAGGGGTAATTCCCCACTGGCCCAGATACCCCAGGCAAGTGGGCACTTAAACTCAGTTCAAGTACTGTTTCTCCACTATAATTCCGGACACCCAAAGCTGGACACCACATTCCTGCATGACCGCGCCTATACAGATAAGAGCCTGCTTTGACACTTCCCTAAAATTGTCTGTAGTTTCATCCACTAGTGAACTGTGGGGGAAGGAAGATGGTCTCTTCATGTTTTCCAGCCTCCTACCCCACCAGTTTGTTTTCACTGAAAGCGGGGGCACCTTCAGCCGCTTCTTCATGTTAGGGTGAGTGTGAGTGAGGCAGTCAGGCTCCAAGTGGCTAAGGGTGCTGGGGTGCAGAGGACCAGCTACACTTCTGCAGTCTTGGGTATGGAGTGGCTGAAGGGACTCAGGATACCCCAAGGCCACGTTCTCAGGACAAAGGATATTTACTTAACCCAGAGGGACAAGGGGCAGAGAATAAGACACAAGGATGAGGGAGAAAGGAGAGAAAGGAGGGGTATTTGTCCCACGGGACAAAAGACTGCCTCTGGATAGAGAGGAGACAGACCTGGCCCATAGGAAAACGGCAGTTTATAAAGGTAAAGGGGGAAATCATGTGTAAGGATGAGGTATTTCATATTAATTGGGCATATTAATTAGTAAAGCCAAAGGGTTTTTTTTTTTATTTCTGGACTTCAAGACTTTGATAGCTGGACAATAGTAGCCAGCCTCAGGAGGAAGAGGCCACTCTAGCTTTAGGAATGTAATTTAACAGATTTTAGCAAGGCAGAGGCAGTGGGGGAGAAAGGCAAGGCCTGCAAGAGCCATGTTGGTCATGTTCAGTGACAGTCTCGGTAACTAGTTCCCATATCTGCAAGGCAGGCAAACAGACGGGCTACACACATGCAACTTCGGTGCATTTGCTAGGCAAATGCAAAGATAAAAACCTTAAAGAATTGTGCTTATTGATGGCACAACCCCTTCTATACACCGTGCTTCCTCACTTTGCTCTCTCTACTATTGTGTCTTCCACATACCTGGCCAGAGTCTGTTCTCCGGAGACAGGCGATGGGGATCTCTTGCATCGCCCTTCAGTCACAGTCTCCGAGCAGATCTCATGGGCTGAAAGAATCCCTGGCACTGAGTGAGACCTGAGGCTAAAAGCAATTGTACTGATGCAATACGGCAACCTGCAAACACAGATTAGCCAGGGTTCCATATGTACATGTACATACACACCCGCATATGCAGACTGCACAGACGCACACGTGCGCACATCTCTCGATTCCAGCGCTGGTACCTGAGATGCTCTTTCTGGAGGTTTTGCACGAGTGGCTTCAGTTGTGTATGCTTTCCCTTTCACTCTCACTACAGAAGCCCTGCTGCCTCCAGTAGCTGTCTCATCACCTGCCTATGAGCTGAAGTGAGATGCAGATGCAGTGCCAGACCCAGCCCTAAAAAGTGGTCCATGATGGTGATCTGCAGAAGGCATCAACCCAGGTAGCTTACATTAAGTGATCAACAACTGATCATGCTCAATGAACCACTGCCCTGCTGCTCCGAAATACCCTGACTAGTGAGAGACATTACTTCGTTCTTCAAATCAGCAGCGTGACAGCCACAGTGGAGCCAAATCACTTTCAAGTAGAGTAAAGAAGACACCATGGGATGAACTGGGTTTTCGGCAGGGATCTTAGAGAGGAGAATGGAGAGGTAAGGATTCTGGACCTCATTAATCAATCAATCAATCAATCAAAGTCTCTTAAAATAGAGAACTTCTGAGGAAAGGAACATTCCAGATCATCCTTAAAAGTAAAAGCAATAGTGGGTTTTGATTTTTGGTCAGAATTGTGTTTTTAATATTGTTCACTCAATTAAGGTTAAAAAAAACAACAGAAAAGCAGAAGATAGACTAAAATATTATTAAATATTTTTATTCAATAAAAAGTGGCCAAGACAAACAAGCCATGGGGACCAGTGACAAGGTAGCCACAGCAGCCAGAAGCCAGGACAATGACAATGAAGGTAATAGAGACACAAGACCACAGAAATCCCCTCCAGTGTGTCAGAGGATGCGCCGAGAACTTTACACCAACCTTCCCAATGGCTGGCACAGTTATTACTCCTGCTTCATTGAGGAGAGCAATGAAGTCAGAGTGGAGAAGCCATTTGCTTGCCCTCTACATCCCCAAGTAGGTTGTGCATTCCAGTCTTGTCGAGAATGGACCTGAATCCAGAGCCACTGTCCCTTACCATTTGCCTCCTCAAGGTTCTGGGATGCTTTGACGATGACCAGAATAGAGTCAGGATTCAAACTAGGCCTGTCTTCAGAGCTTGTACAGTAGCCCCTGTGTTTCATGGGGACAGTGTATGGTCTGCAGTCCACAGAAAGCTAGCAAGTTGCTGATCTGAAATGTCTTTCATATTGTGTCCACTGCCCATTGAACCACAGACCCATACCTCAGATAAAGCTTGGAGAGAGAGAGAGAGAGAGAGAAGAAAGAGAGAGAGAGAAGAGAGAGAGAATGATGAAAAGGGAAGTGTGTTGCTTCAGGCCTAAAGACTGTCCTCTTCCTATCCCTGGGTGATTTCCCAATAATTTTAGGTTTCGCATCTCCTGTGTCTGGCATGTGTTTCAGAAACGCCCAAGGCAGGGCAACTCTGAAGAACAGCTCTCAGGAAACCAGGACAATGTGTGTGATAGCATGTCATCTCACTTGTTCGTACTAGGTCTCTTTACACGTGAAATGGGCAGGCCTTCGCATTCATCCCAAGACAGCCGTGGTATCAGGATGGCAGGAACTCAGTTCCTACCAAGATGTCATTTTGTTGGCTTTGAGCATGAAGCAGAGTAGCAGGTGGGGACCAGCTAAGGTCCATCATTGCAAGCTAAAAACCTCTTTGATGGGGCAACTGATCCCATCCCATCTCTTTTGGCCAGATCCAGGTAGAGAAACCCAGTATACACACACACACACACACACACACACACACACACACACACACACACACACACAAAGTTGAAAGGTTAAACAAAGCAAGAGATTGTTTCCGAATCTTTCATAGGCATTGAAATTTGTCAGAGCTCAAGTTCCTTACATAAAATTATTCTCTCGCATAATCTGAGCCACTTCTAGAAGGTTCACAATTCCTAAACATACCAATGCTATGTGTGTAGCTGTGATTCTCTGTTGTTTAAGGAATAATGGCAAGGAAAAAAAAAAAACTCTATCCACATTCAGTGTGGATTCAGTTGTTTAAAAATGTTTCCCATCTGCTGTTGGAACACATGGATATAGAATCTGCAAACACAGAGGACCAACCATGTGTCTCAAGGTTAGGTAAGAGCAACACACAGACAGCACTGAGCCAGTGGCAGTGGCAGGGGCTCACAAGATAGGCATCGAGAAGCCATGGAAAAGAAAGCAGTGCTTGTATTATGTCTGCCTGTGGGAAGGCAGGGGCAGACAGTGGAGGTTCTCTTCCCTCCCTTCTTCCCTCCCTCCCTGCCTGCCTCCCTCCCCCAAGCCTAGATTCACAGCACCCGCCCACCCCCTTTCCCTCTAGCCCACAGCAGAATCACAGGGCAGGGGCCATGTCTGCCTTTCCTACTGACTGGTTTTAGAGGTGAGAAAACAGATTGGGGAGCTGCTGTGTGTGCTGTGGAGGAAGGATCCTGGGGAACTGTCATGTCAGGACCAGAGAAGAAAGAAAAATAGAGGCTTCATATATGAGAATATGTTGCCCTTCTTAGGGCAGAGGCTAAGGGAAATACCCCCCTCCCCACCATGCTTAGAGGCAGGCAGTAGAGATGACACCCGTTCATAGGATCATTCTGGATGACAAAAGGTGATAGGATCTAATGGAGGGGAGCCTCTCTCGGAGGGTCCTTCGTGGTACATGACACACCACACTATGGTGTAGAACAAAGAATACCTTTCAAAAAGTGCAGGCTAATGGGGGGAGCTGGACCCCAGCAACCGCCACCTGGGGAGGCCCAGCACTTCCTGGCACTCCTTGGGGCTGCAGAATAGGAGATGGTGAACACGGACTTGCACGGCCCCTCCCCAGTCCTTCTCCAGATAACATTCACTCTGTCTCCCACAGTCCCTGAGCACTCCCTCCCATCCGCCCTGGACACTGGTCTCACCTCCCCCATCCATGGATAACACAGGAGGAAATTATGAGTGGGCTGCCCTAGGCAAGGCAAGGACCGGTAGGTAATATTTTCCACTTCCTTGTGGCTGACAATTTTGTTCTTTATTTTTTTTTTAAGTCTCCTTGCTTTGGTTCTCTGGCTTTGTTGTTCAGCTGAGGTACCTCAGAAGTTCAAGGTGAATGGGAGGAAGTCCTTATTTGGACTTCCTGTCAGACCTCCTTGTTTTCTCTCTCCTATTTCACTTCAGTTGCCTGAACTCAGATAAGCAAGTTGCAGAGAGAAAACTCCCCAAATGCCAGGAAGGGTGGGTAGCTGATGGCAGGGGCAAAAGAGAGGGGCCAGCTTCTCTACCTAAAAGATGAGAAAGGAGAAACCTTTGCTTTCTTCTGTGGACACGCTGGAACGGGGCAGTATTGGGGGAGGAGGATGGAGCACAAGAATACAAAGTAAAAGGTATTTAGGCCCCGGGCAACAGCAACAGCCTCTCATGGTGAAAGGAAGGTTCAGGTTAGAAAGAATAGCAAGATTAGGGGATCGGTGTATGTTTTAGGTGAAGTCAAAGCATCGAGAAAGTAAGTCTACCACCGCTTCCTGGGGACCTCTACGGTTTGGAAGAAGAATGGTAGGTGGGCCTTCATTCATTACACCACGTAACTCCCACAAGCACTGCATGCGAGGGGATTCTGGCACGTGGACCCATTTTACAAATGCAAAAGAAAGGCACAGGAAGACCACCTGCTTACTGAAAGCACACAGAGAGCCAGAGGTGGAATATGGGGTCTGCGTGATGGGGACACCCACTGAAGCAGTCTACCTGAGCTAATGGGAGCTCACCAACATCAGCCGGGCTGGACAGAAACAAGCATAGGACCATAATAGTCCTGAATGTAGTTGACAGTGGCAAGGCTGGGGCAGACTGAGGGGCCACTGGCAGTGGCACCAAGATTTATTCCTACTGCTTGTACTGGCTTTTTGAGAACCCATTCTCTTTGGATGGATACCTTGCTCAGCCTAGATATAGCAGGGAGGACCTTAGACCTTCCCCAAAGCAATGTGCCTTACCCTCTCTGAGGAGTGGATGGGGTGGGGTGGGGGTAAGTGTAGGGGATGGGACAGGGAGGGAGTGGGAACTTGAATTTGTGTGTATAATGAAAAAAGATAGTTTGTTTCCTTTTCAAAAAGAATATGGGGTCTGATGCCAAGAGAGACTCTGTTTCCAGGGATGGAAATTTTACAGCCGGAGTCCCCAAGCTCACACAGAACAGGTCTTGCAGGTCACGTCCACCATGCTTTGAAATTCCTTTCCTTTGGGTTCTCCTAAGATGATGGTGTTGTGTTTGGGGCAAGCCAAGCAAGTCTGATACTGTGTTTGTGGTACAAGCTGTTCGTCAAAGGACACCACAGCACTGCAAGCAGAGAGACATAGCTCCACTGCGCCAGGCTGACTTGGAGGTGAGGTGCTGGAGGAGAAGGAGGAAATGAGGAAGGAGAAAGACCATCAAATTCCACCCTTCCCAATGAGGCCAGAGTCACTGCCTGGCTCTTCATATGCCAAGCTTGATTCTGAAAACTGTGCTTGCAGGTATGTGAGGGCCCTGGATCCTTCAGGTGGGGTACCTTGCTGGATGGGCATTCTGATGCCCGTATCCTCGGGGCCCTCGCCCTGCAAGAACAGGTGCAAATTACTGTCCAGTTTGTCCATACAATATCAAAGGAATACAGGAAGTAACCTAGAGTAACTGTACAGTGGACAACAGGCTGGCAGGGGGCTAAGCCCCACCAGTAGAGTGTCTGACCTTGAGCTCCCTTTAAAACCACCCAATCTTTGTATTTTTATTTAGTAGAGCTAGGATTGAACTCAGAACCATGCAATGCTACATCCGCAGCTCTTTTTGTCTTTAGTGGGGTGCAATAACACTTAACATCCTTCATCCTTCGTGGTGCTTTTGTTGATAATGAAGCTGTTAGTGTTACATACCTGAGCTATACCTGATGTAACATAGGGATGTTTCCAGTTTATTTTGTTCCCCAGGACAATGCTAGGGTTTCCTTTCTGTGTTAGCAGGCCATGATCCTCTCAGTATCTGATTAATTAATACAAGAGAAACACAAGTAACCCTGTAGTGAGGGTTTATTCTGCAAAGCTCCCATGGAGTGCCATCGGAGGGTGATCAGACATGTTAACAGGGACGCTGCTGCTAGACGAAGGAGCTCTGCTTATATGATGTTGAGCAACAAGTGCACCTTGGGGCCGTGCCTAGAGAATAAAAATGCAAGAGTACCCTTAGCCTGTCCCCGCTTCCTTGTGTTGATGAGTCAGTTTTCTCCCTGTCCCCAAAATCCCCTGTTCCTCACTTGTCCCCAGCAAAGAGCAGCTCTGTTTGCTTCTTGTGAGAAGTCAGAGCACAAGGTAGGCAGGAGAGTGCGTGTGGATGTGACAGCCACACACTCAGCTCACTGAGCTCAGCAGCAGCTGTTGCCCTGTTGTTAGGGAGTGAGACCCCTCAGATCACAGCTTCAGCCTTCATTAGCAGAACGGGGCTCCTGTTGGTCTTCAGGCAGGGAGAAGACATAGTTCCCAGCTCTAAGTAAAACTTGGGCTAGGCCAGTAAAAGCACCAGGTTCTCATAAGCAAGCTTCCACCTCCCCAACCACTTGCCACCATTGTTCCTTGATACCTCTAGGGCCTCTTAAAAAAAAAAAAAAAGAATGGCCAGTCTTCCAATTAGCATACAAAATAGTTCATTTCATTGTGGTGTTTTGTATAATACATTGTTTTAATAGATCTTCTTCCCTGATTCTCTCCCCTAATCTCTTGTCCCCCATCTTGCACCTTCCTACCCCAATAATCCCCCTTTTCCATGCCAATGCATTCTCTCATTTTAAAAATTGTATTTTTTTTTTTTTTTTTTT